>NC_090729.1:27947640-27950140 GCF_036898095.1 Palaemon carinicauda | reverse complement strand
TGGCCTTGTGTGAGACAAAGATGAAAGGAAAGGGTGAAGTGATGTTTGGTGAAATGTCTGGTAGAGTGTCTGGGATTGAAAGGGGAAGAGCGAGAGAGGGTGTGGCGTTATTGCTGAGTGAATGGATGACAGGTAAAGTAGTGGAATGGAAGGAGATATCATCTAGGTTAATGTGGGTAAGGGTTAGGTTGGGTAGGGAATGTTGGGCGTTTGTCAGTGCGTATGGGCCAGGTAGTGAGAAAAGTGAAGAAGATCGGAATGAGTTCTGGAATTATTTAACTAGGTGTGTAGAAGGACTGGGTAGAAGGAATTATGTAGTTGTTATGGGTGACTTAAATGCTAGAGTGGGCGCTGGAGAGGTAGAAGGTGTCATTGGTAAGTATGGCGTACCAGGTGAAAATGAGAGTGGTGAGAGACTGGTAGACATGTGTGTTGAACAAGAGATGGTAATAGGTGCTAGCTTCTTTAAAAAGAAAGATAAGAATAAGTATACGTGGGTAAGAGTGGCAAATGGAAGAGTAGTAGAAAGGGCATTAATGGATTATGTGTTGGTAACTAAAAGAATGTTTGGAAGATTGAAAGACGTGCACGTGTTTAGGGGTATGGCTAACGGTATGTCTGATTATTTTTTGGTGGAAGGAAAATTAGTTGTAGCAAATGAGTGGGGGAATAGAGTAGGTGGATGTAAAAGGGAGGTAGTGAGGATTGAAGAGCTAATAAAACCGGGGGTAAAAAGTAAATATCAGGAAAGGTTGAAAAGGGCATATGATGAGGTGAGAGTAAGAGAAATTGGTACTTTAGAGGAGGAATGGAAGTTAGTAAAAGAAAATTTTGTTGGGATTGCAAGTGATGTATGTGGCAAGAAGGTTGTTGGAGGCAGCATGAGGAAGGGCAGTGAATGGTGGAATGAAGGAGTGAAGGTGAAAGTGGAAGAGAAAAAGAGGGCTTTTGAAGAATGGCTGCAGAGTAATAGTATAGAGAAGTATGAAAAATATAGAGAGAAAAAGGTGGAAGTAAAGCGCAAGGTACGTGAGGCAAAGAGGGCAGCTGACCTGAGGTGGGGTCAGGGATTGGGTCAGTCATATGAAGAGAATAAGAAGAAGTTTTGGAAAGAAGTGAAGAGAGTAAGGAAGGCTGGCGCAAGAATTGAAGAGACAGTGAAAGATGGAAATGGAAGGTTGTTAAAAGGAGAGGAGGCAAGGAAAAGGTGGGCGGAATATTTTGAAAGTTTGCTGAATGTTGAGGATAATAGGGAGGCAGATATAATTGCTGTTCCAGGTGTTGAGGTGCCAGTGATGGGAGGTGAGAATGAGAGAGAGATAACAATAGAGGAAGTGAGGAGAGCACTAGATGAAACGAGAGTAGGAAAAGCATCTGGTATGGACGGTGTGAAAGCTGAGATGTTGAAGGAAGGGGGTGTGACTGTACTTGAATGGTTGGTGAGATTGTTTAATATGTGTTTTGTGTTGTCAATGGTACCAGTAGATTGGGTTTGTGCTTGTATTGTACCACTATATAAGGGTAAGGGAGATGTACATGAGTGTTGTAATTCAAGAGGTATTAGTTTGTTGAGTGTAGTTGGAAAAGTGTATGGTAGAGTACTGATTAATAGGATTAAGGATAAAACAGAGAATGCAATCTTGGAAGTACAGGGTGGTTTTAGAAGAGGTAGGGGTTGTATGAATCAGATTTTTACAGTTAGGCAGATATGCGAGAAATATTTAGCAAAAGGTAAGGAGGTGTATGTTGCGTTTATGGATCTGGAGAAAGCATATGATAGAGTTGATAGGGAAGCAATGTGGGATGTGATGAGGTTATATGGAGTTGGTGGAAGGTTGTTGCAAGCAGTGAAAAGTTTATACAAAGATAGTAAAGCATGTGTTAGAATAGGAAATGAAGTGAGTGATTGGTTTCCGGTGAGAGTGGGGCTGAAACAGGGATGTTTGATGTCGCCGTGGTTGTTTAACTTGTATGTTGATGGAGTGGTGAGAGAGGTGAATGCTCGAATGCTTGGACGAGGATTAAAACTGGTAGGCGAGAATGACCATGAATGGGAGGTAAATCAGTTGTTGTTTGCGGATGATACTGTACTGGTAGCAGACACAGAAGAGAAGCTTGACCGACTAGTGACAGAATTTGGAAGGGTGTGTGAGAGAAGGAAGTTGAGAGTTAATGTGGGTAAGAGTAAGGTTATGAGATGTACGAGAAGGGAAGGTGGTGCAAGGTTGAATGTCATGTTGAATGGAGAGTTACTTGAGGAGGTGGATCAGTTTAAGTACTTGGGGTCTATTGTTGCAGCAAATGGTGGAGTGGAAGCAGATGTACGTCAGAGAGTGAATGAAGGTTGCAAAGTGTTGGGGGCAGTTAAGGGAGTAGTAAAAAAATAGAGGGTTGGGCATGAATGTAAAGAGAGTTCTATATGAGAAAGTGATTGTACCAACTGTGATGTATGGATCGGAGTCGTGGGGAATGAAAGTGATGGAGAGACAGAAATTGAATG
>NC_090729.1:27930140-27945140 GCF_036898095.1 Palaemon carinicauda | reverse complement strand
TTTCAAGTGAGTAACTGGTGACAAAAAGGTGAATGTAGACAGAGCAAACTCCATAGGAGAGGCAATTATAGCTTCAATGATTGGAGAAAATTTCCACAAGTACACTTTTAAAGGAAAGAATCAGGTAGTTATACTTTGGTCATAAATTTCGCTAAGCAAAGATGAAGCAGTTGAGACTTATCTACAACTACTATTCCAGAGACTGTGTGTACTATCTACCAATGAACCCTCAACTCAGCTTCAGCAAGAACATTTCCAGTATAAGTTTGTGGTCACCCACCAGCACTTTTTTTTATCATTTTGGACTGCCGTGAAAGACAAAAATACCGGCTTTCACGGGCGCAATATGGGAACTGACTTCCTGTACAATCTGGCCCACAGTTTCCAGATACACAGTATTTCTTAGATGGTGGAGCACTACTTCAACTCCTCCCATGGCAAAAAGGTCACATATTTGATGAGATCTGTGCCCAATACAGCAGATATGTCACAACTAGATATGGAAAAGCATGCGTTTTCTTTGATGGGTGTGAAAGTGATCCATCCATTAAAGACGCAACTAACTGACCCCGAGCAGGGGGTTCTGTTGGTCTTAATATGTCACTGACCCCTTTAATGGTGTTCAAACTAAAAAAGGATGTTTTCTTAGCTAATCAAGAAAACAAACAATTGTTCATCAAATTGCTGGGAGAGAGTTTAGAGGAAGCAGGTTATAAAATAGTCCATGTATCTGGAGATACTTACATATTGATTGTGAAGACTGCTCTAGAACTGGCATAGAAAGAAGAAACCATTTTGATAGCAGATGACACTGACCTATTGGTCCTTCTATGTTATCATGCCAATGGAGATGATAGTTACAACATCTACTTCACGCCACAACCAAAGGCCAGTGCAAAAAGAGTGAAAGTCTGGAACATCAACGAGTAGTAGGTTGGCCTGGGCACCAGCCGTCCGTTGAGATACTACCGCTAGAGAGTTATGGGGTCCTTTGACTGGCCAGACAGTACTACATAGGACCCTTCTCTCTGGTTACGGTTCTTTCCCTTTGCCTACACAGACACCAGATAGTGTAGCCTATCCTTTACAGATTCTCCTCTGTCCTCATACACCTGACAACACTGTGATTACTAGACAATTCATCTTAACCCAAGGGGTTAACTACTGCACTGTAATTGTTCAGTGGCTACTTTCCTCTTGGTAAGGGTAGAAGAGACTCTTTAGCTATGGTAAGCATCTCTACTAGGAGAAGGACACTCCAAAATCAAACCATTGTTCTCTAGTCTTGGGTAGTGCCATAGCCTCTGTACCATGGTCTTACACTGCCTTGGGTTAGAGTTTTCTTGCTTGAGGGTACACTCGGGCACACTTTTCTATCTAGTTCCTCTTCCTCTTGTTCTCTTAAAGTTTTTATTGTATAAATAGGAAATATTTATTTGAATATTGTTATATATTCCTAAAAGATTTTATTTTTCCTTATTTCCTTATTTCCTTTCCTCACTGGGCTATTTTCCCTGTTGGGGCCCCTGGGCTTATAGCATCCTGCTTTTCCAACTAGGGTTGTAGCTTAGCATTTAATAATAATAATAATAATAATAATAATAATGAGGAAATGTTTGTGAGTTGTGGTTGTGGCGGGATGTCACAAGAAAAAACCCCACGCCCTTGAATCACTCTAAACAGACAAATGTCTCCTCAGCACAAACTTTCTCCTTACATTATCAGCAGCAGGACTCTTGGACAGTAGGGACATAGAAAACAAAACATAACCTTAAAAATATATTTATTAAACCTAGAATAATTAACACAAAAAACCCTTCTCCAATCAAATAAACTCTCAAAATAAATAAAACTTAAAACTAAGTACTAACAAATTTTAAACTTAAATTTACAACAACCCAAACTTCAAAACACAAAAACATATATATATATATATATATATATATATATATATATATATATATATATATATATATATATATATATATATATATATATATATATATATATATATATATATATATATATATATATATATATATATATATATATATATATATATATTACGTGTTTTCACTTACCACTTTCACTAGATAACAGTCACAAAAAAAACACTTAAGTAATGACTCACATAGGCAACTGTCTTATTTGGCACAACACCGCTATGAGAAACAGAAGTGTCTGTTAATTTGCCACAACGGCCTTAACTCTTCGGGTCATAGGTGACCTCGTCATCATCATCATAATCATCCTAATAATCATTATCATTGACACAAGAATAATCAACTCAGGTTCTTGAGGGCAATCCAGGTCATAAACAGTCGGTAAATTCACTACAGCAGTCAAAACATAATTAATTACAGGCCAGGTCATCAATGGTTGAACAACATTCAAAAATAAGTTCTCCAAAGGAGCAATTACAGCCTGCAAAATGAAAAAAAAAATAAAAACACTTACGAACACTCCTAACTAACTAACTAACCTATCGCACTACAATCAAAGACAAATAATAAACTGGTCCTATCTTTCGCAGTCATGACAAGCATATATAAACAAAACTCTATTTACTCAAAAAATAATCAAACACTTCCACACTGGTAAAAGAATAAGAATTATAATCGAGCATTTGCAAACACAACTGCCTCTAGCTACAGTCAAATCAAAATAATCATTTGCCCAAGACATGCACCACTGTCGTAACCTAGCTAAAACATGAACAAACAATCTAATTTATACGAAAAGTCTTCTTTCATGACAAACAATCAATACACTAACTACCTGCCGCTCGCTGACATACTCTCTCTCTCTCTCTCTCTCTCTCTCTCTCTCTCTCTCTCTCTCTCTCTCTCTTGATTTGACAAACCATAAATAAATAAATATAAAAAATTAGAATTAAGCCTCTCATTCCTCCCCAATTACTTTGCCAAAGCCATCTTACACAACAATTACCTAATATTTTTCATTACCCAGTCACAGTCGGGAACAGGACCACTACTTCGAGTAACTGTGCCTTCATATACTCTCTCATTCCCTTCTTCCATATCGCTATCATTCAATGTCCTATTCCATTACTAATCTATACTCCTATCATTTAATATATCATGCACTATTTCATCTACCTCACTATCATCGGGCCTTAAAATCTCACATATTTCTGTCAACAACTCATCCATCGCAACCAAACCTTTTTCTACTTTAATAAAAGTTTCATCCATACTACTTATCATTCTCCTATCTCTCATTCTTGCATTCGTCAAACTTTCTTTTACATCAGCTAAGGAAAAACAACACACACTATTGGTATCATTCATATTCGGCCATAATTCAGCTGTATTAATACATTTATCTTCCATACTCACCTGTACATTTATACCCTTGCCATGCTTATTCGGATTCCTACCTATACCTATAAATTTCCCTTGTATTTTTTCCTCGCTTAAAACTTTAAAACCTCTTTTTCCTATATTCAACTAACACTAATTATTTATTTTCTAGCCCTACCATCTCGTGCATACTAAGTTCATACTTACTCATTTCCAACCATTTATTCCTCCCATTACCACGAACATTGATCCTATTCCTTCTGCACACACAGGAGGACTCACCCATTTGAACCATCTGACTAACTAGTTTCCCAAATATCCTGGCTGGCTTAATCCCTTCTTCCTACAAACCCTCGCTATTTGCCCATCTGCACCACAATCAGTACATTTAACACGCTGTTTCTGACACATCCTCGCATAATGCCCATTCTGACCACAATTGCGGCAAATCACATTCGTATGATCACTCCTACATCCACTCGCTATATGCCCAGTCATACCACACCCAGAACACTTAGCCACTTTCTCTTTCTTACACTCACTAATACGATGGCCTGTCTCTCCACATCTGAAACATGCTCCTAATGCCCATTTACACTCATTCTTCTTATGCCCTACTTTTCCACACCTATAACACTTCTCTTCACGGGCACAACTACCTGTCCTACCTCCCTGTGCACTAGCACTCCTACCTCTCCAAGCCTGATTCCCTTGCCTATACCCTTCATTTATCCGTATAGGTATTCTAACATTACTCGCCCTAACACTCCTATCTACTACACTATCAGCTACTCTCATCGGTCCTCTCATAACAGCATCTCTAAAACTAACAAATTCTGGCACACTTTCCTACATTCCAGTTCTTACATTAACAGATTTACTTTCTTTCATACACCTATCTAACTCGTAATCCCGAACTATCTCTGAAATATCATCCCATGTCAATCTTTCTTTCGTCCACCTCATCTTCCCCTTAGGTTTCAAATTAATAAACTCAGCAACATTCTCAAGCCCAGTAGCTAAAAACTTCTTCATTAATTCCTTATTCTCATTTATGCCTTCATCCCATACTTCTTCCCAGCTAACGTTTCCAGCCTACACACATACATTGATATTACCTCTCCTTTATTCATTTGGCTTCATCAAAATCCTTCTTACGCCTATACCTAACACTTCCTTTCATATGTTTTACCTGTTCAATTATTCTCTTTTTCACACTTTCATAATCAACATTCCCTACACTCATTATCACACCATACAATGTCAACAAATACCCTGTCACATATTTTCCTAACTCCCAAGCCCAAACTCTCTTACTATCACCATGCTTAGCCTGACAGAACCTTTCATACTCCCTAAAAAAAGTCATACTCATCCCTATTGCTATATTCATTAAACTTTTCACACCTCGGTACCTCTCTCATAACCACTGTCTTACAAACTTCAATTTCATTCCTACTACTATCTTCACTGCCCAATCCCTTATTGATTCCTAATTCGAATATAACGAATCAAATTTGACACTTAAATTCCTATCCTTAACCATTTCCTTCTTACCCTTTTTCTTACTTACCACTTTCACCCATTCATGATCTTCCTCACTCTCACCCTGATCTTTCTTCTTTTCCCTCTTCACATTATTTTAACCTTTCTTCTCATTCTTCCTATCACATTTCTGTTCCTCCTTATTCTGCCTAATTTCCTTATCTTCAATCTTGCAATCACTCTCTTCCCTATTATCACTTACCTTAACCTTCTCTTCCACTATCACCCCATTATCCGAAGCAGAAACCACTCCTCCGACTGCACTTTTGCCCATGAAAGTTTTCATCATTCTCAATACTTGCCCTATCATAGCATCCATTCTTTTCTACATCGTTCTTCATTCTCTTGCATCCTAATCTCCATACCCTCTTACACTCTCTTTACAGTTCCCCGAATTTCCCTTAGTTTCCTTTGCATCTCCTCATTCTCACGAATCAACCTCGCATTCTCTAACAACAACTTCTCCTCTCGCTCCTTAATCAGCGGCAATTCCTCCCTTAATAATTTGTTCTGCTTTGCCATTTTTTTCAGTCTTATATCTAATTTCTTAACATAATTCAGTCCTTTGTCCAAGAGTCCAGCTTCCTATCCCACCTCGGAATTTCGTTTTTGGTCGCCAAAATAATGTGGCAGGGTGTCAAATGAACAAGCCTCACACCCTTGAATCATTCTAAACAGACAAATGTACCCTTAGCACAAACTTTCCCCTTACGTTATCAGCAGCGCGACTCTTGGACAAAAAGGACATAAAAACAAAACAAACCCTTAAAACTATATTCCTTAAAACTAAAACAATTAACACAAAAAGCCCTTCCACAATCAAATAAACCCTCAAAATAAATAAAGCTTGAAACTTATATATATATATATATATATATATATATATATATATATATATATATATATATATATATATATATATATATATATATATATATATATATATATGCATGTGTTCACTTATCACTTTCGCTAGATAGCAGTCCCAAAAAAACACTTAAGTAATGATTCACTTAGCCAATTGTCTTATTTGGCACAACACCACTCTATGAGGAACAGAAGTGTCTGTTAATTTCCCCCAACGGCCTTAACTCTTCGCATCATAGGTGTCATCATCATCATCATCATCATTATCATAATAATCATTAACATTGACACAAGAACAATCAACTCAGGTTCTTGAATGCAATCCAGGTCATCAGCAGTTGGTCAATCCACTACAGCAGTCTAAACACAATTAATTGCAGGCCAGGTCATCAACAGTTGAGCAACATTAAAAAATAAGTTCTCCAAAGGAGGAATTAAGTCCTGCAAAATTAAAAAAAAATAAAAACACTTATGAATACTCCTAACTAACTAAACTATCAGTCTATAATCAAAGATAAGGAATAAATTGTTCCTATCATTCACAATCACGACAAGCAAACATAAACAAAACTGTACTTACTCAAAAAATAATCAAACACTTACACGCTGGTAAAAGAATAAAAATTATAATACAACATTCACAAACACAACGGCCTTTCAGCTGCAGTCAAACAAAAATAATCATTTGCCCAAGACATGCACCACTGTCCTAACCTAGGTAAAACTTGAACAAATAATCTCTTTAATACCAAAAGTCTTTCTCATAACAAAACGGATTTTTAACGAAGCGAAAAATCTAGTTTTGGGTAAGGTAGCCATGTCGTCCTGATGGAAGTTCCTAATGGATAGCTTCCTAGGGTATATATGACTACAGTAATATTCCCAGAGAATTTCACCTTATGGTATCCAGAATTTTAACTCCTGGAACGAATATCCCTAAATAAATCTAACAGGGATATTGCATAATATCAGAGGAAGTATTCTTGACACGTCACATAGCTATCTTCACCCCGAACAGTATTAACGCTTCAAGGGGTTACAGTGAAAAGAATCTGAAACGAGAATGAAAAGAGACCATTTCATAAGGAATCTCTACTATTCCGTTTCCAGTGTGTATCAGATGAAGGCGGCATCACCATCTTTATTCCTTGTAGCGATATACGTGGTGCTACAGATACTGTATTATAGGGAGGGGTCAATAAGCCCTTTTACGATAAAAGGAAGGGCGGGTCCATCAGGACGACAAGGCTACCTCACCCAAAAATAGATTTATGCTTCGCTCAAAATCATTTTTTTGGGCTCAGGCCATGTCGTCCTGTTGGAAGTTTACCAGAGCATTACTGTATCTGCGGCTTCTCAATTGGTGCCGTACTCTCAAGAAAGTATTTTCCTGGTCCGTCTAGACCTAGAGACCTATGATGTTACCGTCATACATCATTTCGTCTAAGCATGAACTATGTTAGTGCTTCCTGCCCCCTACAGGGAAGAGTCTTACTAGACTCGAAAAGTCTCGAGGAGTACATAATAACTATGGATGACAAAATGACAAGCTTCTACAGTGGTCTCGCCCGATACATTATAAAGCAAAGTTAGTATAAGAGTCACCAATGTCAGTATGAATTCCTGACATATCCCCCAATGTATCTACTCTTATTAACTATTGGATAACAGTTATATCCACATAGGAACAAATTTTGCATATCTACCACTATCCCCTTAGGCTACAACGACAACCCTTCCTTAAAGCGGGAGGATTTTTGCTTGAAGAAAGGAACAATCTTAAAAGACATTCCATGATAAAATCATCCATATTTTAATCTTAATACTCACTACATTTCTAATAAAATGAGTGTGGGCAAATAAGACCCAGGCTTCACTATGAACTAGTTTATTAAAAATCTAATAAACATACAAATCAGATCAACATTTATAGAATTTATAAAATGTGGACGATATCCATTAAAGCATAAAGAAAATAGTCAACAGAAAATATTGTTTCGTCTAACAGGAAACAGATTTGCCACTTCAATCGAATTACTAATAATAAGGATACAGTCTGCATACTGTTTATTTACACTAGCGTAAGAAACGCTTGGTACAAGTGTCCGTATTATGCTATAGTTCACCAAAGACAATGGAACAGTTCGTAAGGACACATTAGTGGCCTATCGCTCAGTGTGTAGTAACAAACTGTGACTACACACCCACCCTCTTAGTTAATCGTCCCAAATTAATTACAATGTTCCTCACAGATTTAAACAGAAGGTTCAAGAATTCTACCTGCTGCTACCACAGACCTCTTGAGATGCTCCACTTGCTTCGCATAGTGCATAAAGAACACCCTGGATGACTACCAGCTGGTGTACGAACGAAGATGTTCAAAGTCTATATAATTAATGAATTACATGGAAGAGGCAACTTTCCTCGGATCATGACTTACGGGTGTACTGTCTGGATCCGCTCTACGAATAACACAGGTGAGTTTCACCCTTAGTAGTTTCAGAGATAGCTTTGAGCCCGAGGTTTCTCCTCTGAACAGCTATCCTCCCTTAAAGTCTGAAGTTCTATGAAGATAGACCTTTAGGCACTCCACTGGACATAGAGATGCATCTTCCTTCAGAGGGCAGAATCTCTAGGGACCCCACCTGTTGGTGAGTAGCTCGTTCTTGGTAAGAAACGTTGGGTCTGGAAATAGATTCAGTTCTCCCTCCAAAAACTGGACGCGGCCTTCCTCTCTAGAGAGAGCCACTGTTTCACTAACTCTGGCCCCCAAAGCGAGTACAAACAGAAATGTGACTTTTAATTGAAATCCTCCTAAGCGCATCCTTCATTGTTCATTATTTAGGCACAATGATGAATCTTATCTAATGACCATGAAATGGGTCTTGGAGGCGCTGAATGACTAAGCCTTGCATGGGCCTTCGTAATTCATTAAGAACGTCGTTAGAAAGGTCGACCTGAAAGGCATATAGCATCTGTCTTGTCAAGGCGGACGTGCACAATAATATTTTGTTGGCTGCTAAAACTTGCTCATGAAGGTGAATGAAAAATGATAAATAGAAATCTGTCGAGATTTCTTTTAGTTTTCCTCTAAAAAGTCTAAACTGGCTTTTGATACCCCAAACCTTTTTCTCGTTGCTAAGGAGAGAAAATCATGAGATGTAGGTTCCGGGTTTTCCCTGATGAAGCGAAGACAGTCGACTTCTGTACTCGCCGAGACAGGGATGGATCTGGTAGCGGTACGAACTTTAGTTGTAGTTCCCATGCCAAAGGGAACCACATGCTGCTTGGCCACTTGTGGGCCACTATTGCTGCTTTCCCTTTGAAGGATCTCAGTTTGTCGAGGACCTTCAAAAGGAGGTTGTGCGGAGGGAACAGATAATACTGGACCATCTGTTCCAGTCTAGGGACACAGCGTCCACCGCCTCTGCAAGCGGATCCTCGTATGGGGACACATAACGATCTATTTTCTTGCTGTCTTTCGTCGCAAAGAGGTCTATCTGCAGCTCCGGGACTTGACTCGAGATAAAGGAGAACGATCCTGCGTCTAGGGACCATTCTGACTCTATTGGTGTAAACCTTGATAGAGCGTCCGCTGTCACTTTGCGGAACCCTTGAATGTGAACTGCTGAGAGGTACCATTTCTTTCTTTCCGCCAAACAGAATATGGCCAACATCACTTGGTTGATTTGAGGTGACCTTGACCTTTGTCGATTCAAGCACCCCACTATCACCTCGCTGTCTAGAACCAATATTGTGTGGGTCGAGTGGCGAGGATATACTTTATTTAGTGTCAGAAGTACTGCCATAGCTTCTAGAAAGTTGACGTGAAATGACTTGAACAGATTGGACCAAGCTCCTTGGACTCTCATCTGATGAGAGTGACCTCCTCAGCCTTCCTTTGAAGCGTCTGTGTGGATAATCACTGACTGGGGAGGAGGTTGAAGAAGTATTGATTTCTTCAATTGCTTGGCATTGGACCACGGCTTGAGATGCGTTCGCAGTCGAGTCGGTAGTGGCCTCATTAGATCTCTTCGCACGTTTGATGCGTATTTTCTCCAGACTCCTGTTGCATCCTTTAGCTGTGCTCTTAGCACTGGATCTGTTATCAAAGCAAACTGAAGAGAACCCAGCACTCTCTCCTGTTCGCGTCTTGATATCTGTTTGGATTTCAATAGTCTCTTGACAGATCCTGCTATTTCTTTCCTCTTCTTCCTAGGAATGGAAAGTCGATGTGACTCCAAATTCCAGTGGATTCCCAACCACTGAAACTTTTGAGCTGGAGATAGTCAAGACTTTTTGATGTTGATCTTGAATCCCATATGTTCCAGGAATTGAATCACTGTCTTAGAGGCTTGCATGCATTCCGTCCTGGATGCTGACCACACCAGCCAGTCGTCCAAGTAGGCCACTACTTTGATCCCCTTTAAGCGTAATTGATGGACGGCTGCATTCGCAAGCTTCGTGAAAATCCTTGGGGCTATGTTTAGCCCAAAAGGCATGGCTCTGAAGGCATAAAGTTCTCTATGTAACTTGAAGCCTAGGTAGGAGGAGAGGTGACGATTAATTGGAACGTGCCAATAAGCGTCAGACAAGTCTATAGAGACGGTATATGCCCTTTTGGGCAGCAGGGTCCTTATGTGTTGAATTGTGAGCATTCTGAACTTGTAGTTCACTCTGAACTTGTTGAGTGGCGACAAGTCTAGAATGACTCTGAGTTTTTCTGAGTCCTTCTTTGGAAAACAAAAAAGCCTTCCTTGGAACTTGATGGACTTAACTTTTCGGATTACTCTTTTCTCTAAGAGTTCTCGGACATATTCTTCCAGAACGGGGGTAGAGTGTTGGAAGAATTGAGGAACTTGAGGTGGAGGACTGCTCCAGCTCCAACCTAGTCCATTCTTTATTAGGCTCTGGGCCCAGGGATCGAAGGTCCAACGATCCCTAAATAGATGTAGTCTCCCTCCTATTGGAAGTATCTCACTTCTGTTGTTGTGGACCTGAGGCCTTGCCTCCTTGACCGCGTCCTCCCATGGATCCCTTTTCCCTTGAAGGGCATATAGAAGAACCTCTGGCTGTTCCTCTAGCTTTTGAACGAAAGGAAGAAGTCTGCCTTTCGAAGGCTGGGTTAAAAACTGGCGACTGTGTCCCCACTTGTTGAGGTACCAGCTGGTACGTGGTTTGAGGTTGTGCCATTATCTGAGGCACCGCGGTCGCAGGAAGTTGTTGTTGTTGCTGTCGGTAGGGTTTACCCGACCGAGAGGATAGCCTAGGCCTTTTTGTCTTCTTCTTGGGTTGGAGACCCTCATCCGGAGAAGACTCTCTCTTAAGATCTAAGGCCCACTTTTTGAGAAGGTTCCTATTCTCTGTGGCGGCCTTGTCTACTACCTCTTTAACCACTTCGTTGGGAAAGAGGTCCTTACCCCAGATACAAAAGGAGATCAGCTTCCTCGGTTCGTGCCTCACCGCAGCCGAGGCGAACACGAACTCTCTACAGGCTCTCCTAGCTTTAATAAAGCTATAGAGATCCTTCGTAACTGTGGCCAGATGGGTTTTGGCCACTACCATGAACATGTCCTGGTTCTTGCGGTCACTTGCCATCATTTCTAATGTCGTTTGCAATGACATCAATGCTGCAAGTCTTTCTTTCGTCTCTTGCTCTCTGAGCAAGGGAAACTACGACATCTTTGGAAGTTCCTCACCAAACTGACGTTCAGCAATATCAGCTTCCAGCTTCCCGACTGAGAAGGTAAGGTGGACGTCCTTCCTGTCTTTTTGGTCCAAGGGCAAGGTCAGAGATAGCGGCTTGCACTCCTCCAAGGAGGGGCATGGTTTCCATGCCTCTACCGCCTTTAAGGCTGCCTTATATCCCTTTTCCATGAAGAGAAAGGCTCCGGTTGGAGAGGCCACAAAGGAGGGAAGCTTCTTACTCAAGGCTGGCACCTTTGAGTTCATGAAGCCCCTCTCTTTCATCGAGCTCGCTAGTAACGAATCTACTTTATTTTGGTCAAGAACTCTGACCTCCTTCGGCTCCGTCTCCTCCTTTGAGGCTGGCTCCTTAAGACGGACATAGCAGTCCGGGTAAGAGTCTTTGTTGAGTCAAATTTCCACATCTTCCAGGGGAATTGCACCCAACTTCTCCGAAATAACAATCTTTCCGGTTGTCATTGGCATGTGTTCGGCATACCTCCAATGATTGGTATCCAAGCACAAAGGAAGATCCTTCACGTTGAGTCGCTTCTGGGGCCCACGTGATGCTGCAAGTCTATGTATCTCCAGTTTCATTGCAGCTTCCTTTTAATCATTCTTCTTTTGTATTTGTTGAATCATCTCAACAATAGAAGAAAGAGTCCTTCCCAGGTCATCTGGGATAGCAGACGATGTAGAAGGAACAGGTTCTGGGGCCGGAACCGATGTAACCGACACCTTGTCGATTTCCTCCTCTTCTATTTCAGAAGCCTGGGACAGCTCCTCCTCCTGACCTTCTTCCATAAGGTCCTTCTCTGTATCATCTGACACCTCCGACATCCTATCGTCCAATTGGATGTCTTGAAGGGCGGTCGAGACTTCAGAATCTACTGGATTCTGGGCAGTTGGCATCTCCTCCTGAGGCTGAGGAATGACTGCATCAGCCGATGCCTTAGGGAAAAGGTAGGCCCTCATTTTTTCATTTGGAATGTAGGGGCCTGAAGTGTTTTTCTGAAAACCCTTCACCCATTTTCGTAACTTTTCCCTGACAGCATCCCTTGACTCCGCCGACTTGGGGGTGTCAAATGCTTCAGTAATCAGGTTAGAACATATGGTATAAACCTAAGGGTCCCAATACCGGAGATCACCTTTGGAGGTTGCGCATGCTGCGTGCCTCCTGCAAAACTGATGTCCACAGAAGTTCTTGCTGCGGAAATTGCAGAACATACTCACGCATTTTGGATGGTCCTCCTGTAAAGAGAAGAAAAACCATGAGTATCAAGTGAAGGCTTTTCAATTAAATTAAAACATATAGCTTACACAGTTAAGCTATAAATGAAAGAAGGAAAGACACACACTTGTATTCCCTGTCCAGCCAATTGCTGTAACCTCCCAAGATATCAAAACTAAGGTTAATTCTTTTTCTAGAATACCTTATGTAATTTCCTAAGCGGAAAGTTAAGGTGTAGCTCACACCTAGAAATAAAGTTTTAATATACGGGATAGAATGAATACAGAAAGAACTCACTTTCTATATATTGTACGGTTTCAACAAAAGGCTGTACAAGATAACATTAAGTATGTTGGAAGAACTTTAGTGTTACAACAAACTCTGTACTGTAGTTTTATTAATGCAGTGTGTACTACACCACAAATATAGTAACTACTGTACATCGCATGCTGCTGTGCCGGCCAGCACGCACCGTCACGTGCCGGCCGGCATTTACCCCTGTATAGTTCAAAGGTATGCTACCTTTAAATAATAGGCGGCAGGTCACTGGTTCTCAAATGTGTGCCGGCTGGCAGCTGAAAACACTAGTACCCGACTGCCGGCCACTAATCGTAGAGGCGTGCAGATTTCGGGTTGTGTTTCTACTGCTAGCAGGCAAAGGTAGCAATACCCATGCCTACCGGCAGTGACTATGAACCAGAGAACCTCCACCTGCCCGGCTGCCGGCCGTTTAAGCCGGCAGCCGGGCTAGGAGTACAAAACGCTAGTAAGAGACAAAGTATGGATGTAAGGTTATAAGGCGGCATTGCCATTGGACCTTTCCATCCAGAAAGAGTGAACATATGGAAGGGGAGAATGTAGCATTCAGGCTTCCTATAAATCTATAGCCAGCTGGGCTCTACCAGCAGACAAGGAAGGGAGACCAAGGAAGGTCTGGGGTACACTTTGCAGAAGAAAAAGCGTCTCTGCCGGCCAGCACGTAATTGCCGGCCGGCAGATAGCTGAGCCGGTCCTCCATCCTAACCTACACTAGGTACGGAAGTAGGACTACAGCCAAGAGATACAATGGCTAGGCCATCACTATGGAAGAGAGAGGGGGAAGGGATAAGGGTCCTATAAACTTTGTTCTAGTATGAGACACACCCAGCAGTTACGAAAGCTCATCCTAACCTAGGATTTTCTATTAGGGAGGAAGATTTTCAATACTTGCTATCCTCCACTATACCAGAACAAAGTTAGGTGTAGTTATTTCGCCAGGCAACGGAGAAAACTCATTCTTCAGCCCGAAAATAACAACAGAGGACAGTCTGCTAGACCACTAGAGGAAGGAATCATCTCGTACAGAATCCTTCAGATGTGGACTAAGGAACCAAAGCCTCCTGTGTCTGCACCTAACCTAGCAAAGGGAACTCATTCACTATGCTAGGAAGACGCAGACAACAGACTAGAAACTCTGATGTTCTGTCCCAACCCAAAAACCAGTCACTCTGGTTACCAGGTCAGGACAGACATATCCTAGTATAGTTATACCTGAATATTATTCAGATAAAACCGCTAGAACTAAGCCTAAGGCTTACTCAGAGGGAGAGAGGGATTGAACTTAGTCTCTGGAGGAGAAAAGAACAATTGCAGATGTGCGAAAGTATACTACAGCCCCATAGGCTACTAGCTTAGGAGCGGTGAGAATTGATTACCTAAATCACCGAAACTCTCTAGTATACAATCTAGGAGAAGCAAATTCAACAATATCTTACATGTATAAAATATTGGCCTATAGCTTCAATAACGTAACACTCGAAAAACTTATATCATGCATGAAAGTACTAGGGCCAGACGCCTAGGCTACTAAACCTCGTGAAGGGCAAGATCGGTTACATAAATCTCCGAACTCAAAACTAACGGCATCATATAATAATTCCTAGAGGCGCTAAATAGCTAAATCTATTAAAATATAATAATAGGGAGCGTCGCTCTGGCTAACTAAATGACCCATGTATACCGAGCGACAGCATCCAGGATGCCTCCGGTAGGCAACAGCTCTTGTTTACGTTAAAATCACTTTTGATTTAATTCAAAACGACAAGAGCTTACATTTGTACAAAGTAAAGATGATACTCAGCTTTCCAGAGGCAGAAGAGGACGGAGAAGGCATCATAATGTTGAATTTTATCCAAAATTACGAGAGAACACAAGGGAAAAACACCGAGTAGTAGAGCTACACGAAAAGGAATAAAGATGGCGCTGCCGCCTTCATCAGATACACACTGGAAATGGAATAGGAGAGATTCCTTATGAACGGCTCTCTTTTCATTCTGGTTTCAGATTCTTGTCACTGTAACCCCTCAAAGC
>NC_090729.1:27912796-27920296 GCF_036898095.1 Palaemon carinicauda | reverse complement strand
GTTTTCTATGGTCATGGGGACCACATGAGACAAGGGACGTTACCGTTATTCGTCACCATTACTAATCATAACCAATGTTAGTGCTTCCTGCCTCCTACAGGGAAGAGTCATTCTAGACAGTAAAAAAAGGTCTTAAGGTTAACATACATAGTATGACCAAACATAAGTACACACTGAATTTACAAATAGTCTCATAGTTGTATATTTTCTAAAATAACATCAGTGTCTCTTATATCTATTATTTGATGCATACAAATATATGAGGGATACTTACTTTGGTAAGTTGAAGAACTCTGGCATGTATAAATACAATTGGCTGGCGAAGGTGGACGCACTACATTCTAAAAGACATTTCTTACCAATAAATGACTAAAAGATGTTCGGTAAAACGAATGTAGTATGACACTGGGATTATACCTGTAAAAAGTACAGAGATTATATTTTCTTCTTGAAGGAAGAAATGATGAGTGCCACTTTCAGACTGAAGAAAATTATAAAATAATTTCTCTTCATATTTCCTCTACTGGTTACTTTTATCTGCACTGTGTACTTCGTACACCGGCACTAGTGCTATTCCACACCTGGGATTTTGAACAGAGCCTGTGTTATCATGGTAACACTTAATTAAAAGAAGTCACACCTAAGAAGAGTGACCTCTTCTCCCTTTAATTGACAGTCCCAGTTCATCGTAGAATTAGACAGCAGGTTAAATATTCTACCTGCCGTCACCACATATTGCTTCAGATCATGGATTTGTCTAGCATAGTGTATGTAGAACACTCTGGATGATTCTCATCAGTTACATGTGCGAGGACACGTGAGGTCCCAAACCAAAAACGGTTTACTACAGTAATTAGGGGGCAGGTTTTAATACACTACATGCCGCCACTATGAAGTGTTTCAGTTCATGCACTTGTTTTGCATAGTGTTTGTAAAACACTGGTTGATTTCCATCCAGTGTATGAACGAAGGCGCTCAAAGTCCATGTACTGAAAGAAGTTCAGTGATGAAGCAATCTTTCTCGGATCATGACCTGCGAGAGTACTGTCCGGATCCGCTCTACGAATTAAGTAGGTGAGCTTCCCCCTTAGTTGTTTTAGGGATAAAATTGATCCAGAAGTTTCTCCTTTAAAGAGCTGTCCTCCCCTGAAGTCTGAAGTTCTACGAAAATACACCTTTAGACACTCTACCAGACATAGTGAGACATCTTCCTTCAGAGGGCAGATTCTCCAGGGACGTGGGTAGCTTGTTTTTAGCGAGAAAGGGTGGATCAGGAAATAGATTCAGTTCTCCCACTTCCGTGAACTGAATGTGACCCTCATCTCTGGATAGGGACACTATTTTGCTAACTCTAGCCCCGGAGGCAATGGTGAACAGAAAAATGACCTTTTGGGTTAGATCCTTAAGAGAACAATCTTCATTGTTCACAGATGAGGCATAATGTAAGACCTTGTCCAAAGACCAAGAGATGGGCTTTGGTGGTACCGCGGGCTTAAGCCTAGCACATGCCTTCGGGATCTTATTAAAGATTTTATTCGCCAAATCCAATTGAAAGGCATATAAGAGAGGCCTAGTCAAGGCTGACTTGCACATATTTATCGTATTGGCCGCCAGACCTTGGCTATGAAGGTGGACAAAGGACAGACAGAAGTTCATTGAAATTTCTTTCGGTCCTTTTCCTTTGACAAATGCAACCCACTTTTTCCAGGAAGACTCATCTTGTCTTCTAGTTGACTCGGCCTTGTATTCTTCTAAGAATTCTATATTGCCTTTTAAGATCCCAAACCTTTTTCTAAACGCTAGAGCGAGAAAATCATGAAATGAAGGGTTTGGGTTCTCTGTGATAAAACGAAGGCAGTTGATATCTGAATCTTAGGAAATTTACCTAGGGTCAGAGCTAGAACCAACCTCATCAAGTCTATCAGCCCCACTAGAGGATCCTCGTATGGGGCTATATAGCGAGGTAGTTTCTTGAAGACGCTCGTGATGAAGAGGTCGAATTTCAGTTCCGGGACATGTTCCCATCTGGGAGGGAATATGTCTGCGCCCATGGACCATTCCAACTATATCGGTTTGTATCAAAATAGAGTATCCACTGTCACATAGTGGATCAGTTGTAAATGAACTGCTGGTAGGTGCCGCCCCTTTAAGAGAGGGATGGGTAACTTCACCAAGACTGAATGACCCGTTCGAATGTGACGTCTTATTATTGCTTCAGTGTCCCAGATCAGTCGTAGGGAGCCTGATCTGTCTGGAGGGGGCTTCCTCACCCATGAAAGGACCAGCAGAGTCTTGGGACTTTCATGCTCTAATATCTGTTAGAGAAGCGATTAAAGAGAGACCGATCTCAGTCTTTTTTTATCTCTTCAAGCGTTTGATGCATGTTTTCTCCAAGCTCTTAACGCATCTTTCCGGTGTGCCCTTACCACCAGGTCTGTCACTATAGCAAACTGGGGAAAGTTTAGCACTTTTTCCTGTTGGCATTTTGGTATTCTGACTGAATACCTGACTCTCTTGACACACATCACGAGCTCCTTTTATATTTCCAAAGGAGAGGAGAGTTGATGTGACTGAAGGCTTCGATGGTTTTTTAAACATCGAAACCCCTGAGCTGGAGAAAGTCAAGACTTCTAGAAGCCTATCTTGTATCCGTGATGTCCCAGGAAACGGGTAATCTCTTTGAATGTACATTTGCCGGACATTTCGGGTGCTGACCACTCCAGCCTCTTGATCAGGTATATTAATACCTGAACTATTTCTAGGTTTGAATTTGACGTGACTAAGTTCGTCAATCCTTTGAAGATACTTAGAATGTGAGTCCGACACGTATCTTCCTTAGGATGAATGTTACTCTCTGTAACATGAATTTTAGATAGGAGGAAGGGGGGTGGTTGACTGGAAGGTTCCGAAGGACACCTTTCAGGTCTGACAATACTACGAACACCCCTAATTGGAACAAGGTCCATATGTTCAGAAGGATTAACATTCAGAACTTGCTGTTTTTTATGAACTTGTTGAGTGGCGACAAGTTCAGAATGGCTCATTGATATCTTGAGTCCTTCTCGTGAACATGAAGCAGCTTTCCCTGGAACTCGATGAGCTAAAGTTTTCTTACTACCTGTATGTTCTATAGCTCTCAGGTATACTCCTCCAGGAGGGTTTTGCACTGTAAGAAAAGGTAAGGAAATGGTGGTAGGGACATTTCTGTTTCCCATCAATGGCTCATCTTGAATGGGCTTTGGACCGAAGGATCGAAGATCTTGCGATCCTGAGGGAAAGTTTCTCCTAGCCGAAGCGTCTTTATGCTTTGAGTAGTTAGTAGGCTTAGACGTTTGACCATCTGCCTGCAGCATCGTGGTCACTGGAATAGTGGGATGTTGTTGAGCAGCCCGGATATTTCCAGCATTTCCAATCTTCTTTTTAGGTTGGGGACCCACAACCACAGAATATTTTCTCTTTGAAGGAATGCCCCATTTTTGGAGAAGACCTATGTTCTCCATGGTGGCGTTCTTAATTACTTCCTTAGTGACCTCATGTGAGAAGAGGTCTTTACCCCAGAAGTTAGAAGATATTAGCTTCCTTGTTTCGTGTTTTACTGTTGCAGCAGCGAACACAAACTGTCTACATGCTCTCCTAGCCTTCATAAAGGCGTAAAGGTCCTTCACCAAGATAGCCATATGCATTTTGGCTATGACCATGAGCATGTCTGGGGTACTCTCATAGGTTGAACACAACTCTATGTAGTTTTGTAGAGAAAGGGATGTCGTAAGTCTGTCCTTTGACTCCTGTTCATTACACAAGAGCAACTCAGACAATTTAGGGAGACATACCTTGAACTGTCGACTTGCGACGTCCTTGTTTAATTTTCCTACTGAAAATGTCAAAAGGACCTCCTTCCAATCCTTTTCCAGTCCGGGAAAAGCTGGTGACAAAGGCTTGCACTCATCGAGTGTGGGACATGGTTTACCTGCCTCTACCGCTTTGGCAACAGAAGTAAATGCCTTCCCCATACAGGGGAATGAGAGTGAAGTAGGAGCAAGAAAGGAAGGGTGTCCGTTATTCAGTGAGAATACCTTCGACTCTGAATTACAAGCCTTTTTTAGACTCCCTGAAAGGATAGTCTGTGCCTTATCATGGTCGAGAATCAAGACCTCCTTTGGTTCCGTTCGTTTTCTTGTCTTTGGTTCGTACTTCAGTCGAACCCAACAATTAGGGAAAGCATCAAAGCTTGGCCAAAATTGAATTTTGTCCAAAGGAACAGCACTTATTTTTTCTGATATGGAGTGATTGCCATTTGAAATTGGCATCTGCTCCGCTAACCTCTAGGGATTGGTTATGTAGCATGTTGGTAGGTCTTGATTTATGGGTCGTTTGATTGACCCCTGGGAAGCAACAAGAGAAACTTTACGAGGATCTATCTTATGTTTTACTTCCTACTTTTCGTTTTGTCTACGAAAGCTCTCTATTTGATTTTTCAGTTGGATACATAATTGTACCACATTATTGAAATTAGGGGTAGAAGACGAAGATGTCGACATTGATGGCTCTAAAGCCGGCACAGGCAGAGGAAATTCCTATACAACATTTTCCTCTTCTACCTAGGGGCATTTCTTACCCTTAATCCCAAAGGTTTTCTGGCCGTCAGGATATGTAGTTAGCTCCTGAGGCACTACTGTTTCCTCACTTGCTTCCGGAAATAGTAGCTTACGCATCACGTCATTAGGTAGGAAAGGTCCCGGAGAGATTTTTTGAAAGCCTCTCATCCAGTTGCGTAATTTATATTGAGCTGTATCCCTAGTCTCTGTAGACTTGGGACTTTCAAAACGTTTGGACATTAATATCCGACATATATTGCAAACCTGTGGGTTCCAATAATGTAGGGATCTGGAAATAATATTGCAGGGGGCATGAAACCTAAAAATACTTACTCATGGCCTTGCAGGGGACTGCAGCACAAGGTATCTGGTGTTCCTGCTGTAAAGAAAGGAAAACCAAATACGTACACAATGGATTATCTCCTTGACAATCAACATGCAAATATCCTTTACAATAGAGTAGCTTAGGATAGTAGGTTAATTTGTATTGTATTACAGGGTGTGATTTTTGCACAGAAAAATATAAGATTTCCTATAGTAACTAACGTGATTTACCCGAATTTGACCTTCATTTCAACCGGAAACAAACAGATCAACCAACCCGACTAACTTTAAGTTGACGAATTGGTTGCTGTTATTACGGATGAAAAGAAGGTGAAAACCGTTTAAATCACGTTATTTACTATAGGAAATCATATATTTTCTGTGCGAAAATCACACCCTGTAATACAATACAAATGTACCATATAAATATTATCACCGTTGACATATATGTTGTGTTAAAATATTTAAACATAAGCACTTGCTCAACGTTGCCACTTCTCTTACGGATGTACTGAGAATGATAACATTAGCAACGATACCAATTATTCACAGTACTACCAACGTTGACGAATGGTACACAGAGTTACCAACAGCACAATGTCATTACGATCGATAGAAATGCTAAATATTTCCATACGTATATTAAATAATTTTTCATATAACTATTACACAATATAAAAAAATTACCAAAAGGGCAGAGATCCTAAAAAACCCAACTAACCTTGCCTTGGAGTACCCCGGTCACAAAACACATATAATGACTATTGAGGAATGACTTACTTTGATTCACGGTACTACCAACGGTGACGAATGGTACACAGATCTAACAACGACACGATGTCATTACTAGCCGTAGAAATGCTAAATATTTCCATACGTATATTAAGTAATTTTTCCATATAACTATTACACACTATATAAAAAGTACAGAAAGGGCACAGGACCTAACAAACCCACCTAACCTTGCCTAGAAGTACCCCGGTCACAAAACCCATATAATGACTATTGAGGAATGACTTACTTTTATGAAGAAAACGATGAAACTTGTGGGTCACGGGAGGATGAGACTGACAGATTAACTTCTATGACTGGGATGTGGATGGATGGGGGTCATCGGGGTCTTGTGGGTCGGGGTTGTCCATTGTCTGATGTTGTAAAGGAGGGTAGAGGCGACTGGCAGTAATGAAGAAGTGGTGGAGTAACGTATGTTCTGGATAGTAGTGGGTAAAAAAGAACCTGGAAAAATATTGCTTGAAATATTCAGTCTTTATTCCAGGTCTCTGAACCAACTCCTTCACTTCTCTCCAGAGCCGTTCTATATTTTGAGTATGGATGGTTAGGTCTAGGGGGTCAACGAAATGTTCCAAATGATTAATAGACTTATGTTCGTAACCAATTTCCGAAAGTGAGTTGTATGCAGCCCACTTATCACTGACAATAACACTATCAGGTTTGATATACTTCCGGATGAGGGGAATTAGAGTAGCAGCATCCCGTTTAGTAGAAAGGGGGTGGGGAACTAAAGGGATAATGAAAAAATTTCTTGGATACACGTTCAATACCCCCAAAGACCCATATGGCACTTAACGGTCTACCACAGTTGTATTTAGCTTTACAAAAAGGAGAATTGTCTATTTCAACGGTTACTCAATCACCATCAATCACCTCTTGATTATCAAAGAAGTATTCGGTAACCTCGGAACAGAAGCTTCTCCAATCGACACTAGTTTTCGAAGATATGTCGATACCATGCATGAGGGTCTCATTGTCCGGATGTTTATGCAAAAAGTGGTTGGCAAATAATATTATCTTCCATGGGGGTAGACGATTTTTGCCCAAAAATTTACCTTTATAGGCAGTAACGGTATAACCACAACGACGTTTCTTCTTAGTTTTAGGAATGATGGATTCAGAATTGCAATAAAACACGTGAATGTGTTTCCTATAAGATAAAACAGAATGACACTTGGGGCACTGTAAACGCTGAGGAATAACGTTGTGTGATTTAAGGAAATACTCAACATTACCTGAAGAATCAAAAAAATCACCATGGAATTTAGCCACTGCTTTTAGGTACGGAATAATGCATCCGTTACAAGTTTCTATAACTTCCTCCATCGAAAAATACGAAAAAATAAAGCGCACTTGAAATGGCGAACGTCTCACCAGGTCAAAGGTTACAACGTAAAAGGCATTGGGGGAAAGGATATGAACAGACCGCTCAAAGAGATAAAGGGAGATATCTGAATAGGCCTAGGTTGGTGATTGGTTAAGGGAAAAACAAAGAACGCTAGCGGGTAAACATGAATGAACTAAATAGGGAAACTAGTCCAGAGAAAGTATTTATGTGACACAGAGGAGTGAAAAGGAAATAACCAAAGAAAATAAATAAAAATAATATAGGAAGGTAAAATGGAATGAATGATAAAAAATATTGAATGGGAATATAAAATGAGTTGATTTTACCGTGAATGAACTGGATAGGGAAACTAGTCCAGAGCAAGTATTTATGTGAAACCGGAAAGAGAAAAGGAAATAACCAAACAAATAAACCCAATATAGGAAGATAAAATGGAATGCA
>NC_090729.1:27897796-27907796 GCF_036898095.1 Palaemon carinicauda | reverse complement strand
GGGGGTTTTGGGAGAGTCTATAGATCTACCTGTTGAATCATCAGCAGCCATTGTCTGGCCCTCCCGGATCCTAGCTTGGGTGACGAGGGGTCTTAGGCGCTGATCATAAGTATATATGGTTAGTCACTAAGAGCAGTATTTTCCGGCTAGAGCAATAACAGTGTCTTTTGCCTCTGCCCATCATGAGTGGCCTTTAAACCTTTTAAGTTATTGAAACTAAGAACCGAAGAAATACTGCAAAGATCCATCGCATTGATTAGTGTATCGAGTGAGGTACGGTAACGGCAGTGGTCCCATACGAGGTTGAAGCTGATCGACAGAAGATATCTGGAATGCGGATGATGAAACGGGATGGATGGCTTATC
Organism: Palaemon carinicauda; assembly: GCF_036898095.1. NCBI lineage: Eukaryota > Metazoa > Arthropoda > Malacostraca > Decapoda > Palaemonidae > Palaemon > Palaemon carinicauda. The sequence continues at coordinate 27,907,431 of NC_090729.1, read as the reverse complement.
AGCAAACTCGTGTAACAAATATGTTAAAATAGTAAAAGCTAAATACAAATTGAGATGAAGGTACGCAGTGTGGAGGACACAAGAGTCTATCAGATTTGTTACCCCATTTACAAACTCAAAATTGAAAAGAAATATTGAATAAATAGTTCATTAAGAAATGGACTTTAACTTCTAAAAAAAAAACATTAGCAACTGTGATTATATGCATTTCTCACATAAATGAAGCAGCATAAAAACGTAAGCTGGAAATTGACAAACAAGCGTTAAATAATGGCAACATAAAGGACTTGAAATTAACTAACATGAAATAAGAAGGAATCTTTTCCCAATCAGTCTGAACAAGAGAACCTTCTACCGAATCCTTAGAAGAAAACCACTCCTGAAGAAGAGTAGAGTAACAATGCTCGTTCTGATTCATGCCTAACCACACTGCTTATTACGAAGGTAATATATATATATATATATATATATATATATATATATATATATATATATATATATATATATATATATATATATATATATATATATATATATATATATGTCACTGGTATTCTTCAATACACTAAAAAGATTTTCACACCAACTGAAGTGTAAATAAACCAAGTGCAGTCGCAAGTAATCTCCTGGGAAATATATACACTTTTTTAAAAGGATAAACACCTAACTGAAATAAATAGCAACATCCTTTCAGAGAGAGAGAGAGAGAGAGAGAGAGAGAGAGAGAGAGAGAGAGAGAAAAAAAGAAGAAGAAGAAGAAGAAGAAGAAGATAACATAATTAATTTAACACACTGGCAGGAATACCTTGCTTTTCCTTTCGTTACCACAAGTGAGGCCGTTAATAACGCTAAGCAAGATTCTGCTCGCACTGAAAGTAAAGTTTCATTATCCTGTTGAAGGGAAGAGAAAAAGGGATAGCTTATACTGCCGAGGTCCTGGTATTGTATATTCAGCTTTCCCTTAATTAAACTGGCATTATGTTTATCGCGCATGCACATACACGGAAACACACACACACACACACACACACACACACACACACATATATATATATATATATATATATATATATATATATATATATATATATATATATATATATATATATATATGTGTGTGTGTGTGTGTGTGTGTGTGTGTGTGTGTGTATTATACAATGTCCACAAGTGACACCTTTGTACTTCAAAAATTTAGTAGTGTATGAAACCCCTCGTGTAAAAATTTTTCACTATACTCCCAACATACTATCCCAATAGCCTCATTAGTATTGCCTCAAACAATCGTTACTTATGTTGCATCTTTTATGTACAGTCGATTCAATTATCTCACCAAACATTTGCACACGTCTTGCTGCCTTTTTCAGTCACCTACTCCGGTACCCAAATCTTCTCTCATTCATTATCCATTCTATTTACTTCTAATTACTTCTGTTTGTCAAAATTTGTCAAATGTTTTTTGGACACTTTTAAGAAGACCAATCCCTAATCACAGATACAGGCTGCCACCGCCAGAGCCCGTGATTTACATAAGATAAGACAATCTAAAGCCAACCAACCGCTATAATAATTATCATTTTTACACCTTCTGAGCTTCCATTTATTCTCATTACCTAAACCTTGTTGACAAGTAATCTGACCTTTTGTTTCATGAAAATGCTTTTTTCTTTTACTAGATTCTGCAGTTTCTCTTCATGATTCCATTCACAACAGCCAGAGACAATTGACACACCCATGACTCGGAGTTACTTCCATATGAAAAGAGGCACTTCTCTCCCTACGGCCTATTCAACAATGAATAGAAGTAGTCTATATTTTTTTTTTTTTTTTTGGCATTGAACATTCTAAACACCATCCCTAGCATTATTTCTCTATTATTTTCAGGTATATGTAGTTAACATTCTCTTTGCCTTTACATTCAAACTTCACACATAACTTTCACTACAAATGCATGATCCTTACACAATATCTTGTTGAAATCCCCAGTATTTTTACCTTATTAACCCTCCTCTTTGCTGTCTTTAGCATATATATATATATATATATATATATATATATATATATATATATATATATATATATATATATATATATATATATATATATATATATATATATATATATACATATATATATATATATACATATATATATATATATATATATATATATATATATATATATATATATATATATGTGTGTGTGTGTGTATATATATATATATATATATATATATATATATATATATATATATATATATATATATATATATATATATATACGTATATATATATATATATATATATATATATATATATATATATACATATATATATGTATATATATATATATATATATATATATATATATATATATATATATATATATATATATATATATGAGTGTGTGTGTGTGTATTCATATACAGTACATAACCGCTGATCAGATGTCATATGTAAAGATAATTTAGAGATAAGTAGTTCCTTCACGTTTCAATTTTTACATAAACAAAAACAGATCCTGTTTTTGCTCTTGCATATCAAATGAGCTGGAAATGAGATATTTACTTCTGGTGAAATTCCCTTTGTTGTGCGTATTTTGGCTACTTCAGAGTCTTGCAAACAAATTCTGAGAATATAATCTAAATTAGAATTTACATAATTTTCCTGTTACCAACGATATTATGCATATTTTATTCATAATCTTCCTTTTTATGAATATATATATATATATATATATATATATATATATATATATATATATATATATATATATATATATATATATATATATATATATATATATACAATATACACATATATATTGTACAAGAGTATTAGCTTACCCCTGAAAATTTTCCGGAGAATACTGAAAAAAAGAGGATATATTTAACAGGAGAAAGGCATATGCAAGATTTATAAAAAGGCAAAAAAATAAAATAGCTGTAAATCTCAAAATGCTATGGACTCAGTGAGTGAAAGGACCGAAATCTTTCTTCTTCACTCTGTATTAAAACAGAGCACTTGACGTTTTCATCTTTATTCTTCGTCCAGATACGTTCTTCCTAAAATACGCATGACTTTGTTAAGGCAAAGTTGGTAATGAATATTTTGACTTTAAATGTAGAACCTCTGAATTGATATCAACCTTTATTTCATGTGGATTTTTATGAAAAAAAAGGAACAAGAATTCGAGATTGTCAAACCTGATAGAGGGACAAATGAGCAAAATGTTAATACTGTTTCGCACCTACCACCTTTTGTCAGTTATCTTATTGATAAAAAAAAGTATATAAAAAGACGCCAAAACGTCGGAGATGCAGTAAGTATTTTATGCACTAAATTGTACTCTATGAAGTTAGACAAGAAATTGTTTTTCAGCAACAGACTTAAGTAAATAAAATATCAAATTACCTCATTCATCATAAGTATATATATATATATATATATATATATATATATATATATATATATATATATATATATATATATATATATATATATATATATATATATATATATATATATATATATATATATATATATATATATACTTAGGCCTGTTCAATTTGAATGAGTGGTTTTCCCAAAATCATTCTTTTTGGTTCTCTATTCATAATGCCATCAAACACAAACTCAAATGAAGAAGTAAAGGACATACAGTATATTGCCAGCTATCGACAAGCTTAATAAATCGTACTCTACAGTAAGTATGAAACAGAAACATGCCACATTTTTTTTTAGTATTTCTTAATGCTTTGCTTTGAATGAGACATATCTTAACTAATCATGTTAGACAATCCTCTTAAATTATAGAGGAAAATTCTTATAATGCTTAAAATTAAATATTTAGATAAAACTCATTCACACCCCTTTTTAATTATCTGTTATATTATGCACATTTTTCACCTATGAAGAGAAAGATGTTTGTAGTTGAAGGAAAGAGAAGAGAGATGGTGAAGTCAAGAAAGCAAAAATAATGAGAGAAAAGTGGTGGACCGAAAATTTCGAAAAGAATCGAAGATTTGGAAGCAGGTAAACGGTTGTCTGGATGGAAAGATAGAAAGGAAAGAAAACAAATTATGACACGCCCACTTAGTACCACATAAAAATATGACATGAGGAGGAATCTCCATAATAAAAATGCTTTTTTTCATCGCAAACTCACTTACCTGAGTAGGCAGTCATTATCATTCAGCCGCAGAATCACTGGCGGGATTTTTGCTTATTTCATTTCACTATTATATTCTTCCTCCATAATGACTTTCATTCTAGGCAAATGCTTGATGATACTGTTATTTTGTCTTTTGGAATGTATCTTCTCATCAATATGGTTACTCCTACACGTTCATTAAGAAATTATTCTAATTCATGTGTGGATATACATATATCTATATGAATGTATGTATATACTTTATAAGGGGATCGTTCATATATATATATATTTATATATATACACATATGTATAAATATATATATATATATATATATATATATATATATATATATATATATATATGTATATTTATAAACGTGTATATATATAAATACATATATATATATATATATATATATATATATATATATATATATATATATATATATATATATATATATATATATATGTGTGTGTGTGTGTGTGTGTGTGTATATATATATATATATATATATATATATATATATATATATATATATATATATATATATATATATATATATATATATATATATATATATATATATATATATATGACGACCCGTTGGTTGTCCCTGTTAAAGTTTATTATCCGTCAGCAACCTCCTCAGACAATGTCCAGTGCCATCGTCACGTTCTGGAAAAATTTACTCCATGCCGCCAGACTCACAACACCCTAGCTAAGCAACACATATCAACAGATACGCAGTCATCAATTCATGTTTTCCTGCGTAACAACACTAGCAAGCCACCATTAATGCACCTTACACAGGCCCTTTCCTCGTGCTCCATCATACGCCCAAAGCCTTCCTCCTCAATATGCGTGGCAAAAAAGGCTGAGTCTCCATTGATCACCTAAAACCTGCTTATCTCCTGTCAGATGACACTCGTACAGCAATCTTCTCAAGAGCAGGGCACCCTATTTCACAAGTGTGTCTTCTTTAGGTGGGAGCCAGTTAGCATAATTGTATCTCACATGCTCGTACAGTATAGCGGTGTAAAAGAAAGATATAGCTAAGATATAAACAAATTATACTGTAATTGTTTATTTTGTATATTTCTTTTTATTGCTTAAATAGCTCATATATTTTGGTTTTGTACTTGTTGTTCTCTTTGTCCATTTCCTCATGGTGTAATGACGCTCTGGAGTAACGGTGCTCTGCACCTAGCACGGATCAGATATCAGAAATCAACTTTTTTAAAGATCAAGTTGTAGGTTAAAAAAAAAACCATTTTGATGTATACAGTTCCTGAATCCTGCCGTGTGATTCTAAATAGCCCACATATTAATCAGGTTTAGAAATGGTTGTATATCCTTTAAATGAGGCATGTATTCTATCCTTAAATGGGTAAACATTGTGGATGCCATCAGTATGTGTTGATAACACTATTAAAGAGACAAGCGAGGTGGTTACTGTTTATGTTTCACTAGTAAATTGTTTACCGTCAGTTTACAACTGTTTTTATGAGTACCGTGTCCAGTTTTATTCATCAGTGAATATGAATAGACCTACATTGCTGTAGATTGTATGGCCTTCCGTCCTGGCACAAGGATCATCGGATGCTAGAGCTTAGCTCCTGATTCGTGGATGCTCAATCTAAACAATTGGTTACAGTACTGCAAATAATTGATTTTCATGATGATGTGGGACAGTTAGGAACTTTTGAGTGACATGATCGTTCGATCCCTAAACATGAGTCCCGAAATTCAGGAAGATTGAATGCAATCCAGTAGAACTCAAAATTTGGAGGTGGATGGGTAAATGCACTATTTAACAAAAAATTATATAGTTGTAGAGTTTAGTGATCATTACAATTTTTGAGATAACTATGGGAGTTTTGCTTATTTTGAAATATGCATCCTCAGAAACAAGGGACCACAAAGTGACAGATAAAACTTGCCTTAACCCAACTTGGTGATGTCAATGTCAAAACTTGATCTATCTCTCTCTTATAGATCATTGTCTATAATGTTGCAGGGTCTCCTTAGCTTGAACCTTTCTTATGTGTACCTTTACCAAAGTGACTCTGTGGTGATTTTTTGGTATTTCATATTTTTTTATGTTTCTTATGGAGTAACCTGTATATTACGATTTGTATTCATACGAGTGGCTTCTTTTTTCTCAAATAATTTTATAGTCTAGCTAGTGTAGGACTGAAGTGTAAAGGCACACTAGTTTTTTTTTTTCTTTTACAATACAGTTTTTGACTGGAATTTGTAGTTTCAAATATTCATATAATGGTCAACCAACCTCTTCATTTTTTATTTTAATTTTTTTGGGGGGAGGAATAAATTTCTTAATAAACCTTTCTGTTCAATACATTTCTTAATAAACCTTTCTGTTTAATACATTTCTTAATAAACCTTTCTGTTCAATACATTTCCTCCCATACTTTCTCCTGTCCACCAGCCTACAGTTAATTTAAAGTTATTTATTTTCCCGAATGCTCTTAAAGTTTACTAAAGCCCAAAGAGATCATAACTAAACACGACAGAGCTATTTATTATAGATTTTTAATTTTCTCCAAAATTAAATCAACGGTCATACTACCTGTTTATTCAGCAACCTCAAGGGAAGAAAAGATAATGGAATGTTCAGCAGTTCTAGATGGGTACCCTTGCCCGGTATAAAGTCAAGGAGTGGTGCCCAGTGATCAGTTCATTCTTGATTGTTTAGCCCAGACGCTGGAGTGTGGTCGGCATTTGGACCCTAGGCATTCTTGGTGCTACGTCAGGCCGCAGTCCGCATACCACTACAACGGAATTTCTGTTTCTTTTGTATATTGTTGTTATCGGTCTCCCCTCGCACAGATAACCTGTTCATGCCTATATATTGCTGCATCATTGTGTTTGAATATATGTGCCGTTCTTGACTGCAACGGGCTGTATATATACGCATGCTCCATCCAAATAAAATAAGATACATTCAACTAGTCTCTCAGTCACCTCCTAACGGCTTGCTTGCACACCTGTCTCCACTAATATGTGTCTTTCTCTTAACATACATGTTCCTCTCTCTCTCTCTCTCTCTCTCTCTCTCTCTCTCTCTCTCTCTCCTCTCTCTCTCTCTCTCTCTCTCTCTTTCTCTCGGTTAATTAATGAAATAAACATATTTAATCAACATCTCCTTTTACGGATATTGAGCTTCTAATTCAATACTTCTCCATTCATCATCTCTTACTTCGCAATTCATAGCCCTCAGACATGTAGGCTAGGATCTTCCAACTCATCTGGTGCCTTGTGGAGCCCAGCTGAACGTTTGGTGAACTAATCTTTCTTGGGAAGTGCAAAGAGTATGCGCAAACAATCTCCATCTACCCCTTATCATGATCTGATCCACACAAGGTGCTAGAGTAATATCTCTCATAGTTTCATTTCTAATCCTGTCCTGCAATTCAACTCCCAATATCCTTCTCAGCGCTTTGTTCTCAAATCTACTAAATCTAGTGGAGATTGTTTCATTGTCATACCATGACTCATGTCCATAGAGTAACACTGATTTCACTAAACTGATATATATGATGATATTATATGTAATTTTAGGCGATTAGATTTCCAAATTTTACTCAACCTGGCCATTGTCTTGTTGGCTTTTTTCAATCTTTCACTAAACTCTAAAAAATACCCTGTTTTTGAGATCATAGTTCTTAAATACTTAAATTACTTTACTTCATTAATCCTTTCTCCTTCCCATAATATTTCTCATCTTCCATTGCATACTCCGGTCTCATCATCTCTCTTTCTTCTGTTTACTTTCAGCCCAACCTCGTGTGATATTTCAAGCATTTTCGTAACCAAGCATTATAAATCATGTAGTGTTCTGTTTTCAAGGACAGCATTATCAGCATAGTCTAAATCGGCTAAATTCCTATCACTAATTGAGTCCAATCATTCTTCCCCATCTGACTGTTCTACGTATTACAAAATCCATGAGGAGGATAAACAACATAGGCGACAAATCATTCCCTCGAAGTCCTCCGCTGTTCACTGGAAATTAATTTGATATGACTCCATTAACATTAATTTTGCGCTAGCTCTGCTCATGAACACACTTAATCAAGTGTACATATTTAAGAGGAATTTCATAATAATAATGGACTCTCCACAAAATTGGCCGGTGCACACTATCAACGGCTTTTTCATAGTCCACAAATGCCATCAAAAGGGGATTTCTACATTGTACTCATTGCTTTACAACACGTCTCAAAATTAAGATTTGGTTAGTGCTACTTTTACCTTTTTTAAATCTTTTCTAACCTCTTAGCTTTTCAACAATATTTCTCTCGATTCTATTTAGAATAAGCATACTATATATCTTGATAACAATTGACGTAAGTGTGATGCCTCTGTAATTATTGTAATCAGTCAAGTCTCCTTTTTAATGTTTGCTATTTCTGCCAACACTCCTGACTCAAATTCATCAAGTTTTGCCTCTTCATACCACTTTCTACAAAATAATCTTGTAAGTAGTCTGTGAACCAGTTAATTTTCGGCCAGTATCATCTCTGCAGTTATTCCATCATATCCAAAGCTTTCCGTCTCTTTAGTTTTTTTTATGATAGATTCGACTTCAAACACACTGAATCGATTCATTGGCACATCAAGGTCTTCATCGGCTTCATTTACATCAATTGTTCCCTCCATATCTTCTATACATAACCTCACTAAAGTGTATCATTCTTCCTTTTCTGTTGCTATAGCAGAACCTTCTCTCTTTTTTGTAAGTATATGCTTCTTCTTCTTTGCCCCAGTTGAGATTTCATTAATAATTCTATGAGCAATTCTTACACTAAAGCCACTTCTTAATCCAACGCTTTGTCCGCCTCCTCCGCTATTTTCTCACCAGTCATTCCTAGCTTTTCTTTTGACCTCACTGTCAATACTGGAATATTTAGCATGCTTTAACTTGTAATGCTTATTACTTCCACGAAAACTTTCGTCAATCAGTGTCTCTCTATGTCTCCTTTATAGATTATCTCACGTATAATTTGATATCCATGGCTTTCTCCTTGTAACTACGTGTCACAAGACTTCAAAACCAACTGACTGATTCATGTTCTTAATATCACACCATTCTTCCTTATATATATATATATATATATATATATATATATATATATATATATATATATATATATATATATATATATATATATATATATGTAATATGCGTGTACAAACCTGCACACACGCACATACACAGACACACACACACACATTATATGTATATATATATATATATATATATATATATATATATATATATATATATATATAAACACACACACACACACACACACACACATATATATATATATATATATATATATATATATATATATATATATATATATATATATATATATATATATATATATATATATACATATATATATATATACATATATATATATATATATATATATATATATATATATATATA
>NC_090729.1:27887796-27890296 GCF_036898095.1 Palaemon carinicauda | reverse complement strand
AAAAGGATTATGTACAATTGTGTGACACACGGTTGGTACATGGCTCCCCCTCTAAAAATGACATACTAAACATGTTAAATAGGTGGCCCGAATCTGGAGAGGTAGCAGTAAAAACTGCGCCGATTAGCGACAGTGAGTGGCTGTAGAAGTCATTGGTTTGGTGCGAGCGAGTGGTGATGATGGGTGGCTGTTGCCCGCTCCGGCTCGTCAAGGGGTAGGCGAGGGTGTCCTACGGCATTCAAGGCGTGCGTGTCCTACGGCATTCATAGGCGTGTGTGTCCTACGGCATTCATAGGCGAGTGTGTCCTACGGCATTCATAGGCGTGTCCTACGGCATTCATAGGCCTACGGCGTTCATAGGCGTGTATGTCCTACGGCATTCATAGGCGTGTATGTCCTACAGCATTCACGTCAGCTTCGGTTGAAGTTGAATAGGTGTCCTCTTGGTCACGAGTGGAGGCGTTGATGGAGGTTTTGAAGGTCATGAAGTGGCTGTCCATAAGGGCACGATGTAGGTTCACCTCACGAGGAGAGCTGTCTGCGGCAGGTTGCAGGCGAGTGATACTGGTCATTTTCCCGAGGGGTGAGCGAAGCCATTTGGTCCCCAACGGTTGTATGAGAGAGCTGAAAAGGCGTTGCTATACGGGCGGCTGGCGACAGCGAGTACTGCTGCAGAAGTTATGCGTTGACAGCGTCATAGTAACGGGTGAGAGGTGGAGGGGAGGGGGGGGAGGGAGGGGGGGAGGCGGGAGGAGCGAGTCACTCCGGGGTCACCAATGTGACGAAGCAAGGGGAAGGTTGTGAACTCAAAGGCAGGATGCAATCAACTGAGTTATAATATTATAGAACACTCTCCTTTATATACAAAACCTCAAGGCAACAGGACATAACATGCTTACAAGACAGACAATGTCACAGAGGAAAACCGAAGACGTGAATTTTCATGTTCGTTTTAGTGCGAGGGAAGAGCGCAGATACAAGCATAATATATACAAAAGGAATTATGTACGATTGTGTGACACCACGGTTGGTACAAAGCCAACCATTCCTGCTTGTGACGAGAAGTAGCCAACACTGGCAGCACCCTGCCTTAATTCAAAAGTATCATTGAATTCCTGAGAGAAGACCTCTGATCTCTCTTCTTGATGCCACCCTTTTTGTGACGTCTTCAAATCTGGTCATCGTGCCAGTTTCATGTGAACTTCATCTACCCTTCTACAACGTTTCTCAAGCCTTACTTCAACAGTACCATCGAATTCTTGGAAGAAGACCTTTGATGTCGTTTCTTGATTCCACCATTTTTGTGACGTCTTCGAATCTGATCATCGTGCCAGTGTCATCTGAACTTCAGCCGCCCTTCTGCAACGATCTCAAGACTGGTACGATACTGGTACGTAGTCCCAGTATCGTCTCTGGAGCTACAGAAAACTATTCCTTAAGTATTTCTACCTTCCCCTTTTCTGTTCACGTTTTGTTGGTTTGATTTGTCATTTAAAGTAACCGTAGAAGTAACATTAATTGACTTTATAAGTTTGTGAATAAACATGCTGCGTTTTTGTTTAAGTTTCTTTTCATATTCATTTCCCATATTTTACGGGTTTTTCTTGCAAAACCTTTATTTTACTTATCAAAAGAGCCTGTAACGACTTTAAGAATCGTAACGACCTTCCACATACATTCATTCTTTGGACTCATACGAAGCAAGTTCATTGGCTTTGAACTCATAAAGTGAGAAAGTTTATACAGTATTCTCATCGTGAATCATAATCAAGTCATAATAACTTGAATAACTATTACTTTTCCACAGAGTTAAATAACATTTACTCCCTAAGTTTCAGAGGCGATAAACAAAATATGTGAGAAGGTGAGGAGATGGATACCTACTATATTATTATTATTATTATTATTATTATTATTATTATTATTATTATTATTATTATTATTATTATTATTATTATTGTTGTTGTTTTTGTTGTTGTTGTTGTTTGGAAAAGTAGGATGCTATAAACCCAGGGGCTCCAACAGAGAAAATAGCCCAGTGAGAAAGGAAACAGGGAAAAATAAAATATTCAAGAATAGTAATACAATTAAGATAAATAGTTCCTGTATAAACTTTAGAAAACGTTAACAAAAAGGATGGAGAAAAATAAGAAAGAATAGTGTGCTCGAGTGTACCCTCATGTAAGAGAACTCTAACTCAAGGCAGTCGAAGGCCATGGTACAAAGGCTAAGACACTACCCCAAGACGAGAGAACAATGTTTGATTTTGGCGTTTCCTTCTCCTAGAGGTGCTGCTTCCCATAGCTGAAGAGTCTCTTCTACCCTTACCAAGTGGAAAGTAGCTACTGAAAAAATTACAGTGCAGTAGGTAACTACTTGGGTGAAAAAGAATTGATTGGTAATATCAGTGTTGTCAGGTGTATGAGGACAGAAGAGAATCTGTAAAGAATAGGCCAGACTATTCTGTGTTTGTGTAAGCAATTGGAAAATTATCCGTAAC
>NC_090729.1:27860778-27873278 GCF_036898095.1 Palaemon carinicauda | reverse complement strand
GTTCTCAAGAACCAGATTATTGACAGGCAATAAATAGACAGGTTAACCACAATTATATATATATATATATATATATATATATATATATATATATATATATATATATATATATATATATATATATATATATATATATATATATATATATATATATATATATATATATATATATATATATATATATATATATATATATATATATATTTTTGGGCTCAAGCCATGTCATCCTGATGGAAGTTCCTATAGGGTAGCTTCCTAGGGTATATTACAACTACGGCGATATTCCCAGAGAATTTACCTTAAGGTACCAGAATTCTAACTCCTGGAGCGAGTATCCCTCGTGAAAGGGATATCGCGACATATCAGAGGACGTATTCTAGACACGTCACATGGCAATCTACGACCTGAACAGAGATTTCGTCTCGTAGGAGGGAGATTGACGAGATACGAATTCGGGAAAGAAAAAAGGGAGCCGCTCCCAAGGCTTCCCTATCCCCCGATTCGTATGCGTGCCTGGCGCCAATCCTGGCGCCATCTGTATTCCTTTTTGCGTAGCTTAACAACTCGATGTTTTTTCCTATTTTTTTCGCAAATCTTGGATTTATTCAGCTTTTCATGGCTTCTCCGTCTTCGTTGGCTCGGATAAGTTGAGTATAGTGTCTGTTATGTATAAATGTAGGCTCTTGGTAAAATTTTGAGTGATTAATAGGATTAATCTTTGATACAAGAGCCGTAGCCTACCAGAGGTGTCCTGGACACTGTCACTCGCTAGGTATAATTTAGTTAGTCAGAGTGACATTCCTGGTAGTTTTGCTTAATAAATTTTAGCTATTTAGCTTTACATAGGATTTCCTTTCGTGCTTAGTATTATTTGGTGAAGTATTCGCCATTCTGGCCTACGCTAGGCCATGTAGCCTAGTCGTTTGGTCCTAGTACTTAATGCATGATTTTGGTTTTTCCGAGTGTAATTAAAATTTTATTGAAGCTTTAGGCTATATTTTATACATTTTAGACTGTGTGGAATATTTCCAAGATTGTATACGTGAGAGTTTCGGTGAATTAGGTAATCGATTCTCTTGGTGCCTAGGCTAATTGCTTATGGAGCCTTAGTATACTTTATCATACTCCCCGGTTGCTTTCTTTTCTTCGGAGAAGGTATGCAATCCCTTTCCCTCTGTTTAAGCCTTGGGCTTATCCCTAAGTGGTTTTTTCCGAATTTATTTTCAATAAAACTATACTAGGGTGTTACTGTACCTTCCTGTTCCAGCAAAGTCTGGTTCAAAGAGGGACAGAACAACAGAGTTTTTTAGTCTGAGTCCGTGTTGTCTGGCTTGGGGCAGAGTCCCCCTCGCTGACCTAACACTTACAAAGGGAGCTTAGCTCCCTTAGGTCACTACCGAAGGTTTCTGTAAGTTATGATTCCTTCTTTTGTGATCGACCAGACTAAGTCCTGTTGCTGTTCTCGGGGGAGGATAAAATCTTCCCTTCGGAGTAGCAACGCCTTCCTTGCTTTGGTGCTCTGGAAGCTGGCAAGTATTGCTGGCCCTTTCCCTTAGATCTCCCTTAGGCTAAGACAAAGTTCTTGGCTGCGGGTGATCTGTCACTAAAGCAAGGTTGGCAGGACCCTCTTGTCCTTCCCCCTCTATCTCTGTAATGGCCTAGCCATTACTGTACTGTACCTTGCCGGCCGGCAGAGCTGGCCGGCAGGGGTATTACTGTACTGTACGTCATTCTACTTCTGGACCTAGTATAGGTTGGGATGTGGAATTGACTAAGCCCATTGCCGGCCGGCAGAGATGCTGGCCGGCAAGGGTCTTATGTTTTCGAGTGCTGCCCGGACCTCTCTTGGTCCCTCATCCATGCCTGCCGGCAGAGCCGGACGGCATTGGTCAAGGAAGCCTGAATTAAGTTTCTCCCCTTCCTTATATGCACTCTTTCGGTTGCCGGGCTTGGGGGGTTGTGTACACTCTTATCCCGGCATCCATTCTATTTTCTTCTAGTGCTGTACCTGTCCCGGCTGCCGGCCTATGAGGCCGGCAGCCGGGCAGCTGTAGTCTTCTGGTCCTTTTGCTGCCGGCTGGCATCGGTCTTGTACCTTTGCCGGCCGGCTTATGTCAGTCCTTGTCTGCCGGTCACCAAGAGTGTGGCCGGCAGCTGGGTACTACCTTGTGTAGTTGCTGTCCGGCAGTCATTGCCGGCCAACACTGGCTGTTGCTGGCCGGCAGCTGCTGCCGCCGGCACAGGCATTTGAACCAGAGTGCTGCCGCCCTATAGCTGTTAAGTAGTATACTTTAAAGCTAGTTGTGGTGTATGCCGGCCGGCAAAGGCAGGCCGGCACACATCCTCCTATACTGTACTAGTATTCTTCTGTATAGCATATACAGTAAGAAGAAAACTATAGTAAAGGTTTAGGTACAGCACTGTATCTTCTAACACTATTGTGTTTTCTTGCACAGCCCTTTGCTGTTGCCCTCAGACAGGAAGCAGAGTTCTTCCCTGTCTATTATCCAGGATTTTAAAATCATTGCCTAGGTGTGAGCTCCACCTGTTTCCTCTGGAAACCTTGCATTGGTTATTCTAGTAGAGATAAACCATTTTGATTTTATTATCTGGAAGGCTGCAACAATGAGTTGTGAGGGAAACACAAGTGTGTGTCTTTCCTTTATGAATTGTTATGCTATACTATGCATATCCAGTGATACATAGTTCACTTGATACTCATGGAAATTTCTTCTCTTTACAGGAGGACCCTCCGAAGTGCGGAAATGTTTTCTGCAATGTCCGCAGCAAGAACCTCTGCGGACATGAGTGTTGTAAGAGACACGCAGCATGCGCTGTCTCCAAGGATGATCTCCAGTATTGGGACCCTCAGGTATATACTGTATGCACTAACCTGATTACTGAGGCTTTTGATTCCCCTAGAACGGTGGAATCAAGGGATATAGCTAGGGAAAAGCTTCGTACTTGGGTAAGGGGCTTCAAGAAGAATACCTCTGGCCCTTATCTTCCAAGTGAGAAGATGAGGGCGTATCTTTTTCCCCAGGCATCAGCTGAGGCAGTGATTCCCCAGCCTCAAGAGGAGATCCCTCAAGATCAAGTCCAGGTGGACGAGGAAGTCGCAGATGCGATGCAAGACATCCAGTTGTGTGACAGGATGTCTGACCTGGACGATCGTTTGGAAGAAGACCTCCTGGCAGAAGGTCAGGATCAAGTTCAAACCCCGGATGTCGTAGAGGATGAAGTCGACGAGGTGTCGGCTACTCCGGTTCAGATGCCGGAGCCCATCCCCTCAAAATCGGCTGGTCTCCCAGTAGAACTGGGACAGGCCCTCTCTTCGATTGTTGGAATGATCCAACAAATGCAGAAGGAGAATCAGGAGAAGGCGGCTGCAATGGAACTGCGTGTGCAGTCCCTAGAAGAATCACATGTGACCCAGAAAAGGCTCAATGTGAAAGACCTTCCCATATGCTCAGATGCTAACCCATGGAGGTATGCTGAGCACATGCCAATGACGACTGGTAAGATCGTCATTTCGGATAAGCTGGGTTCAGTTCCCCTAGAGGAGGTAGAATTCTGGCCCAGCAAGGCATCATATCCGGACTGCTATGTCCGGCTGAGAAAAGAACCAGCTTCAAGGGAGGAGACAGAGCCGAAGGAGGTCATTATTATGGACCACGCTAAGGCTCAAGCCCTACTTTCATCCTCGATGAAAGAGAGGGGCTTCTCAAATTCGAAGGTAGCTGCATTGAGCAAGAAGCTCCCTTCTTTTGTGTCCTCTCCTGATAGAGCCTTCCCCTTTTTACAAAAAGGGTTTGCGGCTGTCCTAAAGGCAGTCGAGGCCGGCAAGCCTTGCCCCTCCCTGGAGGAGTGTAAACCCTTGTCGCTGGCTCTGCCTATGGACCACAAAGACTGGAAGGATGTCCATCTGACATTCTCAGTGGGAAAGTTGGAGGCTGATATTGCCGGACGGCAATTCGGCGAGGACCTCCCCAAGCTGCCCGAATCTCTTTTACGAAGAGAGTTCGAGACCAAAGAAAGACTGGCTGCCTCAATGTCTCATCAGACCACTCTTGAGACAATGGCAAGTGACCCTAAGGTCCATGAAATGTTTATGGTAGTGGCTAAGTCTCACCTAGCCACAGTGACGAAGGACCTTTATGGCTTCATCAAGGCAAGGAGAGCTTGCAGGGAGATCGTGTTCGCCGGGGCTTCGGTGAGACATGAACCAAGGAAATTAATTTCCTCCAACATTTGGGGAAAAGACCTTTTCCCTACCGATGTGGTCAAAGAGGTTGTTGATAAGGCCGCCGTGGAGAATAGAAACCTTCTCCAGAAGTGGGGCCTGGCTATCAAAAGAAAATCTTCCCCGGATGAGGGTCCTCAACCAAAGAGGAAGAATATGAAGACTAGGCTACCATTTCGGCCAGCCAAGCCTTATAGACAGCAACAGCAACTGCAATTGCCTTTGCCTCCAGTGCCCCAGATGGTGGCACAAACCCCGACTGCCTTTCAGTGGGTACCCCAGGCTGTGCCAGGTCAGTCAACCACATTCGCCCCAACGTTCGAAGGACAGTCTTCTTCCTTTCGTGCAAAACCTAGAGGAGCAGCCAGAGGCTCGTCTAGGCGCCCCTCAAGGGGAAGGGGATTCAGAGGTGGTCGTGGTCAGGGAGGCAAGACCTCAGGACGGCAGTCCAAGTGAAATGATACCGGTAGGAGGGAGACTTCTGAAATTTCGGGATCGCTGGACCTTCGATCCCTGGGCCCAAAGCCTACTCAAGAATGGACTAGGTTGGAGCTGGTACAGCACTCCACCCCCATGCATTCGGTTTTTCCAACACTCCACCCCTATTTTGGAGGAGTACGTTCAAGAACTGTTGGAGAAAAATGTGATCCAAAAGGTGAAGTCCATCAAATTCCAAGGGAGGCTGTTTTGTGTTCCCAAGAAAGACTCGGAAAAGCTCAGAGTCATTCTGGACTTGTCACCACTCAACAAGTTCATAGTGAATTGCAAATTCAAGATGCTAACACTGCAACACATAAGGACCTTACTGCCCAAGAGGGCCTACTCAGTCTCTATAGACTTGTCAGACGCCTATTGGCACATTCCAATCAGCCGTCGACTCTCCCCCTACCTAGGGTTCAGGCTACAACGAAAACTGTACGCCTTCAGAGCTATGCCATTCGGGCTAAACATAGCCCCAAGGATTTTCACGAAGCTTGCGAGCGTAGCTCTCAAACAATTACGCCTAAAGGGAATTCAGGTAGTAGCCTACCTGGACGACTGGCTGGTGTGGGCAGCATCCGAGACCGAATGCTTGCAAGCTTCCAGTCAGGTGATCCAGTTCCTAGAGTACCTAGGCTTCAAGATCAAGTCTCGACTTTCTCCATCCCAAAAGTTCCAGTGGCTGGGAATCCACTGGGACCTTTTGTCACACAGTTTCTCCATCCCAATGAAGAAAAGGAAGGAGATAGCGGGCTCTGTCAAGAGACTTCTAGATTCCGAAAGGATATCAAGACGCGAACAGGAGAGGGTACTAGGCTCTCTCCAGTTTGCTTCAGTGACAGACCCAGTGCTAAGAGCACAGCTAAAGGATGCAACCGGAGTTTGGAGAAGGTATGCATCAAACGCGCGAAGAGACCTGAGAAGACCAGTGCCGCCTCGGCTACATACTCTTCTCAGACCTTGGTCCCAAGCCAGACATCTAAAGAAGTCGGTTCTTCTTCAGCCACCTCCCCCGTCGATGACGATTCACTCAGACGCCTCAAAGGAGGGATGGGGAGGTCACTCTCATCGGAAAAAAGTCCAGGGGACTTGGTCCAAGCTATTCAGGACCTTTCATATAAACTTTCTAGAAGCTATGGCAGTGCTCCTTACCTTAAAGAAAGTCTCCCCGCGTCACTCGATCCACATAAGATTGGTGACAGACAGCGAGGTGGTTGTGAGATGCTTGAATCGACAAGGGTCGAGGTCACCACCTCTCAACCAAGTGATGTTAGCCATTTTCCGATTGGCGGAAAAGAAGAAGTGGTACCTGTCGGCAGTTCACCTTCAAGGAGTCCGCAATGTGACAGCGGACGCTCTATCCAGGTTCACACCGATAGAGTCGGAATGGTCCTTAGACGCAGGATCATTTTCCTTCATTCTGAATCAAGTCCCAGAACTGCAAATAGACCTCTTTGCGACGAAAGACAACAAGAAGTTGCCCCTGTACGTGTCCCCGTACGAGGACCCCTTAGCGGAAGCAGTGGACGCAATGTCCCTCGACTGGAACAGATGGTCCAGGATTTATCTGTTCCCTCCTCACAACCTTCTGTTGAGGGTCCTCAACAAACTGAGATCCTTCAAGGGGGTAGCGGCAATAGTGGCCCACAAGTGGGCGAACAGTATGTGGTTCCCCTTGGCGTTGGAACTACAGATGAAGTTCGTGCCGCTACCACATCCAGTTCTGACCCAGCGAGTCCAGAAGTCGACTGTCTGCGCTTCATTACAGAAAACCCAGACCCTGCAGCTCATGATTTTCTCTCTTTAGCGATGAGAAAGCGCTTCGGGATTTCGAAAGCCAGCATAGACTTCCTAGAGGAATACAAGTGCAAATCGACTAGAAGGCAATATGAGTCATCTTGGAGAAAATGGGTGGCCTTTGTAAAGGCAAAGAATCCGCAGGAGATCTCAACAGACTTCTGCTTATCTTTCTTCATCCACCTCCATGGCCAAGGATTGGCAGCTAACACGATTTCAGTGTGTAAATCGGCTTTGATGAGACCCATTTTATTTGCCTTCCAGATCGACCTAGGTAACGAGATCTTTAATAAAGTTCCGAAAGCCTGCGCTAGGCTCAGACCTTCAGCACCTCCAAAGCCCATCTCATGGTCTTTAGTAAAAGTTCTTCATTTCACCTCCCTGTTGAGCAATGAAGAATGTGCGTTAAAGGATGTGACGCAAAAAGTTATTTTCCTATTTGCACTCGCGTCCGGGGCCAGGGTTAGTGAGATCGTAGCCCTCTCGAGAGAGGCAGGTCGTGTTCAGTTCCTGGATGGGGGGGAGCTGAACCTGTTTCCGGATCCTACGTTTCTCGCCAAGAATGAGTTACCCACCAACAGGTGGGGTCCCTGGAGAATCTGCCCTCTGAAAGAAGATGCATCTCTATGTCCAGTAGAATGCCTAAAGGTCTATCTTCGTAGAACTTCAGACTTCAAGGGTAGTCAACTATTCAGGGGAGAAACATCAGGCTCAAATTTATCTCTGAATCAACTCAGAGCGAAAATGACATATTTTATTTGCAGAGCGGATCCTGACAGTACACCCGCAGGTCACGATCCGAGGAAAGCTGCCTCATCCCTAAATTTCTTTAATTGTATGGATTTTGAACATCTCCGTTCATACACGGGCTGGAAGTCTTCCGGGGTGTTCTTTCGCCACTATGCAAAGCAAGTAGAGGAACTTAAGAGATCTGTGGTAGCAGTGGGTCGTGTAGTTAACCCTACTGTTTAACTCTGCGAGGAACAGTGGTCTTAATTAGGACGATTAAGTCCAGGGTGAGTGTGTAGGTACATACTGTACTACAAACTAAATGAGGGCACCAAGTGCCCATATAGACTGTTCCTTCTTTCAAAGGTGAACCTTGCATAAGTTCAGACATGTGTGCCAAGCGTTTCTAACGCTAATGTGATTGATTTGTAATACAGATTTTTTATGACTTGATACCTTGGTATCTTATTAAAGTGGTGTTTAATGGTTTTCTTTCAGATAAACAAGTTCTGTTTACTATCATACTTATGCTTAAAGTTTTGGGTTACCCTCTTTTATATAAATATATATATTTGTTGTTAACCTGTCTGTTTATTGTCTGTCAATAAACTTGTTCTTGAGAACCTTGCGTCTCTTTCACCTGTGTCAATTTATTGGTATAATTGAGCATTTTAATTCTATGTATCTTATCTGGGATAATTCTGATAGAATTGTTCTGTTATGCAAGCTATGTGCATTGGTTTATGTAAGTCCCCTAATGGGAGGACTCCGTCCCATAAAGGGACAAGGGCGGTTTTATTAGTTTCTTCCTATGCGGATATAAACCTTTGTCCAATACAAGTATTGTGCGGATTACTGGTCAATATATTGACGCAGTGGTTCTATACAAACTATGCTTTACTTAATATAGGGCGAGACCACTATATTAGCTTGCCTGGTATTCATACATAGATATATGTACTCTTCGAGACTTTCCAGAGTCTAGTAGGACTCTTCCCTGTAAGGGGCAGGAAGCTCTAACATAGTTTATAGTTAGTTGAAAAGATGTATAACGGTAACATCTTAGGTCTCTAGGTCTAGTCGACCGGGAATAAATACCTCCGGGGAGTACGGCACGTTCTGAGAATCCACAGATACAGTAATGCTCTGGTACACTTCCATCAGGACGACATGGCTTGAGCCCAAAAAACGGATTTTGAGCGAAGCGAAAAATCTATTTTTGGGTGAGTTAGCCATGTCGTCCTGATGGACCCGCCCTTGCCTTTCTAAGAAAGGGCTGTAGGACCCCTCCCTACATACAGTATCTGTAGCACCTCGTGTACGCTACAAGGAATACAGATGGCGCCAGGATTGGCGCCAGGCACGCATACGAATCGGGGGATAGGGAAGCCTTGGGAGCGGCTCCCCTTTTTCTTTCCCGAATTCGTATCTTGTCAATCACCCTCCTACGAGACGAAATCTCTGTTCAGGTCGTAGATTGCCATGTGACGTGTCTAGAATACGTCCTCTGATATGTCGCGATATCCCTTTCACGAGGGATACTCGCTCCAGGAGTTAGAATTCTGGTACCTTAAGGTAAATTCTCTGGGAATATCGCCGTAGTTGTAATATACCCTAGGAAGCTACCCTATAGGAACTTCCATCAGGACGACATGGCTATCTCACCCAAAAATAGATTTTTCGCTTCGCTCAAAATCCGTTATATATATATATATATATATATATATATATATATATATATATATATATATATATATATATATATATATATATATATATATATATATATATATATATATATATATATATAAGAAGAGGATAACCCAAAACTTTAAGCATAAGTATGATAGTAAACAGAGCTTGTTTGTCTGAAAGAAAAAACATTAGATGCCACTTTTAAGATACCGAGGTATCAAAGTCATAAAAGCCTGTATTACAAATCAATGACATTAGCGTTAGAAACGCTCGGCACACATGTCTGCACTTATGCTAGGTTCACCTTCGGAAATGGAACAGTCTGTATTGGCAACACAGTGTCCTCACTTAGTTTGTAGTACAGTATGTAACTACACACTCACCCTGGAATTAATCGTCCCAATTAAGACCACTGTTCCTCGCAGAGTTAAACAGTAGGGTTAACACCGCGACCCACTACTACCACAGATCTCTTTTAGTTCCTCTACTTGCTTCGCATAGTGGCGAAAGAACACTCTGGAAGACTTCCAGCCAGTGTATGAACGGAGATGTTCAAAATCCATACAATTAAAGAAATTTAAGGATGAGGCAACTTTCCTCGGATCGTGACCTGCGGGTGTATTGTCAGGATCCGCTTTGCGAATAAAATATGTGATTTTCGCTCTGAGTTGATTCAGAGATAAATTTGAGCCTGATGTTTCTCCCCTGAATAGTTGACCACCCTTGAAGTCTGAAGTTCTATGAAGATAGACCTTTAGGCATTCTACTGGACATAGAGATGCATCTTCTTTCAGAGGGCAGATTCTCCAGGGACCCCACCTGTTGGTGGGTAACTCATTCTTGGCGAGAAACGTAGGATCCGGAAACAGGTTCAGTTCTTCCCCATCCAGGAACTGAACACGACCTGCCTCTCTCGAGAGGCTACAATCTCACTAACCCTGGCCCCGGACGCGAGTGCAAAATAGGAAAATAACTTTTTGTGTCAAATCCTTTAACGCACACTCTTCATTGCTCAACAGAGAAGCGAAATGAAGAACTTGTCTAAAGACCATGAAATGGGCTTTGGAGGTGCTGAAGGTCTGAGCCTAGCACAGGCTTTCGGGACTTTATTAAAGATCTCGTTACCTAGGTCGACCTGGAAGGCATATAGAATGGGTCTTGTCAAAGCAGACTTACACGCTGAAATCATGTTCGCTGCCAACCCTTGACCATGGAGGTGGGGAAAAAAGATAAGCAGAAGTCTGTCAAGATCCCCTGCGGAATCTTCGCCTTGACAAAAGGCCACCCATTTTCTCCAAGATGGCTCATATTGCCTTCTAGTAGATTTGCACTTATATTCCTCAAGGAAGTCTATACTGGCTTTCGAAATCCCGAAACGCTTTCTCACCGCTAAAGAGAGAAAATCATGAGCTGCAGGGTCCAGGTTTTCTGTAATGAAGCGCAGACAGTTGACTTCTGGACTCGCTGGGTCAGAACTGGATCTGGTAGTGGTACAAACTTCAGCTACAGTTCCAATGCCAGGAGGAACCACACGCTGTTCGGCCACTTGTGGGCCACTATTGCCGCTACCCTTTGAAGGATCTCAGTTTGTTGAGGACCCTCAACAGAATGTTGTGAGGAGGGAACAGATAAATCTTGGACCATCTGTTCCAGTCGAGGGACATTGCGTCCACTGTTTCCGCTAAGGGGTCCTCGTACGGGGCACGTACAGGGGCAACTTCTTGTTGTCTTTCGTCGCAAAGAGGTCTATCTGCAGTTCTGGGACTGATTCAGAATGAAGGAGAATGATCCTGCGTCTAAGGACCATTCCGACTCTATCGGTGTGAACCTGGATAGAGCGTCCGCTGTCACATTGCGGACTCCTTGAAGGTGAACTGCCGACAGGTACCACTTCTTCTTTTCCGCCAATCGGAAGACAGCCAACATAACCTGGTTGAGAGGTGGTGACCTCGATCCTTGTCGATTCAAGTATCTCACCACTACCTCGCTGTCTATCACCACCTTATGTGGATCGAATGACGTGGGGAGACTCTCTTTAAGGTAAGGAGCACTGCCCTAGCTTCTAGAAAGTTTTATGTGAAAGGTCTTGAATAGCCTGGACCAAGTCCCCTGGACTTTTTTCCGATGAGAGTGACCTCCCCATCCCTCCTTCGAGGCGTCTGAGTGAATCGTCACCGACGGGGGAGGTGGCTGAAGAAGAACCTGACATCTTTAGATGTCTGGCTTGGGACCAAGGCCTGAGAAGAGTACTTAGCCGAAGCGGCTGGTCTTCTGAGATCTCTTCACGCGTTTGATGCATAACTTCTCCAAACTCAGATTGCATCTTTTAGCTGTGCTCTTAGCACTGGGTCTGTCACCGAAGCAAACTGGAGAGAGCGCAGTACTCTCTCTTGCTCGTGTCTTGATATCCTTTCGGAATCTTGAAGTCTCTTGACAGAACCCGCTATCTCCTTCCTTTTCTTCGCCGGGGTGGAGAAACGGTGTGACAAAAGGTCCCAGTGGATTCCCAGCCACTGGAACTTTTGAGATGGAGAAAGTCGAGACTTTTTCTGTTGATCTTGAAGCCTAGGTACTCTAGGAACTGGATCACTTGACTGGAAGCTTGCAAGCATTCTGTCTCGGATGCTGCCCACACCAACCAGTCGTCCAGGTAGGCTACTACCTGAATTCCCTTTAGGCGAAATTGTTTGAGAGCTACGCTCGCAAGCTTCGTAAAAATCCTTGGGGCTATGTTTAGCCCGAATGGAATGGCTCCGAAGGCGTATAGTCTTCGTTGTAGCCTGAACCCTAGGTAGGGGGAGAGTCGATGGCTAATTGGAATGTGCCAGTAGGCGTGTGACAAGTCTATAGAGACGGAATATGCCCTCTTGGGCAGTAAGGTCCTTATGTGTTGCAGTGTTAGCATTTTGAATTTGCAATTCACTATGAACTTGTTAAGTGGCGACAAGTCCAGAATGACTCTGAGCTTTTCCGAGTCTTTCTTGGGAACACAAAACAGCCTCCCTTAGAAATTGATGGGCTTCACCCTTTTTCTAAAACAGTTCTTGAACGTACTCCTCCATAACGGGGGTGGAGTGTTGGAAAAACCGAAGGCACGGGGGTGGAGTGCTGTACCAGCTCCCGCCCAGTCCACTCTTGCGTAGGCTGTGGGCCCAGGGATCGAAGGTCCACCGATCCCGAAATTTCAGAAGTCTCCCTCCTACCGGTATCACCTCACTTGGACTGCCGTCCTGAGATCTTGCCTTCCTGACCACGACCACCCCTGAATCCCCTTCCCCTTGAGGGGCGTCTAGACGAGCCTCTGGCTACTCCTCTAGGCTTTGCTCGAAAGGAAGTAGACTGCCCTTCGAACGCTGGGGTGAATGCCGTGGACTGTGTCGACACGGCCTGGGGTACCCACTGAAAGGTGGTAGGGGTTTGTGCCACGATCTGGGGCACTGGGGGCAATGGCAATTGCAGTTGCTGTTGCTGTCTAAGAGGCTTGGCTGGCCGAGACGGTAGCCTAGTCCTCATAGTCTTCCTCTTTGGTTGAGGACCCTCATCCGGGGAAGACTTT
>NC_090729.1:27853576-27860278 GCF_036898095.1 Palaemon carinicauda | reverse complement strand
CTACGACCTGAACAGAGATTTCGTCTCGTAGGAGGGAGATTGACGAGATACGAATTCGGGAAAGAAAAAGGGGAGCCGCTCCCAAGGCTTCCCTATCCCCCGATTCGTATGCGTGCCTGGCGCCAATCCTGGCGCCATCTGTATTCCTTTTTGCGTAGCTTAACAACTCGGTGTTTTTTCCTGTTTTTATCGCAAATCTTGGATTTATTCAGCTTTTCATGGCTTCTCCGTCTTCGTTGGCCTCGGATAAGTTGAGTATAGTGTCTGTTATGTATAAATGTAGGCTCTTGGTAAAATTTTGAGTGATTAATAGGATTAATCTTTGATACAAGAGCCGTAGCCTACCAGAGGTGTCCTGGACACTGTCACTCGCTAGGTATAATTTAGTTAGTCAGAGTGACATTCCTGGTAGTTTTGCTTAATAAATTTTAGCTATTTAGCTTTACATAGGATTTCCTTTCGTGCTTAGTATTATTTGGTGAAATATTCGCCATTCTGGCCTACGCTAGGCCATGTAGCCTAGTCGTTTGGTCCTAGTACTTAATGCATGATTTTGGTTTTTCCGAGTGTAATTAAAATTTTATTGAAGCTTTAGGCTATATTTTATACATTTTAGACTGTGTGGAATATTTCCAAGATTGTATACGTGAGAGTTTCGGTGAATTAGGTAATCGATTCTCTTGGTGCCTAGGCTAATTGCTTATGGAGCCTTAGTATACTTTATCATACTCCCCGGTTGCTTTCTTTTCTTCGGAGAAGGTATGCAATCCCTTTCCCTCTGTTTAAGCCTTGGGCTTATCCCTAAGTGGTTTTTTCCGAATTTATTTTCGATAAAACTATACTAGGGTGTTACTGTACCTTCCTGTTCCAGCAAAGTCTGGTTCAAAGAGGGACAGAACAACAGAGTTTTTTAGTCTGAGTCCGTGTTGTCTGGCTTGGGGCAGAGTCCCCCTCGCTGACCTAACACTTACAAAGGGAGCTTAGCTCCCTTAGGTCACTACCGAAGGTTTCTGTAAGTTATGATTCCTTCTTTTGTGATCGACCAGACTAAGTCCTGTTGCTGTTCTCGGGGGAGGATAAAATCTTCCCTTCGGAGTAGCAACGCCTTCCTTGCTTTGGTGCTCTGGAAGCTGGCAAGTATTGCTGGCCCTTTCCCTTAGATCTCCCTTAGGCTAAGACAAAGTTCTTGGCTGCGGGTGATCTGTCACTAAAGCAAGGTTGGCAGGACCCTCTTGTCCTTCCCCCTCTATCTCTGTAATGGCCTAGCCATTACTGTACTGTACCTTGCCGGCCGGCAGAGCTGGCCGGCAGGGGTATTACTGTACTGTACGTCATTCTACTTCTGGACCTAGTATAGGTTGGGATGTGGAATTGACTAAGCCCATTGCCGGCCGGCAGAGATGCTGGCCGGCAAGGGTCTTATGTTTTCAAGTGCTGCCCGGACCTCTCTTGGTCCCTCATCCATGCCTGCCGGCAGAGCCGGACGGCATTGGTCAAGGAAGCCTGAATTAAGTTTCTCCCCTTCCTTATATGCACTCTTTCGGTTGCCGGGCTTGGGGGGTTGTGTACACTCTTATCCCGGCATCCATTCTATTTTCTTCTAGTGCTGTACCTGTCCCGGCTGCCGGCCTATGAGGCCGGCAGCCGGGCAGGTGTAGTCTTCTGGTTCTTTTGCTGCCGGCTGGCATCGGTCTTGTACCTTTGCCGGCCGGCTTATGTCAGTCCTTGTCTGCCGGTCACCAAGAGTGTGGCCGGCAGCTGGGTACTACCTTGTGTAGTTGCTGGCCGGCAGTCATTGCCGGCCAACACTGGCTGTTGCTGGCCGGCAGCTGCTGCCGCCGGCACAGGCATTTGAACCAGAGTGCTGCCGCCCTATAGCTGTTAAGTAGTATACTTTAAAGCTAGTTGTGGTGTATGCCGGCCGGCAAAGGCAGGCCGGCACACATCCTCCTATACTGTACTAGTATTCTTCTGTATAGCATATACAGTAAGAAGAAAACTATAGTAAAGGTTTAGGTACAGCACTGTATCTTCTAACACTATTGTGTTTTCTTGCACAGCCCTTTGCTGTTGCCCTCAGACAGGAAGCAGAGTTCTTCCCTGTCTATTATCCAGGATTTTAAAATCATTGCCTAGGTGTGAGCTCCACCTGTTTCCTCTGGAAACCTTGCATTGGTTACTCTAGTAGAGATAAACCATTTTGATTTTATTATCTGGAAGGCTGCAACAATGAGTTGTGAGGGAAACACAAGTGTGTGTCTTTCCTTTATAAATTGTTATGCTATACTATGCATATCCAGTGATACATAGTTCACTTGATACTCATGGAAATTTCTTCTCTTTACAGGAGAACCCTCCGAAGTGTGGAAATGTTTTCTGCAATGTCCGCAGCAAGAACCTCTGCGGACATGAGTGTTGTAGGAGACACGCAGCATGCGCTGTCTCCAAGGATGATCTCCAGTATTGGGACCCTCAGGTATGTACTGTATGCACTAACCTGATTACTGAGGCTTTTGATTCCCCTAGAACGGCGGAATCAAGGGATATAGCTAGGGAAAAGCTTCGTACTTGGGTAAGGGGCTTCAAGAAGAACACCTCTGGCCCTTATCTTCCAAGTGAGAAGATGAGGGCGTATCTTTTTCCCCAGGCATCAGCTGAGGCAGTGATTCCCCAGCCTCAAGAGGAGATCCCTCAAGATCAAGTCCAGGTGGACGAGGAAGTCGCAGATGCGATGCAAGACATCCAGTTGTGTGACAGGATGTCTGACCTGGACGATCGTTTGGAAGAAGACCTCCTGGCAGAAGGTCAGGATCAAGTTCAAACCCCGGATGTCGTAGAGGATGAAGTCGACGAGGTGTCGGCTACTCCGGTTCAGATGCCGGAGTCCATCCCCTCAACATCGGCTGGTCTCCCAGTAGAACTGGGACAGGCCCTCTCTTCGATTGTTGGAATGATCCAACAAATGCAGAAGGAGAATCAGGAGAAGGCGGCTGCAATGGAACTGCGTGTGCAGTCCCTAGAAGAATCACATGGGCCCCAGAAAAGGCTCAATGTGAAAGACCTTCCCATATGCTCAGATGCTAACCCATGGAGGTATGCTGAGCACATGCCAATGACGACTGGTAAGATCGTCATTTCGGATAAGCTGGGTTCAGTTCCCCTAGAGGAGGTAGAATTCTGGCCCAGCAAGGCATCATATCCGGACTGCTATGTCCGGCTGAGAAAAGAACCAGCTTCAAGGGAGGAGACAGAGCCGAAGGAGGTCATTATTATGGACCACGCTAAGGCTCAAGCCCTACTTTCATCCTCGATGAAAGAGAGGGGCTTCTCAAATTCGAAGGTAGCTGCATTGAGCAAGAAGCTCCCTTCTTTTGTGTCCTCTCCTGATAGAGCCTTCCCCTTTTTACAAAAAGGGTTTGCGGCTGTCCTAAAGGCAGTCGAGGCCGGCAAGCCTTGCCCCTCCCTGGAGGAGTGTAAACCCTTGTCGCTGGCTCTGCCTATGGACCACAAAGACTGGAAGGATGTCCATCTGACATTCTCAGTGGGAAAGTTGGAGGCTGATATTGCCGGACGGCAATTCGGCGAGGACCTCCCCAAGCTGCCCGAATCTCTTTTACGAAGAGAGTTCGAGACCAAAGAAAGACTGGCTGCCTCAATGTCTCATCAGACCACTCTTGAGACAATGGCCAGTGACCCTAAGGTCCATGAAATGTTCATGGTAGTGGCTAAGTCTCACCTAGCCACAGTGACGAAGGACCTTTATGGCTTCATCAAGGCAAGGAGAGCTTGCAGGGAGATCGTGTTCGCCGGGGCTTCGGTGAGACACGAACCAAGGAAATTAATTTCCTCCAACATTTGGGGAAAAGACCTTTTCCCTACCGATGTGGTCAAAGAGGTTGTTGATAAGGCCGCCGTGGAGAATAGAAACCTTCTCCAGAAGAAAATCTTCCCCGGATGAGGGTCCTCAACCAAAGAGGAAGAATATGAAGACTAGGCTACCATTTCGGCCAGCCAAGCCTTATAGACAGCAACAGCAACTGCAATTGCCTTTGCCTTCAGTGCCCCAGATGGTGGCACAAACCCCGACTGCCTTTCAGTGGGTACCCCAGGCTGTGCCAGGTCAGTCAACCACATTCGCCCCAACGTTCGAAGGACAGTCTTCTTCCTTTCGTGCAAAACCTAGAGGAGCAGCCAGAGGCTCGTCTAGGCGCCCCTCAAGGGGAAGGGGATTCAGAGGTGGTCGTGGTCAGGGAGGCAAGACCTCAGGACGGCAGTCCAAGTGAAATGATACCGGTAGGAGGGAGACTGATGAAATTTTGGGATCGCTGGACCTTCGATCCCTGGGCCCAAAGCCTACTCAAGAATGGACTGGGTTGGAGCTGGTACAGCACTCCACCCCCATGCCTTCGGTTTTTCCAACACTCCACCCCCATTTTGGAGGAGTACGTTCAAGAACTGTTGGAGAAAAATGTGATCCGAAAGGTGAAGTCCATCAAATTCCAAGGGAGGCTGTTTTGTGTTCCCAAGAAAGACTCGGAAAAGCTCAGAGTCATTCTGGACTTGTCACCACTCAACAAGTTCATAGTGAATTGCAAATTCAAGATGCTAACACTGCAACACATAAGGACCTTACTGCCCAAGAGGGCATACTCAGTCTCTATAGACTTGTCAGACGCCTATTGGCACATTCCAATCAGCCGTCGACTCTCCCCCTACCTAGGGTTCAGGCTACAACGAAAACTGTACGCCTTCAGAGCCATGCCATTCGGGCTAAACATAGCCCCAAGGATTTTCACGAAGCTTGCGAGCGCAGCTCTCAAACAATTACGCCTAAAGGGAATTCAGGTAGTAGCCTACCTGGACGACTGGCTGGTGTGGGCAGCATCCGAGACCGAATGCTTGCAAGCTTCCAGTCAGGTGATCCAGTTCCTAGAGTACCTAAGCTTCAAGATCAACAAGAAAAAGTCTCGACTTTCTCCATCCCAAAAGTTCCAGTGGCTGGGAATCCACTGGGACCTTTTGTCACACAGTTTCTCCATCCCAATGAAGAAAAGGAAGGAGATAGCGGGCTCTGTCAAGAGACTTCTAGATTCCGAAAGGATATCAAGACGCGAACAGGAGAGGGTACTAGGCTCTCTCCAGTTTGCTTCAGTGACAGACCCAGTGCTAAGAGCACAGCTAAAGGATGCAACCGGAGTTTGGAGAAGGTATGCATCAAACGCGCGAAGAGACCTGAGAAGACCAGTGCCGCCTCGGCTACGTACTCTTCTCAGACCTTGGTCCCAAGCCAGACATCTAAAGAAGTTGGTTCTTCTTCAGCCACCTCCCCCGTCGATGACGATTCACTCAAACGCCTCAAAGGAGGGATGGGGAGGTCACTCTCATCGGAAAAAAGTCCAGGGGACTTGGTCCAAGCTATTCAGGACCTTTCATATAAACTTTCTAGAAGCTATGGCAGTGCTCCTTACCTTAAAGAAAGTCTCCCCGCGTCACTCGATCCACATAAGATTGGTGACAGACAGCGAGGTGGTTGTGAGATGCTTGAATCGACAAGGGTCGAGGTCACCACCTCTCAACCAAGTGATGTTAGCCATTTTCCGATTGGCGGAAAAGAAGAAGTGGTACCTGTCGGCAGTTCACCTTCAAGGAGTCCGCAATGTGACAGCGGACGCTCTATCCAGGTTCACACCGATAGAGTCGGAATGGTCCTTAGACGCAGGATCATTTTCCTTCATTCTGAATCAAGTCCCAGAACTGCAAATAGACCTCTTTGCGACGAAAGACAACAAGAAGTTGCCCCTGTACGTGTCCCCGTACGAGGACCCCTTAGCGGAAGCAGTGGACGCAATGTCCCTCGACTGGAACAGATGGTCCAGGATTTATCTGTTCCCTCCTCACAACCTTCTGTTGAGGGTCCTCAACAAACTGAGATCCTTCAAGGGGGTAGCGGCAATAGTGGCCCACAAGTGGGCGAACAGTATGTGGTTCCCCTTGGCGTTGGAACTACAGATGAAGTTCGTGCCGCTACCACATCCAGTTCTGACCCAGCGAGTCCAGAAGTCGACTGTCTGCGCTTCATTACAGAAAACCCAGACCCTGCAGCTCATGATTTTCTCGCCCTAGCGATGAGAAAGCGCTTCGGGATTTCGAAAGCCAGCATAGACTTCCTAGAGGAATACAAGTGCAAATCGACTAGAAGGCAATATGAGTCATCTTGGAGAAAATGGGTGGCCTTTGTAAAGGCAAAGAATCCGCAGGAGATCTCAACAGACTTCTGCTTATCTTTCTTCATCCACCTCCATGGCCAAGGATTGGCAGCTAACACGATTTCAGTGTGTAAATCGGCTTTGATGAGACCCATTTTATTTGCCTTCCAGATCGACCTAGGTAACGAGATCTTTAATAAAGTTCCGAAAGCCTGCGCTAGGCTCAGACCTTCAGCACCTCCAAAGCCCATCTCATGGTCTTTAGACAAAGTTCTTCATTTCGCCTCCCTGTTGAGCAATGAAGAATGTGCGTTAAAGGATTTGACGCAAAAAGTTATTTTCCTATTTGCACTCGCGTCCGGGGCCAGGGTTAGTGAGATCGTAGCCCTCTCGAGAGAGGCAGGTCGTGTTCAGTTCCTGGATGGGGGGGAGCTGAACCTGTTTCCGGATCCTACGTTTCTCGCCAAGAATGAGTTACCCACCAACAGGTGGGGTC
>NC_090729.1:27797592-27822592 GCF_036898095.1 Palaemon carinicauda | reverse complement strand
TTTTTTTTTTTTTTTTTTTTTTTTTTTTTTTTTTTTTTTTTTTTTTTACAGGAAACCACATACATAGAAAGAGATGATATGATTCAGAAAGACTTGGTCATGAAATGATGTAAAGTAGTGTACTGTTATATTCATGGAAAATTAAACGATTTTGCATCGATATAATAGAAACATCATATATTGTCTGTGAACATTTGTCATACGGCTCCGAGAGAGCCATATTGCACTTCATGTCGAATGGACAATGACCTAACCTGCCAAAAAAAAATTTAGACATATTGATACTGATGATGAGAAGGATTACATGCAATATGATACCAGAATATTCCACATAATGATATATACGTCAACACATCATTAAAACTAAATATCCCTAATTATCTAATTCTTAAGCAGACGATATTGCTTTAAAAAGTTGATGATCATTAGATGTCTACAAAATATGGATTCTGGAAGAAATATCAAAATTTTATATATTTTGTCTATGATGCAAGGACTTCCTAGTGACTTTTAATTTTCTTCAATGACAGTGACAAACATGGAAGAAGTAAAGAAGAGCCTTTGAAGGAGGGCCAAATAATCAAAGAAATTAAAGGGCAGCTATGAAAAGACTTTAATGTTTGATGTAAGATGTAAAGTATGACGGCGAAGAAGGAGAAATGGATACAAGGACAGCTCCTGAACAACTAATTTGATTTAGAGTCAAAGGAGCTATACATAGACTTCAATGGACTGAATAAGTATAACAATTGCCTGTTTACAATCAACAGTTTATGTCAGTAAGGTTGACATAGACATAAATGTATATAACATGACAATAAAAGGAATTAACGCACCGAAAATCTTTTAGCATATATGATTTGAAGTAAGACTAAGTCGTTCAATTTTTGAGAAGGAGGAAAGAATCGGTGAGTCTATCATTATGAGAAGATAAGAAATGTAATGAATCGGTGAGTATGGCCAATTGTTTGAACAGATATTTTGAGGATTGATGCTGAGACTCCATGTTTGTGAGTAGATATTTTGAGGAGTTATGCGGTGAGTCTATGTTTGTGAGTAGATACTTTGAGGAGTGATGCCTTGAGTCTATGATTGTGAGTAGATAATTTTGAGAAGTGATATGGTGAGTCTATGTTTGTGAATAGATATTTTGAGGAGTGATGCGGAGAGTCTATGTTTATGAGTTTTTGTTTGTGACTATATATTTTGAGGAGTGACTCAGAGAGTCTATGTTTATGATTAGTTATTTTGCGGAGTGATGCAATGAACCTATGTTTATGATTAGTTATTATGATTAGTGATGCAGAAAGTCCATGTTTATGAGTAGATAATTTGAAGAGAGATGCGGAGAGTTTTTGTTTACGATTAGATATCTTGTGGAGGGTTGCGGAGAGTCTATGAAATGAGTAGATATTTCGTGGAAGGATGCAAAGAGTCTATGATTGGGGTTAGATATTTTGAGGAGTGCTGTGGAAATTCTTTGTTTTTTAGTAGATATTTTGATGTGGAGAGTCTGTGTTTATGATTAGATACTTTGAGGAATAATGACTAGAGTCTATGTTTGTGAATATATATTTTGAGGAATTATGAGTAAGGTCTATGTTTGTGAGTAGATATTTTGAGAAATTTTATGGAGAGTCTATGTTTGTGAGTAGATATTTTGAGGAGTAATGTGGAGAGTCTATATTTGTGAGTAGATGTTTTAAAGTTTGATGCAGAGAGTCTATGTTTGTGAGTAGATATCAAGAGGAATGATGGGAGAAGTTTCTGTTCGTGAGTAAATATTTGGGGAGTGATATGCAGAGTCTATGTTTCTGACAAGATATTTTGAGCAGTGATACAGAGAGTCTATATTTATGATTAGATATTTTGAGGAGTCTGAGTTTGTGAGGATATATTTTGTAGAGGGATGCGGATAGTCTATGTTTGTAAGTAGAAATTTTGAGGAGTGATGCAGAGCGTCTCTGTTTGTGAATACATATTACGAGGAGTGTTTAGAAGAGTCTATGTTGTTATGTAGATATTTTTTGGAGTGATGCAGAGAGTCTATGGTTTTGAATAGATATTTTGACTAGTGATGCGGATAGTATGTGTTAAGGAAAATATATTTTGATGAGTGATGCATTGAGTCTTAATTTGTGAGTAGATACTTTGAAGAAGTGATGCAGAAAGTCTAGGTTTGTGTGTAGATATCTTGAGGTGTGATGCAGAGAGGCTATGCTTGTAAGTACATATTATTATTATTATTATTATTATTATTATTATTACTATCCAAGCTACAACCCTAGTTGGAAAAGCAAGATGCTATAAGCCCAGGGGCTCCAACAGGGAAAAATAGCCCAGTGAGGAAAGGAAAAAAGGAAATAAATAAATGAAGAGAACAAATTAACAATAAATCATTCTAAAATAAGTAACAACGTCAAAACAGACATGTCATATATAAACTATTAACAACATCAAAAACAAATATGTCATAAATAAACTATAAAAAGACTCATGTCCGCCTGGTCAACAAAAAAGCATTTGCTCCAACTTTGAACTTTTGAAGTTCTACTGATTCAACCACCCGATTAGGAAGATGATTCCACAACTTGGTAACAGCTGTAATAAAACTTCTAGAGTACTGCGTAGTATTGAGCCTCATGATGGAGAAGGCCTGGCTATTAGAATTAACTACCTGCCTAGTATTACGAACAGGATAGAATTGTCCAGGGAGATCTGAATGTAATGGATGGTTAGAGTTATGAAAAATCTTATGCAACATGCATAATGAACTAATTGAACGACGGTGCCAGAGATTAATATCTAGATCAGGAATAAGAAATTTAATAGACCGTAAGTTTCTGTCCAACAAATTAAGATGAGAATCAGCAGCTCAAGACCATACAGGAGAACAATACTCAAAACAAGGTAGAATGAAAGAATTAAAACACTTCTTCAGAATAGATTGATCACCGAAAATCTTGAAAGACTTTCTCAATAAGCCTATTTTTTGTGCAATTGAAGAAGACACAGACCTTATATGTTTCTCAAAAGTAAATTTACTGTCGAGAATCACACCTAAAATTTTGAAAGAGTCATACATATTTAAAGAAACATTATCAATACTGAGATCTGGATATTGAGGAGCCACCGTCCTTGACCTACTTACAATCATACTTTGAGTTTTGTTAGGATTCAACTTCATACCCCATAATTTGCACCATGCACTAATTCTAGCTAAATCTCTATTAAGGGATTCACCAACCCTAGATCTACATTCAGGGGATGAAATTGATGCAAAAAGAGTAGCATCATCTGCATATGCAACAAGCTTGTTTTCTAGGCCAAACCACATGTCATGTGTATATAGTATGAAAAGTAATGGGCCAAGAACACTACCCTGTGGAACACCGGATATCACATTCCTATAATCACAATGGTGCCCATCAACAACAACTCTTTGAGATCTATTACTTAAAAAATCAATAATAATGCTAAGAAACGACCCACCCACTCCAAACTGTTTCAGTTTGAAAACAAGGGCCTCATGATTAACACGGTCAAAGGCAGCACTAAAATCAAGGCCAATCATACGAACTTCCCGACCACAATCAAGGGATTTCTGTACAGCATTGGAGATTGTAAGAAGGGCATCACATGCTCCAAGGCCTTTACGAAAACCAAATTGCAAACTAGGGAGTAGATGATTACCTTCAGCAAACCTATTAAGACGTTTTGCCAGAAGACGTTCAAAAATTTTAGATAATATAGGAGTTATGGAAATTGGGCGGTAATCAGTGGGACTTGAGCTACCACAAACACATTTACATAGAGGAGTAACATTACCAATTCTCCAACTAGTGCTAAAAGCTCCTCTTCTTGCTAACTTGCGCAAAATAACAGATAACTTTGGAGCTAAGAAATCTGCTGTCTTCATAAAAAACAAAGGAAAAATACCATTTGGGTCTACACCTCCATAAGCATCAAGGTCCACCAACAGAGCTTTAATCTCACGAGATCGAAAAGCTAAACTAGTTAGTTTAGCGTCAGGAAAACAGGAATGAGGAAGTTCAAGTTTTTCATTACTCTGTTTACTGTCAAAAACATCAGCCAAAAGGGTTGCCTTTTCCTTTGGACAGTGGGTGACTGAGCCATCTGGTTTAAGTAAAGGAGGAACTGTTGCATCTACACCAAAGAGTGCAGATTTAAAGGTAGACCACCATTTATGTTCCTGAGTTGTACCAGAAAGTGTTTCTTTTATGGTTAAATTGTACTCCTTTTCAGTTGAGGCATAAACTCGCTGAGCAAAAGCTCGAAGCTGAGTATAGTTGTTCCAGGTCAAATCTGATCTGTTACCCTTCCAAAGATGATAGGCCTCCTGTTTCTCCAAATAAGCACGTCTACAATCATCATTGAACCACGGTTTGTCCTTCATTCGGTACCTTAGCACACGAGAAGGGATACGCCTATCAATTATGTTGACTAGATTCTCATTCAAAGGGACAACAGGATCTACACTATTATATAATTGTGACCAATTCAAGCACAAAAGATCATGTAAAATACCATTCCAGTCTGCTTGGGATTTCATATAAATTTTACAAGAATATGATATATCAGGGACAGGCTGCTCAGTCTTCACTATTAATGAAATCAAGGCATGATCAGATGTCCCGACTGGAGAACCAACCTTACTAGTTATAACGCCAGAGGAGTCAGTGTATACGAGGTCTAAGCAATTACCAGACCTGTGAGTAGCTTCATTTATGATTTGCTCACAGCCTGATTCAGAGGCAAAGTCTAAAGCTCTTAAGCCATGGCGATCGGTAGAAGAGATAGAACTTAACCACTCCCTATGGTGAGCATTAAAATCACCAACAAAGACAAAAGAAGCCTTTCTATCATCTTCTTGTATCTTAGCCATAATGGTAAGAAGACAATCGAAGATAGAATCATCCATGTCTGGATTCCGGTAGATTGAACACAAATAAAAGTTGTTATGCCTGCCACAAACTTT
Organism: Palaemon carinicauda; assembly: GCF_036898095.1. NCBI lineage: Eukaryota > Metazoa > Arthropoda > Malacostraca > Decapoda > Palaemonidae > Palaemon > Palaemon carinicauda. Next base: position 27,817,593 of record NC_090729.1, on the reverse strand, counting down.
TATTACCTGAATCTCATGACATCCACATTGATAGCAGGACTTATGAGAAGCAGGGTACTCGGTCCTAATATACACCGCCATTCCCCTGGCCCTAGGGATGGCCTCACGTTTCAACATTATTGGCTTCTTAAAACCAGTTATAAGGAGCTCAGATGAGTGCCTCATATTAGAAACCAAAGTTTCTGAGCACAAAAGAATATCATACTGTCTGGACGCAACTGTAAGGTCTTGGATATTTGCATGAAGACCACGAATATTGCAATACAGAAGACGACATTGACGAAATCTAGGACGTACTGGTCCCGGATTTCGCTCAATGTCTCCTGACAGCATGAGAATTAATAGAAATAAAAAAGAGACATCATACTTAAAAACTAGATTAACAAGAATTAAAACAAAAACAATACGTACAGAATTATAAACAAAGTGATTGATGATACCCATAGACTATAGTAAAAAGTCGGAAAAACTGGTCAACATGGAGGAGCCGATACACCATGCAAGGCTAAATACCCTCCAGGATAGCCACTTCAACTGAAGGGAGGACAGTAAGGATGGTTTTGAGAAGAAAAATAATCAGAAAAAGGAAAAGACAACCTCTTGATAAACCACCAGGCATCCACGGCCCTTCTATTAAGCCTGCCCAACACACCATTTCAAAAAACAAGAGGAAGAAAAAAAAAAGAAAAAAAAATAAGATAGAATAGTGTGCCTGAGTGTACCCTCAAGCAAGAGAACTCCAACCCAAGACAGTGGAAGACCATGGTACAGAGGCTATGGCACTGCCCAAGACTAGAGAACAGTGGTTTAATTTTGGAGTGTCCTTCTCCTAGAAGAGCTGCTTACCACAGCTAAAGAGTCTCTTCTACCCTTACCAAGAGGAAAGTACACTGAACAAATTGCAGTACAGTAATTAACCCCTTGGGTGAAGAAGTGTTAAGTATCTCATTGTTGTCAGGTGTATGAGGAAAGACGAGAAAATGTAAAGAATAGGCCAAACTATTCTGTGTAAGTGTAGGCAAAGAAAAAATAAGCCGTGACCAGAGAGAGGGATCCAATGCATTACTGTCTGGCCAGTCAAAGGATCCAATACCTCTCTAGTGGTAGTATCTCAACGGGCGGCTGGTGCCCTGGCCAACCTACTACCTATTACGAGGAGTGTTGCTTAAAGTCTATGTTTATGATTAGATATTTTGAGGAATGATCCGGAGAGTCTGTGTTTATGAGTAAATATTTTGAGGAGTGATGAGGAGAGTCTATGTCAATGAGTAAATTTTTCGAGGAGTGATGCAGAGAGGTTTTTTTTTGTGAGTAGATATTTTGAAGAGTGTTGAAAAGAGTCTATGTGGGTGAGTATATATTTTGAGGAGTGATGTGGAGAATCTATGTTTATGAGTAGATATATTGAGTAGTTTTGCGGAGATTCTACTTTTATAAGTAGATATTTTGAGGAGTGCTGCCAAGAGTTTATGTTTATGAATAAAATTTTTGAGGAGGGATGAGGAGAGACTATGTTTATGAGTAGATATTTGGCAGAGTGATGCTTAAAGTCTATGTTTGTGAGAAGATATTTCTAGTGGTCATAAGGAGAGTCTAAGTTTTTTATTAGATAATTTGAGGAGTTATGCAGAGAGTCTATGTTTGTGAATAGATATTTTGAGGAGTGCTGCGCAAAGTTTATGTTTGTGATTAGATATTTTCATAAGTGTTACGGAAAGTCTATGGTTTTTAGTAGATATTTTGACGAATTATTTCTAGAATTTATGTCTATGTGGAAGATAATTAGAGGAGTGATGCAGAAAGTCTATGATTGTGAGTAGATATTTTAAGGAGTGTTGTGGGGAGTCCATGTTTGTGAGTAGATATTTTGAGAAGTGATGCGGAGAGTGTATGTTTATGAGTAAATATTTTTAGAAGTGTTGTAGAGAGTCATCGTTCTTGAGTATATATTTTGAGGAGTGATGAGTAGAGTCAATATTTAAGGTTAGATATTTTGAGGAGTGATGCAGGTGTCTATGTTTATGAGTAAATATTTTGAGGACAGTTGTGGAGAGTTTATTTGTGAGTAGATATTTTGAGGAGTGTAGCTGAGAGTCTACGTTTGTGAGTAGATATTTTGAGGAGTGATATTGGGAGTCTGAATTAGTGAGTTGATATTTTGAGTTGTGATGCCGAGAGACTATGTTTGTGGGTATATATTTTGAGGAATGATGCGGAGAGTCTATGTTCATGAGTAGATTTTTTGAGGAGTGATGCGCAAAGTCTATGTTTGAGAGTTGATATTTTGAGAAGTGATGCGGAGAAACTATACTTGTGAGTAGATATTTCGAGGAGTGTTGCGGAGAGTCTATGTTTGTGGATAGATAATTTGAAGATTGTTGCGAGTAGTCTGTTTGTGAGTAGATATTTTAAGGAGTGATGCACAGACTCTATGTTTGTTATTACATATTCTGAGGAGTGTTGCGGAGACTGTATGTTTGAGAATAGATATTTTGAGGAGTGATGCAGAGAGACTATGTTTATTAGTAGATATATTTACAAGTCTTGTGGAAAGTCCATGTTCGTGAGTAGATATTTTGAGGGGTGAGCTGAGAGTCGATGTTTGTGAGTAGATATTTCAAGGAGTGATGCAGAGAGTCTATGTTTGTGAGTAGATATTCTGAGATCTGATGCATAGAGTCTATGTTTATGGAAAGATATTTTGAGGAGTGATGCAGTGTCTATGTTTGTGAGTAGATATTTTGTGGTGTAATGCGGAAAGGCTATTTTGTAAGTAGATATGTTGAGGAGTGATGCACAGAGTCTATAATAATTAGATATTTTGAAGAGTGATACATAGAATCTATGTTTGTGAGTAGATATTTTGAGGATTGATGCAGAGAGTCTATGATTTTAAGTAGATATTTTGAGGAGTGATACAAAGAGTCTATGTTTGTAAGTAGATATTTTGAGGAGTGAAGCGGGGAGTGTATGTTTGTGAGTAGATATTTTGTGTAGTAATGCATAGACTCTATGAGAAGATATTTTGAGGAGTGATCCGGAGAGTTTATGTTTGTGTGTAGTTATTTTGAGGAGTGATGTAGAGAGTCTATGTTTTTGAGTAGATATTTTAAGGAGTGACGCGGAGAGTCTATGTTTATGAGTAAATAATTTGAGTAATGATACGTTGAGTCTGTAATTAGATATTTTGAAGAATTATGTGGAGAGTCTATGTTTGAGTAGATATTTTTAGGAGTTTTGCGGATGTTCTATGTTTTTGAGTAGATATTTTGAGGAGTGATGCGGAGAGATTATATTTGTGTGTATATATTTTGAAAATTGACACTCGAGTATAGCCATCTCTGTGAGAAGATATATTCGACATGACACTATAAGTTATTAATTGAAATCAGATAAAAAGAGGGAAGAATATATTAAATACAGTCTTATGAGCAGATATGAGGAAACATTATCAGGTGAGTCTATCACTGCATGCCCATATTAATGGGAATGACCAAGTCAGTTCATCTTTTTGAACAGATTCATAAAGGAATCATCCGGCAAGTCCATCTTTGGTAGCGTAATATAAGATGCCATGGACCAGTTTTTATGACCAACTTTTTACCAGATATATCAAGGAATAACCTGATACGTCTATTCTTGTAAGCAGATATATGGAAGAATGACCAAATGTTATGAATATATAGACTTAGTGAATCTATTTTTCTGTGCTGATATATGTAGGAATAATGCTATGAATCAATTTTTTGTGAGGATATGCTGTATATCCAGGAATGCCATTGTGAATCAATCTTTGTGAGAAGATATTTTGAGTAATGACTTGATAAGCCCATCATATTGAGAAACTTAACAATTATTGATACTCCTTTAATTGATTTTAAAAATGCTTTAGGTTTAGCGGATTATACCCGTTTAAGTATCATAAAAAAAATTTTCTTTGTGTTTTATCTGAAATTATTATTCATACAAATGGCATAATGGGCAAGATTTGCATTTTTGGAGTATCTTATAAAAATAACTATGGACTAATTGCTAAACAAATGAATGAAATATAAAAGGATTATCGTTGATAAAGAAAATATGCAAAGATCTCAGAATCCTCGTCTTTAAATGACATCAAGTGGAGGTGTTTCTTGTTGGTAGCACAATTCCCCTGATATTGTGATATCATAGTTTCCAATTGATAGAGAATAGAAAATTTATTTCCTTATTTCTCCAAAACTAAGAAACTTCTAAACAATCAACGAAGGTCTACCAATTATAGCATTGGCTTTCTGACCATAATGGATTTTCTCTCCTTTTCCTACAAAGCTGCAGAAGTTGATATCTTTAGTCAAGTTCAAATATAACAGAGTTTATTTCAAATGAGAAGAACTATATATATCAAAATTTAACATTATTGCTTATCGATTAACGACTGACGTAACAATAACAAAAAGTAGAATGTATCTTGGGATTTCGTATACAGATATATATATATATATATAAATATATATATATATATATATATATATATATATATATATATATATATATATATATATATATATATATATATATATATAACTAAATGGTTCCTTATACCTTTTTTTCAGTGACAATAAAAACAAGAATCAAATATCAAACTACGAACAAATTATTCATGAACAAAGGAATAATGACCAAAAAAAAATTAAACAATTTTATCTAATACCGTGCTTCTAGATATATAACATGAGATAATTCATGACAACATTTGCAAGTTGAAAACTCCAGCCGTTATTTAGGTAAGGCCTTATGTAGTGGAAGTAGTAATATATATATTTTTTTTTACCACTGCAGAAAAGAAAATACTTTAGTTGAGAGGAATAAAATGAAAGAGAAGTCTCCCTTGATATGTGCTAATTACTTAAATTGCTCCTGGCCGACTCACCTTCGTCAAGGGCATTAAAGCTAATAAGTTAATGTTTGTCTTATCTTTCGTAAAATTTATTAGCAAAGTTTGATACCGCAAAAATAAGGCATGCGTTAAGTTGGATATGTAAAAATTTTAAAAGGATGAATTTAGGTTTAAATCATTACTGCATGCTTGACTCATTAAGTAAAATTGAATAACTTTAATCAGTTTATTTACTTCCAAATTTACCACAGAACAGAAAAACCATAATTTTTATGGTCTTATTTCGCATTGTAAATATCCTGTTGGGGTTTAAAAACATACATTTCTTCAAGAAGCAGTAAAATTTTACAATATATTTCTGTATTTAAAGCACAAAAAAGAAAATAGTGAAAGAATAGTTGAACGTTCCTTTATGCAAACGTCACGATCAGCGACTTCTGCTTTGTCAATATTGATCCAAATATTTTCATAAATGAGATAACTAAACAAAAGGTTTTTCTGAGTAAAATAAATTTTGTTTTAGTACCGCCTAACATTATCTGCCATTGTCGCCATTCCAATTTTACAGCGTTTGTGATAATATTTGTACTATATGAGCTTTAATGAAATAAGAGCTATCTTGATAATTCTATCAAAGCATATCTACCATACCAAATCCTGACGTCCCACCCAAAAGAAATGACCCCAATTCCCTGTTTTATTTATGGCTCTGAGCTCTTCCATGGTATTTAGTTTCATAACAGTGTTTTGCCAGAAGCCTGTGATTGGATTTAAATAAAAAAAAAATCATGGCATTAGACACGGATATAGTATTAAGAGTTTATATATATTTTTCATTCATATTACTACTCCAAACTATAGTTATGTAAGATCTCTCTCTCTCTCTCTCTCTCTCTCTCTCTCTCTCTCTCTCTCTCTCTCTCTCTCTCTCTCTCTCTAGAATTTAACCAAATGGAATTACGTAACCTAAGTGGTTTATCAGAGAAATATCCAATGCAATGAGATATAGCAAGAAGGAAACATAAATCAATGGGTCCACAGGCTTCAATTCAAGAAATTTCCGAGTACAAGCAGCTAAGCAGGAAATTTATAAACTAGTTAGAAAGGTCGAGATCAATGAAGAGAAAAGAGTGGCTTGAGCTAGGAAAGAAATTCCAAAAGAAGTTTTTGCTTATTCCAACAGTAAAAAAACAATAAAAAAACAAATTGGCCCATTAGGAGAATCGGAAGGTAATCTTATAGCAAATGATGTGGAAAAAGCCGGATAGAGGAATGCACATTTCACAATTGTATTCACTAAGTAACAATCAACGACCTTCTCCGAACCAGCTATCAAATATGAAGGGCCAAAACCATTAAATAGAATCACCTTTGCAATGTGTGATGTCATAAAGAAAATAAAAGGACTCAGTGAGCATACGGCATCAGGTCCGGGTGATATTCATCTACGAAAAACTATAGAACTAGAAGAAGAGCTAACCTCACACATTTATGAAATGTTCCGAAACACAGCCAACGAAAGAAAGCCATCATAAGGTTGGAAACTAGGCAATGTGCGCTTACAATCTACAAAAAGAAACCAAAAGAAGAACCTGGTAACTACGGACCTGTGTGTAACTTCAGTGCATTGCAAATCTTTTTAATCAATTATAGTAGATTCAATAGAAGAACATATATACTGTAGAAAAACATTCTTCTGATAGACAGCTAACAGGGTTTTAGACAAAAGAGATCACGTGTGAAAAATTTGTTAGATTTTTCTCACAACCTGTTTACCATTTATGACAAAAGCAGGGCACTACACACCATGTACCTAGACTTTCTAAAGACTTTCGACAAAGATCCTCATAAGAAAATAATGGTTAAAATTAGAGTAGGCCTACTAGGCAGCGTTGACGAGCCAAATGAATGGATGGAAGATTGGCTAACAACAGAAAACAGAGAATTGTAATCAATGGAGAAGCTTCAGAGTGGACAGCTTTTACAAGCGAGGTACACCAAGGATCTGTCATTGGTCCATTGCTATTTCCGATCAATATCAATGACAGATTTAGGATTAGATAGTAGAATGGCCAAATTTGCTGTGATACTAAACTAGGAATGAATGCCATGAACTCAAAAGACATAGAAGACTTAGGAGAAGATCTAATGAAGTTAGGAGAATGGTCCAGAAAAAGGCAACTTCCATTCAACTGTGGGAAATGTAAAGTCATGCAAATAGGTTATAGTAACTCAAAATCACATTACTCACTACGGGCTGATGAAATAGAACGTGTGGACATGGAGGAAGATCTCGCTATTATTATCAGCAAGGATTTGAAGCTCAACAAACAGAACATAAAAGCTGGAGAAAGAGCAAAAAAAAAACTAATAGATTACATAAAGAGGCAATCAAAATACAGAAAGGACACTGTACTATAGCTGTACACATAACTAATACGGCGGAATCTAGAAAACAGAGTTCAATTCTGGGTTGAAAGTATTCAGAAGGATGTAAATAGACTAGAAGGAGTACAATCTAGAGCCACAAAACTAGTTCCAACAGTAAGGCAATTCAGATATAGACGGAGGATGGAGCGCTGGGGCTCATTTGATCTACAAACTTGACGACTAAAGGGACAGTTATTATAGGTATTCAAAATTATCAAAGGAATAACAATTGTTCACGCTTAACACAAATCAGTCCAGAGGTAACGGATAAAACCTGGAATAGAAATGATACAACACTTCTGAATGTGACAATTTTTTTGCTATTCGCAACGTAACTTGAGAGCTTCTCTTTCGAGGGAGCATATTAGCAATGTTTGTATGACAAAAATTAAGAACACATGCAGAGGTAAATGAAATATCAAAATGATATGAATATTAGCCAAAGATTTTAACATATCCTTTCAAAGTGGATACAAATATTTCTGTAAAATACTTAAACATATAATGAGAAGTTATTGAAAATATTTATCTCCTTGGTTATCGATTTTCATAAGCGGCTTTTTTTTTTCGTATAATAATCCCTTTTTTATACTTCACCAGAATTGTTTTTAGAGAGTGCTTACATAAAAAGCTTTCTATTTTGTTTGTCAGTCTATATAATATCTGAATATATACTTTAACATAAATTTACGTTAATAGTTTCAACCATGTACTTCAGCTTCATAATTTAGCTTCAAGTGTACCCGGTCACCTTCAATATTATTTATCTATATCATAGGTAGAGTGAAAATCACCTAAAATATTTATTTTTCTGGCCAATTTCAAGTCCAATTAAACCTTTTTTATGGTGACCTTTTAAAAGGTCGCTTTCAGTCTGCGGAATAATTCAAATAACACACCAGTGAAGTTGACGTAACAAAATTATATTTATTTTCATGATGATATTCTTAGGATTCTCTGTCGAAATAATATTAATATTAGTCTGTGAAAAAAAAAAACATATCGTTCAAATCCAAGATTTTTGCCTCAACTTTGTGTTTGGAACTTTAACCATTAATGTCAGTTTTTGGTGCTATAAATCTACTGAGAAACGTCGCAGAAATTAGGTGAGGTAATCGGCTTTATTAATGAGTATTAATGACTTGTGGCCTCAAGTTTTAGTTAAACGAAGTGTGTTTGTTTCTAGCATTTTTCATCGCAACTTTCTAGGAATAAATTTTTCTACTAGTTCTTTCTCCTTTTTATCACAAATGTTTTCTGGTTCCTTTTGTTTAATACAACGCTTTTTCTTTCTTCTTCTTTTAGTATAGAGCCTGCTAAACTTTTGCTTTCAGATAAAGAGGAATGTATACAAGGCTTTGTCAAAGGAAGTTCACCGTTATTACAATAGTTATGAAAGACAACTACAACGATGTATCCTCTGCTGTTGTTGGAGCCGAACTCAACACTATGCAATATATAAGCATTATTGCTAACAAACCAGTCGGGATACCTTTTTTGAATATACTGTTTTTCTTTGGTGTTAAATCAACCTTGATCCCCAATAACCAAAGCTAGCTTTACCTAGTTTGTTGTTTTTTATTTTTATTTGTTTGCATAGAATGAGAAGTTTGGCACATCTCAGTTTTACAAATTTCTTTATTTTTTTTTCCTCACATGACTCTCATGTTTTCTAACAGCTTTCACTAAACTCTGGGTATTTCTTTCTATAGACGAAAGGATTCATGTAGATAGAAACGCCAATAACAAGAAAAGTAATATGAGGAGAGTTAAACAGAGGATTATGTGTAAGGTTTGAGTAATCGAATACAAATATTATTAGCGAAATGTCACAAAGAGACGAGAGTCAAGATGACTTGGACAAACTAGTTTTGTGCGAAGATAACTAACATTTTGGAAATTTAAAATGTTTTAAAATCAGTAGTCAAATGCATACGGGAAATATTCATACATACTCGTATACTTAGATAAATAATTCTTTTCACAGATAAAGACAATTTGACAATATTGCTAAGAATTTAATCATATATGATGAAAGCGGGCCTGGGAGCTTAGTAATGGGTTACCCAATGGCACATAATCAGTGGTCCACGAGTTCAAGCGTATCCCAATGCTCGTTATATTTCATGGAAGAACACAACTGGTTATAAGTGCAGAATCTCCAAAAGTCATTGCCTGGTTCTAGCTTGTGCAGAAAGGGGATTAGCTTTTGATCATATGTGTAAATCTCCAAGACACTTTCCAACAGATCAGATCCTCTCATGAATGACATTTAATCATTTGAAAATCTAAATAGAAAAGAAGACAAGATATTCCTTTTCCAATGGTTTTCCAGATATAGTTTAACGCATTGTACTAAAAGGTGTTTCTCTTTGCGCGAGGGAAGGTGATTTTGTGAAGGTCTCCTACGGTCTGTAGAGAGGCATTGACTGGGGAAGTACGTACCCCTGTAATGACATCCATTAAAGACCGGCTTGCTAATATATACGTTCATTTTCTAGTCAACATTTTTCGCTTGTGTTTTTTGTACATGATTCCTAGATTTTTATTTAGATTTTGTTCAAGAAAAGATAAGTCATCACCTGACTACAAAAGGTGTTCGTTTACGGGAAATAGACATTTACCGAAAGACCTCTGTTGTTCGGTATTAGTTTAGGTTGTAAAGGCTTCTTAATTCTTTATGCTGTCAGACTGTAAGATATTGTAGAAATTCCATGTTCCACGCAAAATCTACTGAACCTTATGGTTTTCGTTTGAAACAATTAATAAACTATCTTGATATTGCAAGAAATAGAGTTTTTCCTTTCATGATATCACCAACCCTTCCGTGGAAATTACCAGAGATATCTTTTTGCAGATATTTTATTGGTAAAAAAAGAACATGACTAAATAAAGGACAGGTCTCATTTTATGGAATATGTGTAAGAACATAGTGAATCGACTTTCATATATACCGATGGCTCAAAATCTGATGCTGGCGCTGGATTTGGATTATATAGCAGTATTCTTTAGCTGGAGAGGTGCACTTCCTCTACAATCTTCCACATTTACTGCCGAACTAAAGAGTATACTAACCGCTAATGAGTAATGAACGTTGGAAGAGGGTGGTAATTTCACCATTTTTGTAATGCAAGTAGTGCCCTTAAAGCTTTAGAAGTTTTTAATTCCAGTAACCCTTTAGCTTTAAAGATTTTTTAATGGCTTTTCATTTATGGAGTGAAAGGTATAAAATTTCAATTTTGCTAAATTTTGGCCGACGCAGGTGTGTCTGGAAATGAGTAGGCAGATATCCCATTCCCTGTAATGATTCTTTACCTAAAATTAAGAATTTTATTAATAATAATTGGCAACAGGATTAGGATAGTTAAGCTGAAAATAAGATGAGAGAAATAAGAAAGGTTATATCCCCTTGGCGGTATAACGGCATACCCCGAAAGTGGGAGACTACTCTTTGTAGTGTTTGCGTTGGTCACACTCGGTTGATACATAACTTTTTTGCTGGGTGGTCAACAAAAAACTTATTTTGCGAATTGTTTGATACCCATGACAGTGTGGCATTTGTTGACTGAACGTCCCAGTTATAACAGAGAGAGAGAGAGAGAGAGAGAGAGAGAGAGAGAGAGAGAGAGAGAGAGAGAGAGAGAGAGAGAGAGAAAAAAAAGGTATCTGTTTGAGGCTTGAGGTGAGGATTGCAGGTTCACCCTTGCCAAGATCCTTGGATATGATGTATCGTACAATGCTAGCGACATGTTTGAATTCATTGCAGAATCTTGTTTTTTGAATACTATTTATCTTGTATAACAGTTCACTCCTTCTTTATGATAAATAATATCGGCGTCAATGGCCTTTGATATGTCAGGATGTCAGAAAACTTTGAATGTTTTATTCATATATTGTCTAATGGGGATTGAATACAGTTTACTCAGGGCATGGCTATGGAGAAACATGATAGCAATTATCTTTTTATTTTATTTATTCATTTTTTTATAAGTAGCTCTACCAACGCATCGAATATGGTTAGTTTTTTTGGAAAAATATATCTGAAGCTACGGTGTAATTTGAAAAAAATATGCATTGATGTCTTCATTCATAAAGTATTTGGTCGGGGAGTCTAGTAAAGTACGTTATAATGCAGAATCAAATAGCGAGAGAGCCTTCACTAATGACGTTTTGCTAGCCCGTACCTACTACATCCACGTTAGATTTAGCTGTATCCCGTTAATTTATTTATTTATTTTTTTTTATTCACTCCTATAAGTGTTTTGGTTATCAACATTTAGACATCACTGCATATTTTTGCCAATCAGGCTTTGGCTTCAAACATCTATTTCCAACAAATACAAAACGAAATCTGAAGCTTTGGTAAAATTTTACCCAATTAGACCCGACCTTGCAATAATCAGTGGTGCTCCTAAAGTACTGGAAGTTTAGTACAGAGGCCTCTATTTAAAAAATCTGTTGTAATTTATACTCGTATACCTATAGTATTAAACTATAGCCAGACGCACTTTAAAAAAGAAATAACATGTCTTCTTTTTCTAGTTTAACATTTAAATGATTAAAGGTCGTTCAAGAGTGGAGTAGTCAAACGATCAGTTAATATTCTACACTTTTACAGAAAGAAGAATTTATAGAGTAAACATTAATTTAAAACGACCCTGGAGTGATTCAAGTATTTTTTTATACATCTCTTCCTTAAATTTGACACCATTCCATCAGGGTGAGGTGTAGATGGAGGTGTTTTGGCCTGCTCTTCGCTTTCCACAAGAGAGATTAGTTCACCAAACTTATATATGGGGTCCACAAGGCACTGGAAGAGCTGGAAGACCCAGGCCTACATGGCTGAGGATTATGAAGTGTGAAGTGGGAGGTGATGAACGGAAAAGTATTGATTCGAAAGCTTAAGTTAGAGACGACTGGCGAAATCTAACCGAGGCATTTTGTTTCAAGAGGCGTTGGAGTTGATGATGATTACTGTGTTTGTGGACGTCAAAACTACTCGACAGGTATTGACAAAACTATCACAGAAGATAAATAATAGGTCATGGACGACCCCATTGATTTTGGAGATGATCCGGATCCGGAGCCAGATATGGATTTTCCACCATTTTAAAGATAACAAAAAAGCTACTCCGCCCATTACTTTTCATACTGTATCCACATGGCATGGGGTTTGGCAGAAAACAAGCTTTTTGCATATGCAGATGATGCTACTCTGTTTGCATCAATTCCATCTCCTGAATGTATATATGGGGTTGCTGAATACCTTGATAAAATACACGCTAAAATTAGTGCATGATGCAAATTATGGGGTATGAAGTTGAATCATAAAAAAACTCAAAGTACGATTGTTAGAAGGTTAAGGACAGTGGCTCCGCAACATCCGGATCTTGGCATTGATAATGTTTCTTTAAATTTGTAAGACTCATTTAAAATTTCAGGTGTTTCTCGAAAGTAAATTTACTTTTGAGAAACACATTAGGTCTTCTTCTTCAATTGCAAAAAAAAAAAAAAAAAAATGGCTTATTGAGAAAGTCTTAATATTTTTGGTGATCAATCTATTCTGAAGAAGTGTTTTAATTCTTTAATTCTACCTTGGTTCGAGTATTTTTCTCCTGTCTGGTCTTCAGCTGCTGATTCTCATCTTAATTTGTTGGAAAGGAACTGACGATCTTTTAAATTTTCTATTCCAGATCTAGATATTAATCTTTGGCACCATCGTTCAATAACTTAATTATGCATGTTGAATAAGATTTTTCATAATTCTGACCATCCTTTACATATACAGTAGATCTTCCTGGACAATTCCACCCTGTTCGTGTTACTGGGCAGGCACTTAATTCTAATAGTCAGTCCTTCTCCATCCCGAGGCCCAATGCTATGCAGTATTCTACAAGTTCTCTTCCAGCTGTGACCAAGCTGTGGAATGATCTTCCTAATCGGCAGTTGAATCAGTAGAACTTCAAAATTTCAGACTTGCAGCATATTTTTTTTATGTTGAACAGGCTGACAAGTGTTTTTATAGTTTATATATGAAATGTCTGTTTTGATGTTGATACTGTTTTGAATATATTTTAATGTTAATTTTTTTTCTCATATCGTTTCTGTATTTCCTTTCATCACTGGACTATATTTCCAGGTTGGAGACATTGGGCTTATAGCTTGTTCCTCTTCCAACTAGTGTTGTAGCTTGGGTAATAATAATAATAATAATAATAATAATAATAATAATAATAATAATAATAATAATAATAATAATAATAATAATAATAATAATAACAATAATAATAATAATAACACAAGAATACTAAAATTTTCATACATCTAACTCCTATTTTGAAATACGGGTAGATAATAAGGTAACACATTACATAATTTAATTCTAAGAAGATTCCTCATCAGATGACTCAAGAATTATCAATGAATCAAAATATTTATTGATAACCACATCTTGCTTTGCATCGTCTCCCTGTAAGTCATCAGTGTGTTTTGCAGCATTCAAACAATTTCGTTTTGTCACGGAAAGCAGCGCTTCTTTAAGAAGTAATCTTAAATATGCCATTTAAAAATAAAATTCGTTACATACAGTAGTCTTCATTTGCGCCAAATGAACCTCATTACGTTTATATTTGCAATAGTATGGTGGAATACGAATAACCTTGTGGCTATTTTCCACTGAAATTTATCAATCACGTATCTGCTAACTATATCTTGGGAGTGTTACATAACCATTTCTAAAAGTTGACATTTGGACATTTTGTCTCCTGGTGCGTCGACTTTTTTATGAGCCATTCTTTTATTTGTTTTGCAATGACGTAGCCAAATGGAAGGGGGGGGGGGGGGGCAAATGAACACCCCCAGCCCCAGGAAAATCTTGCCCGCCCCCATCTCAGAATTTAGTTTTCAGGTTATTTTTTCTTTTTTTTTTAATATCTCTACCGAAATGATTGTACATCTATATTATGCTATCAAAGTATGTAAGTTATACAGAGCTTTCAACACTGATATTTACATGTGTTATTTAATACATACTAGATGGAGTAAGAAATCGTACAATAATTCACTCCTATTTATTAACAATTAAATAAAAAACAGTAAATTTGGATATGGTCATAGGGAAAAATACATGTAAAACAATGCTGTTGAGAATTGTACAATAAAACTTAAATCCTATTGCAAATAATATGGATATGTTACAACTAGTGACGCTTGGAGGACAAAATTATTAGCGGAGGAAAACGAATGTGTTAGGTAACAAATCTTATACTACCAACTCCACTATCCAATTTCGTAATTTATTTAAAAAAATACTCTTGATTGGGAGTGACTATTCCTATTAAAACAGTTCATCATACTACAACTAATCTTACAAGCCCATAATATTAATGTAAAATTGTAAATCATAACTATAACCTCAGCCAGGAACTAGTTCCTCATGCGGGTTGTATCTGTTGTTAAAGGGCCCATTACATACGACAGACAAGCACTCGTTGCCCGTTGGCCATCATTAGTACAAGTTTTCTTGGATAATGTGATAATAATAGAACGAAAAAAAATTATAATAAAGACAGGGGAGGTGATAACAGAAAGATTGCTCTTATCTAATTGACATCGCATCAAGTTTTATGAACATACAGTAAAAAAATATAAATTGCGGGAATAGTTATTTTTTTTTTTATGTTCACTATGTAACTGCACTTACGAAATGCATGAATATGTTAATATATGTTAAGAATGCATCGTTGTACTTCTTAACTTAGTATAATTATCACTGAAGCTGACTTGTATTTCTGTGTAAAAAAGTGACAAAACTGTGCAGTTGCATTGTATTTCTACTGCTTTGTAAGATGTGTAGGCCTACTGGAGTATAGTAATAAATGAGCTGTGCTTTTGCAACTAAATTCAGTATAGTGTTATTACCGGACTATCATCATGCGAAGTGCATTCAAATTTGTTCTCGAAACTGTAACTCTAGATACCACAGAGAAGAATTAAAGTTCAAACTACATAGTTTTATGTCCATGGAGGGTGCCCCCCACACGAGATGAGGGAGGTTAGCCATATGATCATCCCCCTCCCCCTAAAAAAGCATGAGACTGTAATGAGGCTGAACTTGAGTCCTCCAACTGGTACATTACTATTCTGGATGCTCAGAATGAATCTCAGACAGTCTCAGAACTGCTGGCTTACAGACCCCGTGCCGCAGGGCTTTGGCCCTTTGGGCCTTGCATAAGACTGGCTCCTACAAATATGACCTTGCCCCATGCTTTTTGTCCCCCCCCCCCCATTTCCTCCGAGATATCCCTAGCTATGCCACTGGTGTTTTGTTGTTTCATGCATGGAAGTTTGATCTAGTCTTGCGGCATGATAAGGTGCATTAGCAATTACAATTATGGAAGATGGTGATATATGCGGTAGAAAATGCTTACAGAATCACTGTTAAAATACAGCTCCGTTCATTCTGACTGACAAATAGTTTATGAGTCCTGTCTGCGTCTCCTTTGATTGACTCTTACATCTTTGAGGCATATCTGCTGTAGTGATTATAGTTCTCTTTCCACCTCTCTCTCTCTCTCTCTCTCTCTCTCTCTCTCTCTCTCTCTCTCTCTCTCTCTCTCTCTCTCACCTTCAGTGTGGACCTCAAGCTATTTATTGTTATGGGTGGCTCCTATCAGTACCTGCCCGATTATTTTCTAACATAAGCTAATTAACAGGTGACCATCTCTGTTCTAAGAAACTATATCGAAATGTGGCAACCTTTTTGCCTTATTTCTTTATAGTATGACTGAATAAATATACAAAACTATAACGACTAAAAGCTAAGTTTTTATACCATCAACGTTTTACATTTAAAGCAATTGTATTCATCACAACCACCAAGTGCCAACGTGTGTTTTGGCCCACATATACACCTCAACCTACCTCGTAAATTTGACAGAGTATAGCGAGGATTACTGAGAGAAAAAAACAAGAAGAATTGCTAACCAATTCATATCCAAGGATATAGCAAGAAATTGAAGGAAGATGAGAGAGAGAGAGAGAGAGAGAGAGAGAGAGAGAGAGAGAGAGAGAGAGAGAGAGAGATTTGTAGAACAATTGTCGCTATAGCGTAAATCTAGCAGTGTGACAAGTTTGAGGGTATAATGCTCTTCCACCTTCCCAGTATGTAGATATTGGAATAATTCCAAAGTACTTGCAACGCCTAACTATTATTATCATTTGACTTTCATGATAATAAAAATGTCAGACATAAAATAAGATAGTAAGTGGTATTGCCTGTTCTATTTCCTGTACTTGCTAAATCCCAGGTCATTAAAAATCATCAGTTTTCAGCAAAACTTGGTTTGCAGAAAGAAAGTAAATATTACTTTTCATCAAATGAATTTTTAATTTTTATTGATACACATTGAAAAGGAAAGCTGGTTCCTAAAGTCCTTTTTACAATCATGAAAGAGCATAATTTAATAAATTATCAAGGAAATTAGGCAAGCGTGCGTTTCCATTTTAGTTAACGTCAGAAATTCATATATGAAATCGAATATTTTGTTTATTAGAGCGTTCAGAATAAACTTCCTAGTGCTTTAGTTTCATTATCTAGTTATTTGAGTCTATTTGTATTCCCTACATATATATTTTGATTTTTATACATAACATATAATCAAGTAAAAAATAAAGAATTTAATCAATGCATTTTCTATATCATAGTTTTTAATAGGCAAAGCAATTCATATAGGAACAGCAGAATGCCACAAGCCCAAGGGTTCCAACAGGGAAAGCAAACCGGCAAGGAAAAGAAATAATGAAGCAAAGAACATATATATCAGTAATGAAAAGATAATTAAATTTTGAGATCGGTAATAATGTTTCCAAAATTACAGAATCAATCGCCAAACTAGGATGAACACGTTTGTCTGCCTTCTTATTTAGGTACTGCAGATTTCTCTGACGATAATCATGAGTAAGACAGACATATTATTCAATATTTTATGTCTCTATATTTTGAACATAATTCTCCACATCTTTCGACTCAAATACTACAGACCAGATAATGTACAAACATTTTTACTCTAAGAAAAGGTGCCTTAAGAATTCTGGAAGGGATTACAAGGTCTGCACCCAAAATATGTATACAAAACATGGTCTATTCATCGTTTAAAAAATTAAGAAGTAAAATATAAAAAAAACTGCACTGGCTACTTCCCGCTTTTTCCTTGTTTAATCTTTTATTACAAAATGCCTGTTCACGTCAACAGAGAACCCACCAGTATATTCTTCGGTTATATACACAGAGTAACATGTTTTTGAACAAAACACAAATGTTTAAAAAATTACAAACTTAACAAGTGATTCAATTTATTTTACTGTACAAACCCGAGTCCCCTAAAATACTGTGACCTCATCCAAGCTGGAACGCTGCTCATACCTTTCAACGAGGCAGCCATAGTTGCTGGAGGGTGGAGGGTAGAATATTGTGTGGCTATTCTTTTCTCGGAAAAGTAACTTTCTACCAATACGTAATATCCTTCAAGGAAGCGGGAAAGCATGAAATATATATCATGTAGAGGACTACTTTCTTCTGCTATAAGCCCAGAGGCTCAAACAGGGAAAAGAGCCCAGTGAGGGAGTAAAGAAGGGAAAATAAAATATTTCAAGAACAGTAACATCAAAATCAATATTTCCTCTATAAACCATCAAAATCAATATTTCCTATATAAACCATCAACACTTCAACAAAACAAGAAAAAGAGAAACAAGATAGAATAGTGTGCCCGAGCGCATCCCCTAAGCAAGAGAACTCCAACCAAAGGTAGTGAACGACCATGGTATTGAGGCTATGGCACTACCCAAGAGTAGAGAACAATGGTTTGATTCTGAAGTGTTCTCCTAGAAGAGCTGCTTACCATAGCTAAAGAGTTCCTTCTACCCTTGCCAAGAGGAATGTGGCCACTGAATAATTACAGTGCAGCAGTTAGCCCCTTGGATGAAGAAGAATTGTTTGGTAATCTGTGTTGTCAGGTGTATAAAGAGAGAGGAGACTATATAAGGAATAGGCCAAACTAATCGGTGTATGTGCAGGCAAAAGGAAAATGAACCGTAACCAGAGAGATGGATCCAATGTAGTACTGTCTGGCTAGTTAAAGGACCCCATAACTCTCTAGCGGTAGTATCTCAATGAGAAGTGGTTTTTCCGAATACGTCGCGGGAGTTTTGTCACAAATGATATCAATAGCGACATTTTCTTACCCTCAGTACTACAATTGGTTGTCAGAGACGAGACTGTGCTGAACCAGTTTCTGGGAATTAAGAAAGTTGGTGCCATTAGGACATCGAAAAACTCTTTAATATATGTCGACCATATGCTTATTGACTCAGATTTCCTTTGTGAAAACTTTAAACTTTCACAAGTGAAGAAAGTCATTAAATTTAAGATTATAATTTTTCCTTCAAACATAATGGGCAACTTAACTTCGAAAAGATGATTTGAGATTTCCTTTTCATCTTGTCTTCAGTTCACAGGGATATTTAGGTTGCAGCGACCAAACGAACTAACGAGTCTGAGCTGGACTTGAACCCCAGTCTGACAATCACCAGGCAAGAACGCTACCTCCAGGCCACCACAACCCACAGTTCGTGTATTTTGTGTTTTGAAGTAAGTTAGGTAAATTAAAGATTATGATCTTTCCTTCTTCAAAAAGAAAAAGAAAAATTCATTCATTTGAGATTTTCTTTTCCTCTTGTCTTCGGTTTTGAAAGAAATACCTAACAAGGAAAGACTTCTTGCAAGTCTTGATGTTAATAATCCATAGTCTTGACTTATTAATTCATCCGTAACTGCTCATCGTATTCAAGATCAGTGATGATTTAAAGATCGTAAGACCAGAATCCATTGGCCTCTGATAGGATGTAGGAAGGAGGTAGTTAAGTTTATTTATGTTTGAACTACTAGATCTGTCTTATATTTACTCGAATTATTCTCCAAACCAAAGGTGTAGAATAAATTATATTGGGCCATTCTGAATCTGATGTTAATTGGTGCACGATACCAAAGAAGGACAAACATTTTTTTAAGGTCAATTTTGACTAATTCAGTGTTTTGTTTAACTTCTTCATCTTCATCAATAAATATGAAATTCTGGTCTCCAAAGATTATTCATTGATGTGACTATTATGGTAAACAATTTGTATTATTGAAAATTCCTCACCCACAAATGATAATATTAACCAAGAATTTCTCACGTACTTACCCTCAGTGGACGGAAAAGGGACTTGGAACTGGGTTACATATATATGGTGGTATTTACTGAAAGTCAATCACCCACTTATTGCTGGTTAATGTGGGCAGCGCTTCTGACTAAACAACACTAATGTCGTTGCAATAGTTACGTCATTGTTAGGAATAGCTCTCTCTCTCTCTCTCTCTCTCTCTCTCTCTCTCTCTCTCTCACTCTCTCTCTCTCTCTCTCTCTCTCTCTCTCTCTCTCTCTCTCTCTCTCTCTCTCTCTTTAATTTTTTTTCAATACTTTTTCCCTATTTATCACCAGTCTCTTTGCAGCTACATTCGTCTGTCTGTCTGCCTTCTCTGCACACATCAAAGTAGGCTTAACCCACATATCACAACATCTTATTTCCTGTCCTAATTTTCTTCTTGTTAAAAGTGATATAGTAAAAATTTCCCTATCTTATACCTACTA
>NC_090729.1:27775092-27782592 GCF_036898095.1 Palaemon carinicauda | reverse complement strand
TTTCCTTTTAATGATCAATGCCACAAAGGTTAGAATTCAAAGCCAAAGGGCAAGATCTCCAACAGTGAAAACCACAAGGAAAAACACTCAAAGACGATAACAAAAATTACTCAAAAAAAACTTGAACATTTATTATACACAAAGAAATATTACCCTAAACCCCCAAAATTGTATATAAAAAAAACTGATTTGGGTTTACAAAAAAAATTCACCTAAAAATAATCCTCATTCATACGATTGAAGAAGAGACATTAATTAGGAGGAGGAAGGAAAACAACCTATATCTAGAAAGCCCTGAAAGTTTTCAAGAGGAAGAAAATAAAAGGGGGAAATGACCTTAATCCTAGATTATAAAATTCAAGGAAAAAAAAATGTTCACATACATAAATACTTAAATTAGTTATCACTGATAGATATTGACCAAGCATCAAAGGTAGTTTCACTAAGTAAACTTGACGGCTCCACCATTTAACACAACCTGCCGTCGATCCACTGTTCTGGAATCACGAGGAGGTCTGTAACCGGAGGATACACTGACCCGCGTCAGTAACGTCAACAGAAAAATAGTCAGTTTATATCCTTACCGGCTATCAAAACAGAATCAAGCATTTTCACGACTCCGGAGGTTCCAAGACGAAGGCAGGACCAGGATGCCCTCCCAGGGGCAGCAGGAATGTCTCGAGGGGTAGAGACGAAAACTGTAGTGTATATCACACTGTCACAGCACACAGGAAGAACGCCCAATCAGGATACAGGAGGCGTCTCAAAACAAGGCTGCAGCTTCCACAACAACTTCAATAATCAGGAGGAGGAACACCATCACTGTCCTCCGCAATACAGTAGAAAAGGGGGCCCTTAAATACAGCAAGGCCTTCAGGAAATAGATTATTATTATTACAGTACTGTACTGTATTATTATCATTATTTATTATTATTATTATTAATACGTACGTACGGTATGCGCGGGGTATCTTGTATGAGTTGGTAACCTACTCATCATATACTGTAAGACGGGTTGTGATTGGTTCAAGCACTGATAGATGACGAATCAGAACTCAAGTTTTGTTATCTAGCCTGTGATTGGTGTTTTGCCATCATCTCCAGCTTCCAGCATCTAGGTTCTCGCGGGCCCGGGTCGTCCACTCTCTGTTCCCGCGTATCGCTGAGTAGACGTTCTTAAGTTTGTGAAGTTTACAGTAATCTGTGCTGTGTGCGACCTTTTTAAGTTGAACTTTTTGTCAAATCCTACTGTACAATGCCTCCCAAGCGTTCTGCTTCTACTAAGGCTGGTAGTGAGCCTAAACGCCACCGAAGGATGATGACGATAGCTGAGAAGGTTACGCTTCTCGATATGTTGAAAGATGGTAGAAGTTACGCGTCCGCTGCGCGCCATTTTGGGATCAACGAATCTACTGTTCGCTATATCAAGAAGGACGAGGCGAACATTAGAAAGACGGCTGCAATCACCTTTAGCAGGTCAGCGAAGCGAGTCGTTACAACGCGTAATAAAACGATCGTACGCATGGAAGGTGCTTTAGCTGTGTGGATTGCCGACTGCCGGAAGAAGAACATAGCCTTGGATATATATATATATATATATATATATATATATATATATATATATATATATATATATATATATATATATATATATATATATATATATATATATACATATATATATACATATATTTATTCACATGTATATATATATATATATATATATATATATATATATATATATATATATATATATATATATATATATATATATATATATATATATATATATATATATTGTTATGAACTTTGAATTACTAATTGCGGCAAAAGAAACAGGCTCTTTTCCTTTTAATGATCAATGCCACAAAGGTTAGAATTCAAAGCCAAAGGGCAAGATCTCAAACAGTGAAAACCACAAGGAAAAACACTCAAAGACGATAACAAAAATTACTCAAAAAAAACTTGAACATTTATTATACACAAAGAAATATTACCCTAAACCCCCAAAATTGTATATAAAAAAACTGGTTTGGGTTTACAAAAATAATTCACCTAAAAATAATCCTCATTCATACGATTGAAGAAGAGACATTACTTAGGAGGAGGAAGGAAAACAACCTATATCTAGAAAGCCCTGAAAGTTTTCAAGAGGAAGAAAATAAAAGGGGGAAATGACCTTAATCCTAGATTATACAATTCAAAGAATAAAAATTGTTCACATACATAAATACTTAAATTAGTTATCACCGATAGATATTGACCCAGCATCAAAGGTAGTTTCACTAAATAAACTCTACGGATGATAGCTCCACCATTTAACACAACCTGCCGTCGATCCACTGTTCTGGAATCACTAGGAGGTCTGTAACCGGAGGATACACTGACCCGCGTCAGTAACGTCAACAGAAAAATAGTCAGTTTATATCCTTATCAGCTATCAAAACAGAATCAAGCATTTTCACGACTCCGGAGGTTCCAAGACGAAGGCAGGACCAGGATGCCCTCCCAGGGGCAGCAGGAAAGTGTCGAGGGGTAGAGACGAAAACTGTAGTGTATATCACACTGTCACAGCACACAGGAAGAACGCCCAATCAGGATACAGGAGGCTTCTCAAAACAAGGCTGCAGCTTCCACAACAACTTCAATAATCAGGAGGAGGAACACCATCACTGTCCTCCGCAATACAGTAGAAAAGGGGGCCCTTAAATACAGCAAGGCCTTCAGGAAATAGATATCTCCGTGTCGTTCAGGAATATGGTCAGAGAACCTCCACGCTAAGGAGCCGAATCCACACTCCCTTCATCATCAGTCAAAGGTCCCCACCAAAAGTCGGGCAACGAATCACCAAACAACCAAGCCGGGGAATAATTACATGGTAAGACAAAAAAAAAAAAAAACTCATGGGCGAGGTACCACTTATATAATAACAACCTTCGGTGGGAGCGAGAAAAACATAAACCAGTCTTTTCTTATTTTCAATTTTGTGGCAAAACAGAAATATAATGAAAGCAATTTAATAAATTTTACTTTACAGGCCACGAATAAAATTAAGCAAATTATCACAGCTCCCCACCAAAAGGAAAAAAAATAATTTACTATTTTTTTTTAAAGAAAAGAATTTACGTTAATTTTTTAAAATTTAAATTTAATCAAATCTGATAAACTTAAAAGATCAAAGAACAAAAAAAAATGATTGTGTAAAAGCAAAGTAAATATTGAACCTGAAAAATAAGAACAATCGTTAACATTGAGACATTCTAGAAATTTTAACTACAATTAAATAAATTACTCCTTCTCGAAGGCTCTCGATAAAGTATCGGGGACAACATTACTTTTGCCAGAGATGTGTCGTATATTAAGGTTATATTCCTGCAAAATAAGACTCCAGCGTAAAATACGTGAAATACGCTGATTCTTGTTTTTGAATTTATTTATGAAAATTAGCGTATTATGATCCGTTAATACATCTATTGGAGCTGGAGATGACGACAGGTATACTTCAAAGTGGAGGAGGGCTTTAACTAAACACAAGGCTTCCTTCTCCACGGTCGAGTACTTCCTCTCCGCTGGTAATAGCTTCTTAGAGAAATACGCCAGAGTATGAGTCGTTCCATCGAGAAGTCTTTGAATAAGGACAGCACCTAAACCTACATCACTAGCATCTGTGGCTAAACAAAAAGGGAGAGAAAAGTCCGGTGAACGTAATAATGGAAAAGTCATTAACGAAGCTTTTAATTTCTCAAACGATTCCTGACATTGTTCATCCCAAATAAATTTTACATCTTTCTTCAAAAGATTAGTTAATGGATGAGCAATATCAGAAAAGTTTTTTCACAAACCGGCGGTAATAACTTACCATGCCCCAAAATCTTCTCACGACCCTCCTATTTTGAGGTGCAGGAAAGTCAGAAATAGCTTCCACATTCGCTTTCTTAGGAGCTACCTTACCCAGGCCTATCTCGTGCCCAAGATAAATTACCTTGGCCTGTGCAAAATCGCTCTTCCTTAAATTAACCACCAAACCAGCCTTTCTCAGAATCTCAAAGAGAGCTCTAATTCTCTTTAGATGTGTCTCCCAATCTTCGCTATAAATGATTAAGTCATCAATATATACTATACAGCCTTCTAAATCACAAGTAATAAAATTCATGAGTCTCTGAAAGGTGGCGGCTGCATTTTTCATACCGAATGACATAACTTTACACTCATACAGTCCGTCAACTGTCACAAATGCAGAAATTTTCCTTGCCCTGGGAGAAAGACCGACCTGCCAGTAGCCCTTCAACAAATCAAATTTGCTAATGTATTTAGCAGATCCAACACGGTCAATACAATCTACCACCCGAGGCAAAGGGAAAGAATCTGTCTTTGTAAGAGAGTTAACCTTACGATAATCAAAGCAGAGTCTATGCTCGCCACCCTCCTTTTTAACCAGTACCACAGGAGAGCTCCAGGGACTAAAACTGGGTTCTACCAGCCCGTGGTCCAGCATATACTTTACTTCGTCTTTAACGATGTCCCTTTTGAAAGGATTCAACCTATACGGACTCTGTTTGATAGGGCTTGCCTCCCCTACATCAACATCGTTTTCCAAAATGTTAGTCCGTCCTGGTACATCCTGAAATAAATCTTTATAACCATTAATTAACATTGTTAAGGACGTTGCTTTGTCCTTTTCCAGGTGCTGAAATTTAACATCAAGGTTATTAAGAATATTTGAATTGTTGGACAGACCATCAGGTCCCACAGATAACTTAATGTCTACCATAGGATCTACTTCTACCTCTACCAGTGACACTGGTTCTACATCTACCACTACTTCTCTACTAACAAAAGGTTTTAACACATTAATGTGACAAATTTGGGTTTTTCGACGTCTTTCAGGCGTCTCAATAAGGTAATTAACATTATTCAGTTTCTTAAGTACCTTCCACGGACCTGAGAAACGAGCCTTGAGTGGATTCCCAGGCATGGGAAGTAGTACCAAGACCCTGTGTCCTGGATCAAAATGTCTCATCTGGGTACCAACGTCATAATTTGTTTTCATAGTAGCTTGAGCCTTTGTTAAATTTTCCCGGGCAAAGGTCCAAGCTCTATGAAGTTTCTCCTGTAAATTAGATAAATAGTGTAATACATTCATATCTGCGGTTTTTCCCTCCCAGTGTTCCCTCACAACATCCAATGGACCACGAACACAATGTCCAAATATAAGCTGAAAGGGAGAAAAACCCAAAGTCTCATTAGGTGTTGACCTGATTTCAAATAAAGCGTAAGGGATCTCTTTGTCCCATTCACAACCTGTTTCCAAACAAAATTTTCTTAAGATAGATTTAAAAGTTTGGTGGAATTGCTCCACTTGGCCCTGACTTTCAGGGTGATAAGGGGAAGAAGTAACATGGTCAATCCCTAACTCATTAATTTTTTGCTTAAAGTACCTACTTGTAAAGTTCATACCATAGTCACTTTGAATAATTTTGGGAATACAAAATCTCGTAAAGAAGCCAACCAGTGCCTCAAATATTTCCTCCCCTCTAATACTCCGCAGTGGGACAGCCTCAGGGAATCGTGACATCCTATCAACCATAGTCAAAATATATTCATGTCCCTCGCGTGTCCGCGGTAAAGGACCTACCACATCAATAATCACCTCCCTGAAAGGTTCCCCCACTGACGGAATAGGAATTAAAGGAGCTTTTGGAATTTTCTGATTTGGCTTCCCCACGAGTTGACATACCTTACAAGATAATACGTGTCTCTTTACATCACGACGCATTCCAGGCCAGAAAAAATGTTCAGAGAGTTTCTGGAATGTCTTCTTGACCCCGAAATGTCCAGCAAGGTTATTCTCATGTGCTGAAATTAACAACTTAGAACGGTATCGTTCTGGAATTACCAATTGTTTCCTAACCTCAGCCTGATCAGCAGGTGCATTAACTGACCTACTGACTCTGTACACCAAACCACCTTCTTTAAGAAAAACAGGTTTTGATAAATCATCAACATCAACATCAAAATTAGAATCATCAAAATTAGAAAACTCATTTGCTTGGGCTTCTTTTAAAACCTCAACCTCCCATTCAACATCATTAAACAAAATATTTTTACTACTACTATTACTACAACTACTCGTCATTGTGTCAGTCGTCTGTCCATTAATATCATCAAAGTTTAAATTAACATTATCGAGATCAATCTCTCGAGCACGAGAACGAGTAATAACCGAGGTAGGTTCACATACAGAAACATCTAAATACCTATCATCCTCTAACTCTGTAACACTCAAAATTGGGAAATAATTTGCTTCGTCATGCAACACCAAATCATTAGCAAATAACATGTCAATACCGGGAAAAGGTAAACTGTCGACAATCGCCAGTTTTACCGTTCCCTTGTAATACTCAGTTTCTAGATACATGTTTTCGAGAGGATAGGAGGCAATAGTATCAGGAAATCCTCAAAGAACTACAAAATCAGTATTTGAAAATTTAAACCCACTAGGTACAGACTTTTTTAAAATTAAAGATTGTGCTGCACCAGTGTCACGAAGAATCTTTATACTACGTCCTATTCGTTTGTCAACATCAGTAAAAATAGTTCCATTCGATATGTACCTTGCAAATTTTAGTCACTTGCTTTCGTTTGATACCTCTTTCTTTGAAGATTTCTCAGCAGAAACAATATTAACAGCCTCCTTATTCCTTTCAAAGTAATTTTTCATAGCAAAGCAATTCGCTTTTATGTGACCCTTCCTATTACACTAATAACACCTTAAACTAGACTCTTGGGATTCTCTACGTTCACTACCACCCCCAGACCTACTACTATTCACGTAACTACGCGATTCTACACTTCCGTTTTTACTGCTATCTATGTTACGGTTAACACCTTTATTTTGATCAAAATCAGTAGACCTTTTCTGATAAGGTTTTCCCTGGTGAATATTTCCATTACGGGGAGAGAACTTTTTGGGAAAATCTTTTACCAAGTCTTGCCTATGTGCAAGGGAGTACTCATTGGAAGCAATTGCCACCTCCTATAAAGAATCAATCTTCAACTCCTCCAAATGAATCTTTAGCTCCCTCGACACAGACCTCTTGAATTCTTCAGTCAAAACTAATTCCCGCAATTTTCCCAACGTGTCAACCTCCTTGGACTTTAACCAGTCGTCCATGAACTGTTCTTTCTTTCGAGCGAATTCCACGAAAGTCATATCCGGATTCTTTTTAAAGTTCCTAAACTTTTGTCTGTACGCTTCCGGAACGAGATCGTAAGCTTTCAGAATTATCGCTTTCACTGAATCAATATCAGATGACAAACCCTCGTTAAGTGTATGATATACACGCTGGGACTTACCTTTTAAGCGACACTGGACCAAAGTGGTCCACATGTCGCGAGGCCATTTCAATTTCTTAGCTATTCTTTCAAAAGAAATGAAGAATTCAGAAACGTCTTCCTCATTAAATTTGGGAACAAGTTTCAGGGCACTTAACAGGTTAA
>NC_090729.1:27760092-27767592 GCF_036898095.1 Palaemon carinicauda | reverse complement strand
GTGAATGAAGAATGATGAATAAAAATCTGTCGAGATTTCTTTTGGTTTCTTTGCCTTAACAAAGGATACCCGCTTCTTCCCTGAAGCCTCATAATGTCTTCTGGTTTCCTACAAAAGTATAAACTGGCTTTTGGTACCCCGAATCTTTTTCTCATTGCTAAGGAGAGAAAATCATGAGATGTAGGTTCCGGGTTTTCTGTGATGGAGCAAAGACAGTCGACTTCTGTACTCGCTGAGATAGGGATGGATTCGGTAGCGGTACGAACTTTAGTCGTAGTTCCAATGCCAGAGGGAACCACACGCTGTTTGGCCACTTGTGGGCCACTATTGCTGCTTTCCCTTTGAAGGATCTCAGTTTGTTGAGGACCTTCAAAAGGAGGTTTGCGAAGGGAACAGATAAATACTGGACCATCTGTTCCAGTCTTAGGACATAATGTCCACCGGCTCCACATGCGTATCCTCGTATGGGGACACATAACGATCTATTTTCTTGTTGTCTTTCGTCACAAAGAGGTCTATCTGCAGCTCCGGGACTTGACTCGAGATAAAAGAGAATGATCCTGCGTCTAGGGACCATTCTGACTCTATTGGTGTAAACCGGGATAGAGCGTCTGCTGTCATATTGCGGAACCCTTGAATGTGAACTGCTGACAGATGCCATTTTTTCCTTTCTGCCAAACGGAATATGGCCAACATCACTTAGTTGATTGAGGTCACCTCGACCCTTGTCAATTCAAGCATCTCACTATCACCTCGCTGTCTAGAACCAATCTTATGTGGGTCGAGTGGCGAGGAGATACTTTCTTTAGTGTCAGAAGTAATGCCATGGCTTCTAGAAAGTTGATGTCAAATTACTTGAAAAGATTGGACCAAGCCCCTTGGACTCTCTTCTGATGAGAGTAACCTCCCCATACTTCCTTTGAAGCATCTGTGTGGATAGTCACTGACGGGGGAGGAGGTTGAAGAAGTATTGATTTCTTCAATTGCTTTGCATTGGACCACGGCTTGAGAAGCGTTCGCAGTGGACTCGGTAGTGGCCTGATTAGATCTCTTCGCGCGTTTGATTCGTATTTTCTCCAGACTCCTGTTGCATCATTTAGCTGTGCTCTTAGCACTGGATCTGTTATCGAAGCAAACTGTAGAGAAACCAGCACTCTCTCCTGTTCGCGTCTTGATATCCATTTGGATTTCAATAGTCTCTTGACAGTTCCTGCTATTTCTTTCCTCTTCTTCCCAGGAATGGCAAGTCGATGTGACTCCAAATTCCAGTGGATTCCCAACCACTGAAACTTTTGAGCTGGAGATAGTCGAGACTTTTTTATGTTGATCTTGAATTCCAGATGTTCCAGGAATTGGATCACTGTCTTAAAGGCTTGCATGCATTTTGTCCTGGATGCTGCCCACACCAGCCAGTCGTCCAAGTAGGCCACTACTTGGATCCTCTTTAGGCGTAATTGATGGACGGCTGCGTTTGCAAGCTTCGTGAAAATCCTTGGGGCTATGTTTAGCCCGAAAGGCATGGCTCTGAAGGCGTAAAGTTTTCTATGTAACTTGAAGCCTAGGTAGGAGGAGAGGTGACGATTAAGGGGACCATCCGCCATATCCGCCATTTTTTTTTCTAATGATCCAAATTACATCTTTTCTATATATGTTTTAGACATATATAATACATTCATCTTATAAAAATTTCCAGTCATTTGATCAAAAACTTTTGGATTTATTAGCAAAAACCATGATTAAAAAAAAAAGTATATTTTTCCCCACTACTATAATATCAATTGTATTGAAACTGATATCATAAAAACTATTCTATCAACCGAACAATTCTGTCAGACAGAATTATGATTTTCATTTTTTTTAATGAGCTTTTTTTTTTCCTCGTGTAAACGGAAAATGATTGTGAAAAAAAATATAAGAAGAAAATAAAAAAAATTTTCTGACAGAATTGTGGGATTTTTATTCATCTTTTCAATTATATCTTTCGCTTTGATATCGAACAACAAATAAGTGAGAAAAATGTACCTAAGTGTGAATAAGTATGATTTTGAGTTATGAGCTCCCAAAGATTTGCAACAAATTTTCGCTTCTTTTCTTAAAGAAATAAAGATATTATTATTATGATAACTTTTATTGTTTATTTTTACATAAATGTACCCTAAACGAGGTATTTGAACCCTCAGATTACTATTCCAATGATACGAGTTGCCAGCGATCTCTCATTGTTGCCAGTGTTTTAGTTAGCAGGTTTCAGCTTTTACTCCTATTCATGTTTCCCTCTTTCTTGGTTCTTTTTGTTTTTGTTCTCCACTTACTTTTTGTTCTTTAAGTCACCTTATTTAATATTGGCATTGCTATAAAGTTCCAGGAGACGTTGTGAAAGAACAATCTACATACGAACTTCTGGTAAATACACACATGCATTATAATTTCTTTATGTCTTTGGAAACTTTGCTGATGTTCTTGTAGCTGGTAGTTTTCATTTAGCTACCCTCTGCCAATGCCTTTCATTTCTGCCAGAAGTACGATATATCGAAACATAAGAGTAAGAGAGAGAGAGAGACAGACAGAGAGAGATCATGAATTTAATTTTGGAGTGACAGCATTTGGTTGATATACTGTAGATGGCAGTTCAAATTGAGAGAGAGAGAGAGAGAGAGAGAGAGAGAGAGAGAGAGAGAGAGAGAGAGAGAGAGAGAGAGAGAGAGAGAGAGCTCAACCATTATTTGATTCTAAGAGAGTTGGTGTCAAACTCAGTCATGCAGACGGCAGTAAGTATGACGTCATAATTTAAAGACCGCTATATCATTATTGTTTGGAAAAATGATAGACTATTTTTTCTTTTTATCACCTTTGGTAACATTGGGATTGCTATAAAGTTCCCGAGGATGTTATGAAAGCACAATCTACATGCAAACTTCAAGAGAGAGAGAGAGAGAGAGAGAGAGAGAGAGAGAGAGAGAGAGAGAGAGAGAGAGAGAGAATTATAGTATTTGTATAAATGGCAGTTTTATATAATTTGAGAGAGAGAGAGAGAGAGAGAGAGAGAGAGAGAGAGAGAGAGAGAGAGAGAGAGAGAGAGAGAGAGAGAGAGAGAGAACTACGATTCTGTCAAACTCAGTCAGATAGACGAGGCAGTAAGGATGACGTCATCATTTAAAGACCGCAATATCTTCACTGTTTGGAAAGATGATTGACTATTTGTTCTTTTTATGACCTTAGGTAACATTGGCCTTGCTATAAAGTTCCCGAGGACATTGTGAAAACAATCTATATACGAACTTCAAGTAAACAAACACATGCATTATAACTTCTGTAAGTGTTTGGAAACTTTGGCTTCTGTTCTCTGAGGAGTAGATTTCGTTTAACTACGTTTTACCAATGCCTGCTATTTCTGCCAGACGTACGATAGTTCAAAACATAAGTGAAAATCGCTATAGATATGCAAAAATAACACACAAAGACGATTTTTTCAAACTCAGTCATGCAGATGACACAGTAAGGATGACGTCATCATTTAAAAACCGCTATATCTTCGTTATTTGTAAAAATAATTGGCTGAAACTTCTGGGGAGCATGTACGATATGTTTATGCATACATAGAAGCAATAAAACGATTTTCGATTTCTGAAAGTTGTTATGTCAAAACCCAATGGCAGATGGCCCCCTTATTTGGAACGTGCCAATAAGCGTCAGACAAGTCTATAGAGATGGTATATGCCCTTTTGGGCAGTAGGGTCTTTATGTGTTGAAGTGTGAGCATTCTAAACTTGTAGTTCACTATGAACTTGTTGAGTGGCAACAAGTCTAGAATGACTCTGAGTATTTCTGAGTCCTTCTTTGGAACATAAAACAGCCTTCCTTGGAACTTGATGGACTTAACTTTTTGGATTACTCTTTTCTCTAAGAGTTCTCGGACATATTCTTCCAGAACGGGGGTAGAGTGTTGGAAGAATTGAGGAAATTGAGGTCGAGGACTGCTCCAGCTCCAACCTAGTCCATTCTTTATTAGGCTGTGGGCCCAGGGATCAAAGATCCAACGATCCTTAAATAGATATAGTCTCCCTCCTACTGGAAGCATCTCACTTCTGTTGTTGTGGACCTGAAGCCTTGCCTCCTTGACCGCGTCCTCCCCTGGATCCCCTTCCCCTTGAAGGGTGTCTAGAAAAACCTCTGGCTGCTCTTCTAGCTTTTGAACGAAAAGAAGAAGTCTGCCTTTCGAAGGCTGGGTTAAAAACTGGCGACTGTGTCGCCACTTGTTGAGGTACCAGCTGGTCGGTGTTTGTAGGTTGTGCCACTATCTGAGGCACTGCTGTCGCAGGAAGTTGTTGTTGTTGCTGTCGGTAGGGTTTTGCCGGCCGAGAGGATACCCTAGGCCTTTTTGTCTTCTTCTTGGGTTGGGGACCCTCATCCGGAGAAGACTTGCTCATAAGATCTAAGCCCCTCTTTTTGAGAAGGTTCCTAGTCTCCATGGCGGCCTTGTCTACTACCTCTTTAACCACTTTGTTGGGAAAGAGGTCCTTACCCCAGATACAAGAGGAGATTGGTTTCCTCGGTTCGTGCCTCACCGCAGCCGAGGCGAACACGAACTCTCTACAGGCTCTCTTAGCTTTAATAAAGCTATAAAGATCCATCGTAACTGTGGCCAGATGGGTTTTGGCCACTACCATGAACATGTCCTGGTTCTTGGGGTCACTTGCCATCGTTTGTAATGTCGTTTGCAACGACATCGACGCCGTAAGTCTTTCTTTCATCTCTTGCTCTCTACGCAAGAGAAACTCCGACAGCTTTGGAAGTTCCTCACTAAACTGACGTTCAGCAATATCAGCTTCAAGCATCTCGACTGAGAAGGTAAGGTGGACGTCCTTCCAGTCTTTTTGGTCCAAGGGCAAGGTCAGAGATAACGGCTTGCACTTCTCTAAGGAGGGGCATGGTTTCCCTGCCTCCACCGCCTTTAAGGCGGCCTTATATCCCTTTTCCATGAAGGGAAAGGCTCTGGTTGGAGAGGCCACAAAGGAGGGAAGCTTCTTACTAAAGGCTGGCACCTTTGAGTTCGTGAAGCCCCTCTCTTTCATCGAGCTCGCTAGTAACGCCTGTGCTTTACTATGGTCAAGAACTATGACCTCCTTCGGCTCCGTCTCCTCCTTTGAGGCTGGCTCCTTCTTAAGATGGACATAGCAGTCCGGGTAAGATTCTTTGTTGGGCCAAAATTCCAGATCTTCCAGGGGAATTGCGCCTAACTTCTCCGAAATAACAATCTTCCCGGTTGTCATTGGCACGTGTTCGGTATACCTCCAAGGAGTGGTATCCGAACACAAAGGAAGATCCTTCACGCTGAGTCGCTTCTGAGGCCCACGTGATGCTGCAAGACTACGTATCTCCAGTTTCATTGCAGCTTCCTTTTCATCATTCTTCTTTTGTATTTGTTGAATCATCTCAACAATAGAAGGAAGAGTCCTTCCCAGGTCATCTGGGATAGCAGACGATGTAGAGGGAACAGGTTCTGGGGCCGGAACCGATGTAATCGACACCTCGTCGATTTCTTCCTCTTCTATTTCAGGAGTCTGGAAAAGCTCCTCCTCCTGACCTTCTCCCAGAGGGCCCTTCTCTGTATAATCCGACACCTCCGACATCCTATCATCCAATTGGATATCTTGAAGGGAGGCCGAGACTTTAGAATCTACCGGATTCTGGCCAGTTGGTATCTCCTCCTGAGGCTGAGGAATGACTGCATTAGCCGATGCCTTAGGGAAAAGGTAGGCCCTCATCTTCTCATTTGGAAGGTAGGGGCCTGAAGTGTTTTTCTGAAAACCCCTCACCCAGGTTCGTAACTTTTCCCTGGCAGCATCCCTTGACTCCGCCGACTTAGGGGTGTCAAATGCCTCGGTAATCAGGTTAGAACATATGGTATATACCTGAGGGTCCCAATACCGGAGATCAACTTTGGAGACTGCGCCTGCTGCTTGCCTCCTGCATAACTCATGTCCACAGAAGGTCTTACTGTGGACATTGCAGAACATACTCCCGCACTTCGAATGGTCCTCCTGTAAAGAGAAGAGAATCCATAAGTATCAAGTGAAGGCTTTTCACTTATTATTAATACATGTAGCTTATACAGTAAAGATAGAAAGGAAAGAAGGAAAGACACATACTTGTATTTCCTGCCCAGCCAATTGCTGTAACCTCCCAAGATATTAAAACTAAGGTTAATTCTTAATCTAGAATACCTTATAAATTTTCCTAGGCGGAAAGTTAAGGTGTAGCTCACACCTTAAAATAAAGTTTTAATATACGGGATAGAATGAATACAGAAAGAACTCACTTTCTATATATTGTACGGTCTCAACAAAAGGTTGTAAAAGATAACAATAAGTATGTTGGAAGAACTTTACTGTTACAACAAACTCTGTACTGTAGTTTTATTGATGCAGTGTGTACTACACCACAAATATAGCAGCTACTGTACATCGTATGCTGTCGTGCCAGCTGGTACGTGCAGGCATGTACCGGCACGTGCCGGTATGTACCGGCACGTGCCGGCTGGCATTTACCCCTGTATTGATCAAAGGTATACTACCTTTAACTAATAGGCGGCAATTTACTGGTTCGCAAATGTGTGCCGGCCGGCAACTAAAAACACTAGCACCCGGCTGCCGGCCGCTAATCGTAGTGACCGGCAGATCTTGGGATGTGTTTCTACAGCCAGCAGGCAAAGGTAGCGATACCCATGCCGGCCGGCAGTGACTACGAACCAGGGAACCTTCACCTATCCGGCTGCCGGCCGTTAAAACCGGCAGCTGGGCTAGGGGTACAATACACTAGCAAGAGAAACAGTATGGATGTAAGGTTATAAGGCATCATTGCCATACAACCTTCCATCCAGAAAGAGTGAACATATGGAAGGGGAGAATGTAACATTCACGCTTCCTATCTATCCATAGCCTGCCGGGCTCTACCAGCAGACACAGAAGAGAGACCAAGGGAGGTCTGGGGTTCACTTTGAAGAAGAAAAAGGTCTCTGCCGGCCGGCAGAGAGCTGAGCCGGTCCCCCATCCTAACCTACGCTAGGTACGGAAGTTGGACTGCGGCCAAAAGATGTGATGGCTAGGCCATCACTAAAAAAGATGGGGGGAAAAGGATAAGGGTCCTGTAAACGTCGTTCTAGTATGAGATACACCCAGCAGTTAGGAAAGTTCATCCTAACATAGGGTTGTCTATTAGGGAGGAAGATTAGCAAAACTTGCTATCATTCTATATACCAGAACAAAGTTAGGTGTAGTTATTTCGCCAGGCAACGGAGAAAACTCATTCTCCAGCACGAGAATAACAACACAGGACAGTCTGCTAGACCACTAGAGTAAGGAATCATCTCATACAGAATCCTTCAGATGTGGATTAGGGAAGCAAAGCGTCCTGTGTCTGCACCTAACCTAGCAAAGGGAACTCATTCTGTATGCTAGGAAGACGCAAACCACAGACTAGAAACTCTGATGTTCTGCCCTA
>NC_090729.1:27745092-27755092 GCF_036898095.1 Palaemon carinicauda | reverse complement strand
ACCAATGTCAGTATGAATTCCTGACATATCCCCTAATGTATCCACTCCTATTAACTATTGGATAACAGTTAACAGTTATATCCACATAAGAACAAATTTTGCATCTCTACCACCATCCGCTTAGGGTACAACGTCAACCCTTCCTAAGGAAATGTTAAAGCGAGTGGATTTTTGCTTCAAGAAAGGAACAATCTTGAAAGACATTCCATGATAAAATTATCCATATTTTAATCTTAATGCTCAGTACATTTCTAATAAAATGAGTATGGGCAAATAAGACGCAGTGTTCACTATGAACTAGTTCATTAAAAATTTAATAAACATTCATATCAGATCAACATTTATAAAATTTATAAAATGTGGATGATATCCGTTAAAGCATAAAGAAAACAGTCAACAGAAAATATTGTTTCTTCTAACGGGAAACAGATTTGCTACTTCAATCGAATTATTAATAATAATGATACAGTCTGTATACTGTTTATTTACACTAGCGTAAGAAACACTTATGCTATAGTTCATCAAAGTCAATGGAACAGTTCGTAAGTACACGTTAGTGGCCTATCGCTCAGTGTGTAGTAACAAACTGTGTCTACACACCCACCTTCTTAATTAATTGTCCCAAATTAATTACACTGATCCTCGCAGATTTAAACAGAAGGTTTAAGAATTCTACCTGCTGTTACCACAGACCTCTTGAGTTGCTCCACTTGCTTCGCATAGTGCATAAAGAACACCTTGGATGACTACCAGCCGGTGTATGAACAAAGATGTTCAAAGTCCATATAATTAAAGAAATTACATGGAAGAGGCAACTTTCCTCGGATCATGACTAGCGGGTGTACTGTCTGGATCCGCTCTGCGAATAACACAGGTGAGTTTCGCCCTTAGTTGTTTCAGAGATAACTTTGAACCCGAGGTTTCTCCTCTGAACAGCTGTCCTCCCTTAAAGTCTGAAGTTCTATGAAGATAGACCTTTAGGCACTCCACTGGACATAGAGATGCATCTTCCTTCAGAGGGCAGAATCTCTAGGGACCCCAACTGTTGGTGGGTAGCTCGTTCTTGGTAAGAAACGTTGGGTCTGGAAATAGATTCCGTTTTCCCTCCAAGAACTGGACGTGGCCTTCCTCTCTAGAGAGAGCCACTGTTTCACTAACTCTGGCCCCCAAAGCGAGTTCAAACAGAAATATGACTTTTAATTCAAATCCTTCTAAGCTCATTCTTCATTGTTCATTATTTAGGCACAATGAAGAATCTTATCTAATGACCATGAAATGGGTCTTTGAGGCACTAAAAGACTAAGCCCAGCATGGGCCTTCGTAATTCATAAAGAATGTCGTTAGAAAGGTCGACCTGAATGGCATATAGTATCTGTCTTGTCAAGGAAGACTTGCACAATAATATTGTGTTGGCTGCTAAACCTTGCTCATGAAGGTGAATGGAGGATGATAAATAGAAATCTGTCGAGATTTTATTTTGGTTTCTTCGCCTTGACAAAGGATACCCGCTTCTTCCCTGAAGCCTCATAATGTCTTCTGGTTTCCTCCAAAAGTCTAAACTGGCTTTTGATACCCCGAATCTTTTTCTCATTGCTAAGGAGAGAAAATCATGAGATGTAGGTACTGGGTTTTCTGTGATGGAGCGAAGACAGTCGGCTTCTGTACTCGCTGAGATAGGGATGGATCCGGTAGCGGTACGAACTTTAGTCGTAGTTCCAATGCCAGAGGGAACCACACGCTGTTTGGCCACTTGTAGGCCATTATTGCCGCTTTCCCTTTGAAGGATCTTAGTTTGTCAAGGACCTTCAAAAGGAGGTTGTGCGGAGGGAACAGATAAATACTGGACCATCTGTTCCAGTCTAGGGACATAGCGTCCACCGCTTCCGCTAGCGGATCCTCGTATGGGGACACATAACGATCTATTTTCTTGTTGTCTTTCGTCGTAAAGAGGTCTATCTGCAGCTCCGGGACTTGACTCGAGATAAAGGAGAACAATCCTGCATCTAGGGACCATTCTGACTCTATTGGTGTAAACCGAGATAGAGTGTCCGCTGTTACATTACGGAACCCTTGAATGTGAACTGCTGACAGGTGCCATTTTTTCCTTTCTGCCAAACGGAATATGGCCAACATCACTTGGTTGATTTGAGGTGACCTCGACCCTTGTCGATTCAAACATCTCACTATCACCTCGCTCTCTAGAACAAATCTTATGTGGGTCGAGTGGCGAGGAGATACTTTCTTTAGTGTCAGAAGTACTGCCATGGCTTCTAGAAAGTTGATGTGAAATGACTTGAAAAGATTGGACCAAGCCCCTTGGACTCTCTTCTGATGAGAGTGACCTCCCCAGCCTTACTTTGAAGTGTCTGTGTGGATAATCTCTGGCGGGGGAAGAGGTTGAAGAAGTATTTATTTCTTCAATTGCTTGGCATTGGACCACGGCTTGAGAAGCGTTCGCAGTGGACTCGGTAGTGGCCTGATTAGATCTCTTCGCGCGTTTGATTCGTATTTTCTCCAGACTCCTATTGCATCATTTAGCTGTGCCCTTAGCACTAGATCTGTTATCGAACCATACTGTAGAGAACCCAGCACTCTCTCCTTTTCGTGTCTTGATATCCATTTGGATTTCAATAGTCTCTTGACAGATCCTGCTATTTCTTTCCTCTTCTTCCCAGGAATGGCAAGTCGATGTGACTCCAAATTCCAGTGGATTCCCAACCACTGAAACTTTTAAGCTGGAGATAATCGAGACTTTTTGATGTTGATCTTGAATCCCAGATGTTCCAGGAATTGGATCACTGTCTTGGAGGCTTGCATGCATTCTGTCCTGGATGCTGCCCACACCAGCCAGTCATCCAAGTAGGCCACTACTTGGATCCTCCTTAGACGTAATTCTTGGATGGCTACGTTCGCAAGCTTCGAGAAAATCCTTGGGGCTATGTTTAGCCCGAAAGGCATGGCTCTGAAGGCGTAAAGTTTTCTATGTAACTTGAAGCCTAGGTAGGAGGAGAGGTGACGATTAATTGGAATGTGCCAATAAGCGTCAGAAAAGTCTATAGAGACGGTATATGCCCTTTTGGGCAGTAGGGTCCTTAAGTGTTGAAGTGTTAGCATCCTGAACTTGTAGTTCACTATGAACTTGTTGAGTGGCAACAAGTCTAGAATGACTCTGAGTTTTTCTGAGTCCTTCTTTGGAACACAAAACAGCCTTCCTTGGAACTTGATGGACTTAACTTTTCAAATTACTCTTTTATCTAAGAGTTCTCGGACATATTCTTCCAGAACGGGGGTAGAGTGTTAGAAGAATTTAGGAAATTGAGGTGGAGGACTGCTCCAGCTCCAACCTAGTCCATTCTTTATTAGGCTGTGGGCCAAGGGATCAAAGGTCCAATGGTCCCTAAAGAGATGTAGTCTCCCTCCTACTGGAAGCATCTGACTTCTGTTGTTGTGGACCTAAGGCCTTGCCTCCTTGACCGCGTCGTCCCCTGGATCTCCTTCCCCTTGAATTGCGTCTAGAAGAACCTCTGGCTGTTCCTCTAGCTTTTGAACGAAAGCAAGAAGTGTGCCTTTCGAAGGTTGGGTTGAAAACCGGCGACTGTGTCGCCACTTGTTGAGGTACCAGCTGGTACGGGGTTAGAGGTTGTGCCACTATCTGAGGCACCGTGGTCGCAGGAAGTTGTTGTTGTTGCTGTCGGTAGGGTTTAGCCGGCTGAGAGGATAGCCTATGCCTTTTTGTCTTCTTCTTGGGTTGGGGACCCTCATCCGTAGAAGACTTTCTCTTAAGATCTAAGCCCCACTTTTTGAGAAGGTTCCTATTCTCTGTGGCGGCTTTGTCTACTACCTCTTTAACCACTTCGTTGAGAAAGAGGTCCTTACCCCAGATACAAGAGGATATCAGCTTC
Organism: Palaemon carinicauda; assembly: GCF_036898095.1. Classification (NCBI taxonomy): domain Eukaryota; kingdom Metazoa; phylum Arthropoda; class Malacostraca; order Decapoda; family Palaemonidae; genus Palaemon; species Palaemon carinicauda. The sequence continues at coordinate 27,751,190 of NC_090729.1, read as the reverse complement.
CTCGGGTCGTGCCTCACCGCAGCCAAGGCGAACACAAACTCTCTACTGGCTCTCATAGCTTTAATAAACGGATTTTGAGCGAAGTGAAAAATCTATTTTTGGGTGAGATGGCCATGTCGTCCTGATGGAAGTTCCTATAGGGTAGCTTCCTAGGGTATATTACAACTACGGCGATATTCCCAGAGAATTTACCTTAAGGTACCCAGAATTCTAACTCCTGGAGCGAATATCCCTAATAAAAGAACCAGGGATATCGCGAAATATCAGAGGACGTATTCTTGACACGCCACATGGCAATCTGCACCCCGAACAGAGATAACACTTCGAAGGGGTCAATTGGCAAGAAAACGAAAACGAGAAAGATAAGGGAGAGCCGCTCGCAAGGCTCTCTCTTCTCCCGTTTCGTAAGCGTGCATTGCGCCAATCCTGGCGCCATCTGTATTCCTTGTAGCGATACACGAGGTGCTACAGATACTGTATGTAGGGAGGGGACCTACAGCCCTTTTATAGAAAGGAAAGGGCGGGTCCATCAGGACGACATGGCCATCTCACCCAAAAATAGATTTTCGCTTCGCTCAAAATCCGTTTTTTGGGCTCAAGCCATGTCGTCCTGATGGAAGTATACCAGAGCATTACTGTATCCGTGGATTCTCAAAACGTGCCGTACTCCCCGGATGTATTTCCCCGGTCGACTAGACCTAGAGACATAAGATGTTACCGTTATACATCTTTTCAACTAACCATAAACCATGTTAGAGCTTCCTGCCCCCTACAGGCAAGAGTCCTATTAGACTCTGGAAAAGTCTCGAAGAGTACATATACCTATGTATGAATAACAGGCAAGCCAATATAGTGGTCTCACCCCATATTATGTAAAGCATAATTTGTAAAGAAACACTGCGTCAATATGAAATATCGACCAGTTCTCCGTTCAATACTGTATTGGACAAAGGTTTATATCCGCGTAGGAGGAAACTTGTATATCCGCCACCGTCCCCTTAGGGGATGGAGTCCTCCCGCTAAGGGAAAGCATAAACCAATGCAACATTAGCTTGCATAAAGGAACAATCTATTAGAATTATCCCAGATAAATATACATAGAATGAATGCTCAATTATTATCAATAAATTGACACAGGTGAAGGAGACGCAAGATAGACCTTTAGGCAATCTACTGGACATAGAGATGCATCTTCTTTCAGAGGGCAGATTCTCCAGGGACCCCACCTGTTGGTGGGTAACTCGTTCTTGGCGAGAAACGTAGGCTCCGGAAACAGGTTCAGCTCTCCCCCATCCAAAAACTGAACACGGCCTTCCTCTCTCGAGAGGGCTACAATCTCACTAACCCTGGCCCCGGACGCGAGTGCAAATAGGAAAATAACCTTTTGGGTCAAATCTTTTAACGCACACTTCTCATTGTTCAACAGTGAAGCGAAATGAAGAACTTTATTTAAAGACCATGAAATGGTCTTTGGAGGTGCTGAAGGTCTGAGCCTAGCGCAGGCTTTCGGAACTTTATTAAAGATCTCGTTAGCGAGGTCGACCTGGAAGGCATATAGAATGGGTCTTGTCAAAGCAGACTTACACGTTGAAATCGTGTTAGCTGCCAACCCTTGACCATGGAGGTGGATGAAGAAAGATAAGCAGAAGTCCGTCGAGATCTCCTGCGAATTCTTCGCCTTGACAAAGGCCACCCACTTTCTCCAAGATGACTCATATTGCCTTCTAGTAGATTTGCACTTATATTCCTCTAGGAAGTCTATGCTGTCTTTCGAAATCCCGAAACGCTTTCTCACCGCTAGGGAGAGAAAATCATGAGCTGCAGGGTCCGGGTTTTCTGTAATGAGGCGCAGACAGTCGACTTCTGGACTCGCTGGGTCAGAACTGGATCTGGTAGCGGTAGAAACTTCAACCGTAGTTCCAATGCCAGAGGGAACCAAACGCTGTTCGGCCACTTGTGGGCCACTATTGCCACTACCCCCTTGAAGGATCTCAGTTTGTTGAGGACCCTCAACAGAAGGTTGTGAGGAGGGAACAGATAAATCCTGGACCATCTGTTCCAGTCGAGGGACATCGCATTCACTGCTTCCGCCAAGGGGTCTTCGTACGGGGACACGTACAGGGGCAACTTCTTGTTGTCTTTCGTCGCAAAGAGGTCTATCTGCAGTTTTGGGATTGACTCAAGATGAAGAAGAACGATCCTGCGTCTAGGGACCATTCCGACTCTATCGGTGTGAACCTGGATAGAGCGTCCGCTGTCACATTGCGGACTCCTAGAAGGTGAACTGCCGACAGGTACCACTTCTTCTTTTCCGCCAGTCGGAAGATGGCCAACATCACCTGGTTGAGAGGTGGCGACCTTGATCCTTGTCGATTCAAGCATCTCACAACTACCTCGCTGTTCAGAACCAACCTTATGTGGATCGAGTGACGTGGGGAGACTTTCTTTAAGGTAAGGAGCACTGCCATAGCTTCTAGAAAGTTTATGTGAAAGGTCTTGAATAGATTGGACCAAGTCCCTTGGGCCTTTTTCCGATGAGAGTGACCTCCCCACCCCTCCTTCGAGGCGTCTGTGTGAATCGTCACCGACGGGGGAGGTGGCTGAAGAAGTACCGACTTCTTTAGATGTTTAGCTTGGGACCAAGGCCTGAGAAGAGTACGTAGACGAAGCGGAACTGGTCTTCTCAGATCTCTTCGCGCGTTTGATGCATAACTTCTCCAAATTCCGGTTGCATCCTTTAGCTGTGCTCTTAGCACCGGGTCTGTTACCGAAGCAAACTGGAGTGAACCCAGTACTCTCTCCTGTTCGCGTCTTGATATCCTTTCGGAATCTAGAAGTCTCTTCCTTTTCTTCGCCGGGATGGAGAATTGGTGTGACATTAGGTCCCAGTGGATTCCCAACCACTGGAACTTCTGAGATGGAGAAAGTCGAGACTTTTTTCTGTTGATCTTGAAGCCTAGATACTCTAGGAACTGGATCACCTGCAGGGAAGCTTGCAAGCATTCTGTCTTGGATGCTGCCCACACCAGCCAGTCGTCCAGGTAGGCTACCACCTGAATTCCCTTTAGGCGTAATTGTTTGAGAGCTACGCTCGCAAGCTTCGTGAAGATCCTTGGGTCTATATTTAGCCCGAATGGCATGGCTCTGAAGGCGTATAGTCTTCGTTGTAGCTTGAACCCTAGGTAGGGGGAGAGTCGACGGTTGATTGGAACGTACCAATAGGCATCTGACAAGTCTATGGAGACGGTATATGCCCTCTTGGGCAGTAAGGTCCTTATGTGTTGCAGTGTTAGCATCTTGAACTTGCAGTTCACTATGAACTTGTTGAGTGGCGATAAGTCCAGAATGACTATGAGTTTTTCCGAGTCTTTCTTGGGAACACAAAACAGCCTCCCTTGGAATTTGATGGACTTCACCCTTCGGATCACTTTTTTCTCCAACAGTTCTTGGATGTACTCCTCCAGAACCGGGGTGGAGTGTTGGAAAAACCGAGGGCACAGGGGTGGAGTGCTGTACCAGCTCCAGCCCAGTCCATTCTTGAGTAGGCTGTGGGCCCAGGGATCGAAGGTCCACCGATCCCGAAAACTTTGAAGTCTCCCTCCTACCGGTATCATCTCACTTGTACTGCTGTCCTGAGGTCTTGCCTCCCTGACCGCGACCACCCCTGAATCCCCTTCCCCTGAGGGGCGCCTAGACGAGCCTCTGGCTGCTCCTGTAGGCTTTGCTCGAAAGGAAGTTGACTGCCCTTCGAACGTTGGGTTGAATGCCGGGGACTGTGTCGACACGGCCTGGGGTACCCACTGGAATGTGGTCGGGGTTTGTGCCACCATCTGGGGCACTGAAGGCATCGGCAATTGCTGTTGCTGTTGCTGTCTAAATGGCTTAGCTGGCTGAGACGGTAGCCTAGTCCTCTTAGTCTTCCTCTTTGGTTGGGGACCCTCATCCGGGGAAGACTTTCTCTTGATAGACAGGCCCCACTTCTGGAGAGGGTTTCTATTCTCCGTGGCGGCCTTATCAACAACTTCTTTGACCGATTCGGTAGGGAAAAGGTCTTTGCCCCAAATGTTGGAGGAGATAAGTTTCCTTGGCTCGTGCCTCACCGTAGCCGAGGTGAACACGAACTCCCTACAAGCTCTCCTCGCCCTGACGAAGCTGTAAAGATCCTTCGTCACTGTGGCCAGATGAGTCTTGGCCACTACCATGAACATTTCATGGACCTTGGGGTCACTTGCCATCGTCTCAAGAGTGGTCTGAAGAGACATTGAGGCAGCCAGTCTTTCTTTTGTCTCGAGCTCTCTCCGCAAAAGAAAGTCAGACAGCTTAGGGAGGCTCTCACCGAACTGACGTCCGGCAATATCAGCCTCCAACTTCCCGACTGAGAAGGTAAGATGGACGTCCTTCCAGTCCTTGTGGTCCATAGGTAGGGCCAGCGACCAGGGTTTACACTCCTCCAAGGAGGGGCAAGGCTTGCCAGCCTCGACTGCTTTTAACACAGCTGCAAACCCTTTCTGCAAAAAGGGGAAGGCTCTAGCAGGAGAGGACACAAAGGAAGGGAGCTTCTTACTCAATGCAGCCACCTTTGAGTTCGTGAAGCCCCTCTCTTTCATCGAAGATGAAAGCAAAGCTTGAGCCTTAGCATGGTCCATCACTATGACCTCCTTCGGCTCTGTCTCCTCCTTTGAAGCTGGTTCCTTTCTCAACCGGACATAACAGTCCGGATATGACCCTTTGCTGGGCCAGAATTCCACCTCCTCTAGGGGAACTGAACCCAACTTATCCGAGATGACGATCTTTCCAATCGTCATCGGCATGTGCTCAGCATATCTCCACGGGTTAGCATCTGAGCACAAGGGAAGGTCTTTCACATAGAGCCTTTTCTGGGGCCCACGTGATGCTGCAGGCTTCAGCATCTGCAGTTCCATTGCAGCCGCCTTATCATTATTCTCCTTCTGCATTTGTTGGATCATTCCAACAATGGAGGAGAGGGCCAGTCCCAGCTCTACTGGGAGAGCGGACGATGTTGAGGGAATAGGTTCAGGGATCTGAACCGGAGCAGCCGACACCTCGTCGGCCTCTTCCTCTACAATGTCTGGGGCTTGACCTTCATCCTGGCCTCTGCCAGGAGGTCTTCCTCCAGACGCTCGGACACGTCTGACATCCTGTCGTCCAACTGGATGTCTTGCAAGGCGACCGCGACTTCAGCATCCACCGGGATCTGAACTAGGGGGATCTCCTCTTGAGGCTGGGGAATCACTGCATCAGCTGATGCCCTAGGGAAAAGGTAAGCCCTCATCTTCTCACTTGGAAGATAAGGTCCAGAGGTGTTCTTCTGGAAGCCCCTTACCCAGGTACGAAGCTTCTCCCTTGCTATATCCCTTGATTCCGCCGTCCTAGGGGCATCAAAAGCCTCAGTAATCAGGTTAGAGCACACGGTACATACCTGAGGGTCCCAATACCTGAGATCACCCTTGGAGACAGCGCATGCTGCGTGCCTCCTACATAACTCATGTCCGCAGAAGTTCTTACTGCGGACGTTGCAGAAAACACTTCCGCACTTCGGATGGTCCTCCTGTAAAGAGAAGAAATTTTCCATGAGTATCAAGTGAACTATGTATCACTGGATATGCACAGTTTAGCATAACAAATTAGAAAGGAAAGACACACACTTGTGTTTCCCGCACAACCAATTGTTGCAGCCTTCCAGATAATAAAATCGTATGGTTAATCTGCCCTAGAGTAACCAATGAAATGTTTCCAGAGGAAACAGGTGTAGCTCACACCTAAGGTATGATTTTAAAATACCGGATAATAGACAAGAAAGAACTCACTTTCTTATCTGTAAGGCAACACCAAAGGGCTGTGCAAGACAACACATAAGTGTTAGAAAACACAGTGTTGTACCAATACTATACTATAGTTTTCTCCCTACAGTATATGCTATACTGAAGAATACTGGTACAGTATAGAAGGTAATGCGCCGGCTGGCACACACCATAACTAGCTTAAAAGTATACTACTTAACAGCTATAATGCGGCAGAACGCTGGTTCAAATGCAATGTCGGCCGGCAATGACTGCCGGCTGGCAACTACACAAGGT
>NC_090729.1:27732592-27737592 GCF_036898095.1 Palaemon carinicauda | reverse complement strand
ATATATCTATATATGTATATATATATATATATATATATATATATATATATATATATATATAAATATATATGTATATATACATATATATATATATATATATATATATATATATATATACATATAAGTATATATATAAACATACATATATATATATATATATATATATATATATATATATATATATATATATATATATGTATATGTATATATTCATATATATATATATATATATATATATATATATATATATATATATATATATATATATATATATACATATATATATATATATATATATATATATATATATATATTTATATATATACATATATATATATATATATATATATATATATATATATATATATATATATATATATATGTATATATATATATATATATATATATATATATATATATATATATATATATATATATATATATATATATATATATATATATATATATATGTCTTATTTATAACTGTAATCGAACAGTTTAACATGTTTTTTCAAAAAGGCCCATAAAAGAAACACAGGAAATATGAATAAATCACACTATATTTCGGTCAATAAACATCGACCCTCTTCAGGATGTAAAGTACAAGTGAGGCTTACAGTGGAGAGTGACGGTTTATATATGAAAGCAAAAGGGTGTGTTCAATTGTTCTATAGTTGTTATAATTGCTGGAAGGATTAGCCAAATTTAATTACATCCAGGTGCGTGTTCTTATTGTTGAGCCGCTTGGAGGAAGTCTTGACCTCTGATGCATGTCTGGTGGCCGGTCTCCGTGGATTATCTTCTTAATGATAGGGTTGAGAAGAGTATTGTCCACTGTGTCAGCTTTCCATTGGCCCCCACATAGGTTCATTGTGTTTGATTGATTTATGATGGCTGATTCCAGGATTTTCCTTCTGTACGGACAGGTACTCTTAAAAAGCAAAGACGACTCACTCCAGTTAATCTGGTGCCCTAAATCCCTAAGGTGAATGAAAATCCCCGAGTTTTCATACCCATATCTAACAGATCTTTTGTGTTCGGATAATCTTTGAGATAGCGAACGGCCAGTTTGCCCAACGTACACTTTTTCACAATCCCTGCATGGTACTTTGTAAACGCCGGATTCTATCTCTCTTTTATTTTGATAAACATTAATAAGGGCGCTTCCTAATAAGAACACGCACCTGGATGTAATTAAATTTGGCTAATCCTTCCAGCAATTATAACAACTATAGAACAATTGAACACACCCTTTTGCTTTCATATATAAACCGTCACTCTCCACTGTAAGCCTCACTTGTACTTTACATCCTGAAGAGGGTCGATGTTTATTGACCGAAATATAGTGTGATTTATTCATATTTCCTGTGTTTCTTTTATGGGCCTTTTTGAAAAAACATATATATATATATATATATATTTATTAGTGAGTGAAAATAAGAGCCAACATAACGCCTGTGGGTTATCATTCGAGTTTATGATGAAAAATGTTTATGCTTAAAAGAAGCTGCAGCTTAGTGCCTGCATCTTCAACTTTCTTTATGTATTTTGTAGGCAAATTTCAATTTACTTATTCCTGGTTTTACCCGACGCCAACTGAAACTGGTTAAATGGAATTGTTTTTAGAAACGGAGAGAGAGAGAGAGAGAGAGAGAGAGAGAGAGAGAGAGAGAGAGAGAGAGAGAGAGAGAGAGAGAGAGAGAGAGAGATATTCAAAGGAATATACCCATTGGGACTAAGTTGCTTAAGTGGTTTAAAATAATAGCCAAATAAGAAATAAAAAATAGCTTAATATGGTTTTCTATTTACAATCCATATGTTTGATGGGATTTTTTTAATTCTATAGTTTTTAGTTCTTTACAACTTCGATAAAACAATAGTAGAATGAAGGAGGTAATAGAGATCTATTGACAATAACCGAGTCATATTCAAATCTAAAAAGAATCATCCCATGAATAACTGCTCATAACTCCAAGCTGGTAGAATTGCATTCCTAGCAACTCAATAGCAAAGTATATTTAGGCTATAAAATTAGATAATTGAATAAATGAAATATAACTTTTGGCAAAGAGCTAAACGAAAAGCGGTCGGTTATTCAGGGGATTTGTATAAATAATTATTCACACATTTCTGAGCCTTACTACTAGAAAACACATCAATTTGTGTAAAACTTTACAAATTCTGAGAGAGAGAGAGAGAGAGAGAGAGAGAGAGAGAGAGAGAGAGAGAGAGAGAGAGAGAGAGAGAGAGAGAGAGAGAGAGAGAAAGATGATATCTTATTCATAGTGGCCGAGAGCCTTTTAGAATATGAATGCATTTATCCACATCTAGCAATGTGATGCAGATTAATTTTTATTATATTATAAAAACCGAATAACAGTTCGTGGCTCGGGAGATGTAATAGTTCTAAGCATTTTCTTCTTAAAATTCAGAATAAGGATTATTTCAAACAGTATCAATCTTTTATTTAACTAAACAAAAAGTAATTTCCTTAAATTTTTATATCTAAACGGTATGATATTGTTTGACAGATTTCGAGGAATTCAACGGTGTTGAGAAATATTTGAAAACAAGTAATGAAAAAAAAAGGAGAAAAAGGTTTAAAATGAACATAGTAATGTAAGATATGTAGCCTAACACGTCACAAAACCATTCTCTTTATAAGAATGACACTACATCTCAGGCCCAAAATATATATTTAGATTTAACTTGTGGCGCCAATGAATGTCTGGTGAATATTGTTGAAAATGTAAGATATCTTTTTAGGAAGACTCTCACATAGATTAATTATGGAATAAAAACTCTTTTTAATGTTTTCTCAGACTTTTTGCATATCAGAGACTAGAGATTTTACGATAATTCTGAATGGAACATTAATTTTCATGTATTTGTTTATTAACACTCAATATTTTTCTAATCTGACTTTTCCTTTAGGACAAACCAGGAAATTCATCAATAAAGATCAAATGAGGAAAATATTTTCGAACTAAAAGTAAGGAGGGAACGAATGAAAGAAAAGAGTAAGGAAATGCAAAGAATTGGTTTTTTTTTTCCACGAGTAATGTAATCAAACCATGGAATCCCATTTGAGAGTCAAGGGATCATTCAAATTTTTTTTTCTTAAATATGAACTAATCTTTAAAGAAAAGGGACAGCTGGATAGAAAGAAAAGAAAAGAAAAGAAAAATTCTATCGCAAATCACTACTAAAAAATTCCCACATACATTTCTGAACAAACTTATAATGCACAATCAATCTTTTATAATTTGCATATCATCATATTAGGAGAAAAATTTATCTTATTACTCATGTTATCCAACATAAAATCTGAGATTAGTAAAAAGATTATATATAACCAAGAGATGTCAAAACATTATCGCTTAGTTTTTACCTTACCTAATAAATAAATTATACATGAATTTGGTTTATCTGATCATTCTGTCTTACCTCACTCATTGAGGAATCCTCCAATCTCCCTTAGGCAGACCTGTAATGAGCTGGCTGCTGAGAGCATTAACTGGGGTGTAGACATGTGGTGGGATAGATGTGCTGTTGGCATCTTCGTCCCTACCAGGATCCACTTCTCTTAGTGGGTCCTGGTCACTGCCTAGACATGACACGAGGCAAGTTAATATCCTACATTCACCCGAGCTTCAGTCGTTGTTGAATGATTGTCCCTTTCGTAATGTGGAAATGTTGGAGTTTTTAAAGATGGGGAAGGGGTTGTCCATAAGTACTTTGACTCTATTCATCAGGTTCTTTGTGGTCAAAGGTCTTGACATCTTGAAGGGCTATTCGCACAGGTTCTGGCAAGCAAGCTGTAAGTTCATATTACGAGGAATATCATCAGCAACAGGCTGGAGGCGAGGGACAATGACATCTTTTGATCCCTCAATGGTTGAGAGTACTGCTACGGAAAATATGCTTTGAGATCATCATACTGTATGGGGGACAAATTTCGTTGCTGGCAAATCCGATCTTATATTTCTGGGAAGGTGTCGTAGGGGACCCCATTGCTGATATAGTTTGGTCTTGCTACTTGAACGGGTCAAGCCCATAACGTAGAACTGATCCTCGGCACACTGGAACTGCACCAATGCATCTGTACTGTCGAAGAATGGTAGTTTCATTGTGGTAGCATGTGCAGATGAGTCAGGGTTTGTGGGGATATCTGTGGAAAACACGGAGGACAAAGTGGTGCATCAGGAGGCGGGTTGGGTGCTCTAGGCTTCCTTATCACCAACATGATAGGAGAGAATGAGGCATGGAATCAATGCTGGGCTCCTGAGAAACCTACTTTATTCAATGAACAAGAAAGATATTTACAGGCCCGCAAGAGGATTATCTAATAATGAAATTATTTTTTTGTCAATAATGTTGGCATTACCATAAAAATTAACAATATGATAATGGTAATGAAAAACGAGTGGGAATTACTGTGTTATGGTCAATGGTTTCTGTTGATAGAGTTGATTGCAGTCAAATGGCGACAGGTTCTTTTTTGTTATATGAGTTTGTTTCTTGTTTTACATGCATCGCAAGAGATAGAAAATAATTTCAAATAATATCCTCTACGGACGTATATTTTTCTTTATATTTAGATTGTCCTAACACATGGTTGGAACAAGGACTTTTGCGTTGGCATGTCAATATCCCACATCCAACCCAGCTTCAGTGGTGTTGAATGGTTGTCCCCTTCGTCAAGAGCGGAAATTTTGGAGTTATTAACGATGGGTAAGTGGCTGTCCATATTGAAGTCAACTCTATTCACCAGGTACCTCATTTTCGAAGGTGTTTACATCTTGAAGAGGCGCTTGCAGAGATTCTGGCAGGCAATTGAGCCCAAAGGGTAAGAAGTGGGGATAGTGAATGAGTCGATCTAAAACATGTGATCGTTTTTAATAATTGATCACTAATAAACAGAAATCTTATAAGTTTAAATATTGAACTGCACATACTTTTCAATATCGAACCGAATCTACCTTAGGAATACCATGTGT
>NC_090729.1:27717592-27727592 GCF_036898095.1 Palaemon carinicauda | reverse complement strand
ATGAGTTGGACCCATAGAAGTCAAGATCTGAAATGAGAAAAAAAGGGTAAATTTTTTGGGCCAAAAATATTTGTCCAAATTTCATGAATTTTTTTGGGTACCCAAATGAAATAGGAAGAGGCTAATTTTTTTATAGAATAAACTTATATTATCCTAGAACAGAAATATATAATAAAATGTGCACTAAGATGTAATTTACTGTTATAACAGGGGCGAAATCTAAAGGTCATTTTTTGACGGCCTAGTTCACAATGTAAATTTCTTATGAAAATCATTGTATCTCCTATAGAATATGTTATTTATGCATTAAATTATACCAAAATATCACGAATTCTATACAGAACAAGAATATATAGAGATATGCCAACTTACCTTTCGGGTATGTCAACAAAATGGCCGCAGACCGCAACAACTCTTACAGCCCAATCTACCACTTGGAATGAAGAATGGGGTTGCAAGCTCCATATTATCATCAACATCTCTTTTTAACTCCATTAGAAGTGTGTTGATGACATCCATGCCGAGGGAATACTGTCTGCTGGCCATTATTGCAGATAAATTCAAAATAAATAGAAAAAAAAATCAAATTTGCAAAAAACCCCAAAAAATCAGAAATTAGCATTTGAGGGAAAATGGACCTTATGGCAATATATGGCATCTAAGCCAAAACCAATGTCATGCAAGTGGTAGACACACCATCCACCCACACTTTCCAACTATAAAGAACCAAACAAGTATCAACACTGTTCGACAATTTATAATTATATAATAACTTTGCTGTTTGATCACTTACCCCTTTAAAGGTATTCAGGGTCGAGGTCGACCCCTGGGGGGGGGGTAAAAAAAACGGGGAAGGAGGGAAGTTAGACGAAAATCAGTCCTAAAGCAGACAATGGCATGTAGACTAGTCACCCCTTGCAGGTCGATCACTTCCATATTCGAGACAGCTGATGATTTATGGGGAAAAAACAGGTTTTGAAAATGCTGTAGGGGTCGCAAACGACCCATCATACCTTTCCAGGGACTGAAACATGAGCGAATGGTTCAGTTTTCAAAAGTGTGTGAACCACTGGTCGTTGCTCATTCTTCCTCTTCTTCAAGCAACTCTGACTTGTTGCTTCATTCTTCCTCTTCCTCCAACAAAGTCAAGATATATATCGAGGAAAGGTTTACACAAAACCTCACGGATCATTTAAAAAAAAGCAAAAAAGTATTAATTCCAAAGTGTGACTATCAGAAGACCGTCGATGCCCTGAAAGCAGCAGCTAATTACTCACATGCCAAGGAGCGGCACGGATATTATCTGTTGGAGAAGCAAGTTTTCACTTCAATCTATTATTTTACTCACACTCTCTCTCTCTCTCTCTCTCTCTCTCTCTCTCTCTCTCTCTCTCTCTCTCTCTCTCTCTCTCTCTCTCTCTCTCTCTCTCTCTCTCTCTCTCTCTCTTCTCTCTCTCTCTCTCTCTCTCTCTATATATATATATATATATATATATATATATATATATATATATATATATATATATATATATATATATATATATATATATATATATATATATATAATTGTGTGTCTGTCTGTCCCTAATGTTAACTATATTTTCAGGTATGAAGTACTCCATTGCGGGCCTACAGAAAAACTGATAAAGAGACGTTTGACACGACAGGAGTCGCCACTCTACTATGTGAGCATCGAGGAGACGTTTGATGTTGTCAAGAGCGCCCACATCTCAACAGGCCATGGTGGAAGAGACCGGATGTTGAAAGAATTACAAAAGAAATATGCAAACATTCGAACTAAGGCCGTTGAGCTGTTCAAGTCACTCTGTCAAGAATGCCAAAAGAAACAAAAACGGCCAATGACAAAGGGGGTTGTGGTTCGTCCAATACTCACCAAGGAATTCTCGTGAAGGGGTCAGGTGGATCTAATTGACATGCAAAGCATGCCCACTGGATCCAACAAGAAACGGTTTATGGTGTACCAGGATTACCTGACGAAGTTTTACATCCCTTGAGCCTTGACGTCTAAAAGATCCGCAGAGGTCGCTTTTCATCTACTGGACATTTTTCTTCTCTTTGGTGCCCCCGTTATTCTCCAAAGCGATAACAGATCCGAGTTCACTTTACAAGTCATTACAGAGCTGAAGGAAGTTTGGCCAAAACTAACACTGGTGCATGGTAAGCCTCGTCATCCCCAAAGTCAGGGGTCGGTTGAACGCGCAAACGGTGATATTAAAGATATGCTGGAGGCATTGATGGCTGACAGTGACTCACAAGACTGGCCTACAGGCATCAAGTTTGTTCAATTCTAGAAAAACAGTGCTCTCCATTATGGAATAAAGTGCTCTCCATATTCTGCAATGTTTGTCTGTGAGGCTCCTGTAGGACTTATTACTTCGTCTTGGCCGATGGAAGTGATTGCTCGGATGGAGACTGAGGAGGATCTTCTTGATGTCACACCAATCAGGCCAGACTCTGACAATGACAACTCTCTCTCCTAAACTGATGATGTTGCAAATCAGATCCAAGCTACAAGTGAGGAAACAACAACACATGATTTGACAGAGGATGTTCTGCTCCTAGTCGAACATGGCAGCACTACAACACAATACACTGGTGTCAATGTGACAAGTCAGCCAATGACAGCTGAAATCCTTGATCTGCCCACAGGACCTTCCTCGCCCACTCTTACACCATCTGCCTACAATGTTGAGAGTTCTGTTTTTTTTTCTGGAGAATCAGAAGAGCCTGTAACGCTTCTCTCACCCTCTCCATCTGACAGTCCTGTTTCCTCTGTTGAAAACCAAAGAGTTGCAGAATGCATCAAAGAAATCAAAAGGCGTCGTCGTGAAGCACCCGATGCACAAACTTCTTAAGCAGAAAGGATGGTGAAAAGAAGTCGCATAGATCTGTGAGCTGGCAAACAAGGAGACAATGTAGCTGTGCCAGTTCCAATTGTTGATTGTGGGAGAGGCGATCCTGGAAATATCCTTGGTGTCATAATTGACAGACGAGAAGACACAAACCAATACATAATAGCCGTAAAAGCTGGTATTCTTAGTGGTCGTTATTCCAGATATCAATTAGATCTGTGGCCTCAGCGCCATCTAAACACTGACGACATGAACACTGGAAAAATATTTTCACCACGCTCGGCGGTGATTTCTCAATCCGCTTCAGGTGGACAAGGCTTCACAAGATGCAACTGTACTGGCACCCAAAAGTGTAATACAAGACAATGTAAATTCGTTAAAGCTCGGCTTCTGTGTAACTCACAATGTCATAGCAGCCTCAATTGTTGTAACAAGTAACATGTCAATGGTTTCTACCATTCTTTAAAACTATTAAATGCTTTGTTTAAAGTCGTGGGACAGTTACATTGTGTGTGATTGACCAATAAAATCTGTAGGTTTGCATTGATGAGGAGAGCATCAGGAATTACGCGTAATTACTATGACCATTTTTTTGGGATTTCGCGTAATCACTGGAAAATTCAGTGATTATGTGAAATCCCTGAGGGAAACGGGGAATACTTGTATTCACTGAAATATTCAGTTATTACGCGTAATCCCTAGGTAAGTGTTCTTACTATAACATATATCTATATCTATCTATCTATATATATATATATATATATATATATATATATATATATATATATATATACATATATATATATATATATATATATATATATATATGTATATATATATATATATATATATATATATGTATATATATATATATATATATATATATATATATATATATGTATGTATATATATATATATATATATATATATATATATATATATATATATATATATATATATACATATATATATATATATATACATATATATATATATATATATATATATATATATATATATATACGTATATATATAAGTATATATATATATATATATATATATATATATATATATATATATATATATATATATATATATATATATGTATATATATATGTATATATATATATATATATATATATATATATATAAATATATATATATATATATATATATATATATATATATATATATATATATATATATATATATATATATATATATATGTATATATATATATATATATATATATATATATATATATATATGTGTATATATATATATATATATATATATATATATATATATGTATATATAATATATATATATAAATATATATATATATATATATATATATATATATATATATATATATATATATATATATATACATATATATATATATATATATATATATATATACATATATACATACATATATATATATATATATATATATATATATATATATACATATAAATATATATATATATATATATATATATATATATATATATATATATATATATATATATATATATATATATATACATATATGTATATATATTTATATATACTGTATATATACATATGTACAAGACATTTCATATATTCACACGGCGACAGGAAAGACTAGTAATTATTAAGAATTTGGTATTTCAATTGCCCAGCTCTTGGTACCATTAAACTGTCTTTCCTGCCGTCCAGTCTTTAAAGATTGGTAGTTTGCTAACTCCTATTCCTTCCATATGCTTTACTCGAGCGAAAACGGCGACTAGGAGCCAGGCAGCCCGGCCGTCCGGCAGTCAGAGAGAGAGACACAGAGAAGAGAGCAGAGATCTCACTCACCTGGGAAGGTTCCTACATTTTTGATTTGTCCGACATGCCTGTCTTAGGCTAAAGGCTTATTTATGTAATAAATATCATATTTAATTACATTTTTCCTTCCAACCTTTATTTCAAAACTCAGATTTTTATGGTTTTCTGCTTATGGCGCCCAACGTGGGGCAACACGAAGAAAGGTGCTTAATGATGGTGCAGATGATCCAGTAATGAATTGACCACGACTGGGGCTCCCAATAGTCTCTCATATTTCTATTTGCAGGACATTGATATTTTCCTTTCCAGGATATTAAAATTTTATTGAAATAAATATAATTTTCCATTCCAGAAAACTAATATTTTATTGTTTTGTATTTGTTATACGTTTCTTATAATGGCTAACTTACAGGTACTGATCGGACAACGAAAAGTCATTCGGAGGAAAGTCACCGAACAATTCAATAGGTCTGACACCTATTCTGCCCTTACACAAGAAGAAAAGTTAGCTAATAAAGGTCTTCTTGTTAATTATAGAAACAAGTTGTCAGAGCTCGATGATCAAATCCTCTTTAAGAAATTTCCTGACATATCTGATGAAACAGAGTTAGAGCCAGAATTAACAAGTTGCCAGGATTATTTAGACAAAATTGAGCATTGTCTACCATTACTTGGGATTTCCAGGGGTAAGAATGATTCTAATATTATTCCCGACGTGGGCCGCAGTTTACTGAAACAGCCTACAGCTCCTCTTCCTAAGTTTACAAGCAAAGAAGGAAAAGATTTCTTGAAATTTATAGCAGAGTTTGAGGCTACAACTAATGCATTTCAGTATCCAGACACAGATTTACTTTTATTGCTGAAGTAACAGAGAGACGGTCGAGCAAAGACTTTATTAAGTTCTCTGGAAGCTTATAAACAGCGTTATGTAGATGCCAAAGAACTATTGATTTCCGCCTTTGCTTCTAAGGAGGTTTGTAAAAACAATGCAATTAGGAAAATTACGGAGTTAAGTCTAAGAGAGGGTGATGATCCCTTCGCGTTTATTTCCATCCTCCGATCAGTATGCGAAGCAGTCAAGACTTTTAACATTGGAGCTGATGAATTTGTCAGATATTTTGCTTGGCACGGCTTAAATGATCGTTTTCAGCGTCATCTTATTAATATTACAGGAAAGACTCATCCTTCCGTAAATGACATTATTTCACATTTCTTTGCAGCTTGCGAAAGGTACGAAAATGACGGGAAAGGTGTTGAAAGCTGGAAATGTAAAGCTTCACCTGTCAAGACATTAACACTCCCTCTTCGTAAAGAGAGAACTACCAGCATGGCTGCGGAAGCAGTAACATATGATAAAGACAGGTCTTCGCCTCAATGTTCCTTGTGTTCTGCGGTTGGAAATACTGATAAATTTCACTTTATTCATAAGTGCCCAAATTTTCTTTCTCCTACAGATAAAGTGCATATTCTAAAATCTAGAAATGGATGTGTAAAATGCGGCCAGTTTAATCATGTTCCCGGTAAGTGCCGTTTTAAATTCAAGAGACGCTGTTCAAATTGTAACAGCTGGCATATGACTTACCTGTGTGATAGGAGTCCGTCACCAGGCAGAAACTCTAACAATATTAATAACTGCAAAACCAAGTTGGAAACTTCTCCTCAAATAAGCAGCGGTGTTGCCGTCCTTCCTACTTGTCATGGTGATTCCATTTTACCCACCTTTTCATTTAAAGTTGGGGGGACTGTTTACAGAG
Organism: Palaemon carinicauda; assembly: GCF_036898095.1. Lineage (NCBI taxonomy): Eukaryota > Metazoa > Arthropoda > Malacostraca > Decapoda > Palaemonidae > Palaemon > Palaemon carinicauda. The sequence continues at coordinate 27,721,147 of NC_090729.1, read as the reverse complement.
GACTGAAGGACAGTGGTTCGCAGAGCACGTTTGTCACTAAGAAATTGGCGGAGGAGAATAATCTTAAAATCATTAATTCTAAAGAAAAGCCAACAGTTAATGGGTTTAATGGTAACAATGAGTATTTTACTGAAATTGTTGAAGTTCCTGTTACGATCGGAGATGAACCCTTTATAATTTATTGCTTGGTTGTACCAAACATTAATGTGGCATTGCAATTACCTCTGCTTGGTATATTAGTTGATAGATTTCAGGCATAAGGTGTTAAACTAGCTGATCAATTCCTTCATAAATTTTCTCATGAAATTGATAATGTTCAGCTCATTTTAGGTACAGACTTTGCTTATTGTATTGCAGGTACAGATACAGTTTTTGGAGGAATAAATTCATCGATGTATACTGAGTGTCATGCAGGTATTTTGCTGTCTGGCAGCATTGATTTAATGATTAAGAATATTGATAATTTAGCTGATACGAGAGTGCAAACCTCGGCTGTTAGTAACCCATTTGAGTGTAGTTCTACTATTCATATCCAGAGTAGTTCCTTTTTGCTGAACTCTAAAGTTGATATTTTTGCCGATGATGACATTAATACTAACTTTGAGGTAAACTGTTCATTTTACGTAATAAATGAAAGAGGTATGCTTATGGAGAAACCACTGCAACAGGCCACTGATCAACTTCTAGAGTCTGAATGTAATTATTACTTAAATTACGATCAGAATTTCTACAATGATGAAAGTATTGAACTTAACAACCAGTTGGTCGAATTTACCATCAAAACCCTTCGTCGTAGGGAGTCTGATGGACATATTATCGTTCCCTTGTTGTGGAATGGGAAAGTTTCTCATTTACTTTCAAAGAATGAAAATCTATCTAAGTTGATATTAAGGTCGACCCTCAAGAGATTTAAACGACATCCAGAGCGTTTGCAGCTCGTTGACCAAACTATTAAGGAGCAATTGAAGGCAGGCATAATTGAACCCATTTATGATTTAGAGGTATTTAAAAGTGACAACCCTCAACATTCTTTTTTACCACACATGCCTATCTTTAAACTGGATAAGGATAGTACCAAATGTAGGATTGTATTTTTGTCCAACCTTAGGGATTCTTCTAATAGTATATATTTGTCACATAACCAGTTCATGTATTCAGGGCCTACGTTAAACCAAAAATTTTCCTCTTCCTTTTTACAGCTTAGATTTGACCAAAAGTTACTCATATTTAATCTTAAGAAAGCCTTTAATATGTTATCCTTAACAGAAACTGATCAGTCTAAGTTGTTATTTTTTGGGTACAAAAATGTGAATCAAGGTGATTTTTCCTTATTGTCTTTTAAGAATGTAAGATTACCTTTTGGCCTTAGATGTAGTCCCTTTTTATTAATGATGTTATTATATTACATACTTGTGTTACAACCTTCAGAGGATTCTCAAATAGCAGATTTAAAGAAATCTATCTATTCCATGATTTATATGGATAATGAGGCTATTACTGCCAATACTTCAGAGGAGTTAGAGTGCTCGTATAAACAGCTTTCAAATATATTCAATCCCTATAAATTTGACGTACAGCAGGTTGTAACTAATGACTCAGCTTTACAGGATGAAGTAGACCGTGAAGCCGAGGCAGCTACGCCTTTACGTAACAAGTTGTTTGGTTTAAACTGGGACCGATGTTCCGACGAAATTTTCACTAAACCAATTTATCTTGATCCCAATGCTAATACTAAAAGGTCTCTTTTACAAACAATTGCTTCACAGTTTGACTTTTTTGGTTTTAATATGCCATTGTTTAACCGCTGTAGATTGTTCATGCATCAATTACAGTGTCAAGAGAATTTACATTAGGATCAACCATTAACGCAAGAATTGCAGAGAGAATGGATTAATATTTGCAGGCAAACCAACAGAGCTCCTCCTTTAAAAATTGCTATGTGTGTTGGTCCACGAGAGGGCAGTTATGATATTTATATTTTCTCAGATGCAAGTAAGGACATATTTGGTTGTGTACTCTATTTACAGCATATTGAATCCAATCGCTTAAGCTTTATTCATGCCAAAAACAGACTTGTAAATAAGCAACTCAAGAGTAAATCCATGCCCTCTCTGGAACTTAACGCAATACATTTAAGTGTTGAGTGTGCTCTTGAGATTTACAAAGATTTGTCTGGATCTGCTTGCTTAAAACCCTTAAACGTTAATCATATTTACGTATATACTGATTCTCTCTGTGCCTTACATTGGCTGAACTCTGCTCCCTTGAAATTGGACAAATTAGATAAACATTCTCCATTTGTCGTAAACAGACTTCATAATATACAAAGAATGTGTGAAACCGTTCCTATAAAATTTAGCTTTATTTCAGGAAAAAACAATCCTGCGGACATAATCACCAGATGTGTGTCATACAACCAGTTGCAAAATTCTTGCTTTTTTTCAGGACCAAATTTAAGTATGAACGAAGTTCCAGAATTTTCAACTACTATACCAGCATTTGAGATGCCCACTGAGGTTCAAGCAACTCCTTCCACAGCTCGGGTTATTGAAGTTGCTAACAATCTTATTGATATTAATAATTATTTTAATTTCAGGAAACTTGTATTGATTTTTCGCAGAATTTTCTTGGTGGTGCACAAGTGGAAACTAAAAGCGAAAATTGCTTGCTCACCAGTCACTAATTACTTTGCCCATGCTATAAATTACTTGTTAAACACTGAACAAAGGAAGCATTATCCTAAGGTATATTCTTACATACAGCATGGTCTTGATTCTAGAAAAGACATTCCTCCTATTATAACGCAACTTAATTTATTTTTAGATTCACAGGGTCTTTTGAGAGATAGGAGTATATTCAAAAAATGGAATTATGGCTTAAGTGGAAATTACCCTTTATTATTGGACCCAGACAGTCATTTGACCAAACTAATTATTTGGGATGCACACCTCAAATTATTACATTCAGGATGTTATTCTGTATTAACAGAGCTCAGAAAGCATATTACATCCCCAAACATTTCTCAGTTGTGAAAAAGGCTCTTAAACAGTGTGTTCATTGTCGTATGTTTAATAATCGTTATATAAGGTTAAATCAAAACTTTTACAGAGACTTCAGAGCAGATCCTCCTACGGTTCCTTTTTCTAAAATATTTATGGACTATCTAGGACCCTTCAATACGAAGGATGGAAAAAAGACCCGTAAGGTTTGGTTACTATGTATTACCTGTACTTAGTCTAGGGCAGTTAACCTCAAAATTTGTAGGAGTTTGAATGTTGCAGAATTTTTAAGAGCATTTAAGCTACACTGCTTTGAGTACGGGACTCCTCAACTTTGTATCAGTGATCTTGGAAATCAGTTGGTGGCAAGAGGTAATACCATAACTTCCTTCATTAGTGACCCTCAGACAAAATTATATTTTGAGGAAAATAATGTAAAACCTCTCTCCTTTCAGCAATATTTCAAAGGCTGCAGTCAATTGGGATCATTAGTAGAAGTCTGTAAAAATGGTCAAAAGATTAATGTTTGTAGCAATTAATAATTTTGTATTGACGT
>NC_090729.1:27695092-27712592 GCF_036898095.1 Palaemon carinicauda | reverse complement strand
AAAATAATAAAATGGTGATAATGAAAGCTTATTATTTTTTATGTATAATAAGGTTTCATTATGGAGCGGAGACGTAGGCAATGAAGAATACAGAAGAGAAGAAACTGGATGTGGCAGAGATGAGAATGTTGAGATGGATGTTTAGGGTGACAAGAAGAGATAAGATACGGAATGAAGTAATTAGGGGTACAACAGGAGTTAAAAAACTATTAGATGAGATCCAAGAAAGTAGACGGAGGTGGTATGACCATGTCATGAGAAGAGATGCACAGTATATTGGGAGGACAGTGATGGAAATGGAGGTACAGGGAATAAGAAGGAGAGGGAGACCGAAGCGAAGGTGGGTGGATTATATCAAGGATGACCTTCGATCAAAGGGATTAACCAGTGATGAAGTGTGGGACAGAGGTATATGGAGAAAGCTGGCCAGAAAAATCGATCCCACATAGAAGTGGGAAAAGATGCAGACAAAGAAGAAGAAGAATGAAAGCTTATTATTTGTAGGGGCGATTACATGCATTAACTACAGAGAAAACATCTATGAATTAGGAATAAGAATTTAAAAGTAAGCCTTGACGTATTTAAAACATTCAGCCAAACTCTGTGGTATTTAAGCGTAAAACGACATACAAGCTAAAGAAGTAAATAAAATGCTTGTGAAGATGTAGACAAGCTTTTCAAGTTTCTGGTGATATGTTGTACTTGAGGCTACCATTGATAATAAACTTCTATTAGCGCAGTCTGTTGTTACATTGATACAGGGATACTTTACTATTGTAAGACATTACTATTTATATTCATTGTAATGCTGGAGGCACTCGGTTAAAAAGAACGAAGGATATAAACAGTATCCAAAATAACCGACTCAAGAAGAGAAAAGCACTGTTAGGTGTCAAAGTATTATGAATCATCTGTAACGCAGTGAAGGGACAATAAGTGTGCAATTATTGTATATGAAGTGTGTATTTAATCCGCCTTAAGCCATTGGAAGTGTTGACGAGGTTGGGATACATGGATGAAATTCCTTCCGTTGCATACAAGTATGCCAAATTTAGGTAACTGATGCCAAAATTCAGTGGCAGTAATGGGAAATCATTGAGTTTGATTTCAAATGTTTACTTTCAAGTGCAGGCCTCATGAAAATGACTGACCGTTTTCCGAAGTTTGTGTCAGAAGCGCAATCCTTAGATAACTGGTTGGAATTAATGATTGTTGCCTTCCGAGCTCAAAAGATCACAGATGAATCTCGTCAAGTAAGCTTGATCTTAACTCACATTCCGATTCAGTATTTTGATATTGATATTGCTGCCCTGATTGCTCCAAGGTCAGCATTAGCCGTCTCCCTGTCCAAAGTTGAAACAAACATGAAGCTACTGTACATATATATCTAAGAAGACTATTTGTTAAAAATTTGACTGAATTCCAAGACCGAAATACATTAAAAGAAGAAGCATATAATTTATTCCACAAGGATTTGAATAGTTACCCGAACTGTGTGACTTTGAAAACAAGGAAGAGTTTCTAAATACAAATTGTTATTTGCTGCTCAGAGAAAGTCATATATTATAACCAAGTTATGAGATTTTGATTACCCAACAAGAACGGGAGATATTGGTGGCCTTATCCAATCTACAAGCAGTATATTAGGAGCAGGAGGTTCAAAGAGTTGATAGGCTAAGAAGAGAAAAATGTAAGGTCTGTGGCGAGATGAACCATTCAGAATGGGACTGTAGGCTAAGAAATGCTAATTGTTATGAATGTGGCAAGCCTGGCCTCGTAGCATCAGTGTGCAATCGCAAAGTGAAGACCAACACCTATGACTGGGTGTCAAGTGGCCAAGTGTCATCACCAGCCAAAAAAGGGACAACTGCCTTGCAAATGACGAAACATTGTTTGAAGAAGACTTATGAAGTTATGGTCCAAGTAGAGGAATTCGATGATTTAGTGACATTTGATTTAAATTTTATAGTAAACAATACTTTTGGCCAACCTTATTTTGTTGTTTGTCAATTGATTAATAATCCATTTGTTTCGAGATCGATACAGGTTCGACTATTCCCACAATTAAGTATGAGGGTATTGAGAAGTAAAAATGTACATTACTGAACTATAAAACTAAATTAGAGGGTACCAGTTAAAGTATTAGGGAAGGTCAAAGTTGAAAACTTTCAGTATGAACAGCAAAATCATTCAGATTTTAAATTCATAGTTGTTTGGTCAGACTCCCAAAATAACATGATTGGTAGGAATTTATTAAATAAATGCAATATAATTAATCTCCGTCAATTGAATATAGAAGAGTCTGTGGAAAACTATGATGTAAATTGTTTGTAACCTATTGAGAACTGTCAAGCCTGATTGTACCCTAAAAATTTTCATATTCCAGCTTTTCAGAACGGCTGCACAGTGCCACTGATATTACGCAGTGAGGTTGAGATCATCCTGGGAGAGCTAGAAACTAATATAAAAAAAGAGTACAATTTTCCCATTATTCCTGGCATTTTGTTACATCAGAGAGCAGGATGGATCCCTTAAGGTTTATGGAGACTTTCTCAAGGTGAATGAAATTCTTCATGAGTCCCATTACCTAATGTCAGAATTGATTTCCAATGTGTCTGGACATGAGTATTTAACCAGAACTGATCACCAGAATTTTCATTTGCAGATGTTAGTTGCTCCAGAATACCGTAAGTACCTGGTAATTGATACACATTTGAGTCTATATTTTACCATTTGGCATCCATTCTGCTTATACAATGTTATGTAAGTTCATGTCCCAATTGTTATCTTCTTCTGGCTTTGTTTATTCATGTTTTGATATTATATGTGGAGAGCTACCAGCTGTACATGATAAACATGTAAGATAGGTTATTGTACTTTGTGCGATGCCAACATACAACTGAATGTGAATAAATCTCTGTTCAGAGTAGCATCGGTGTAGTACTTAGGTTTTAAACTCTGTTGAGAGAGGATATGAGCCTGATGAAAAAAAAAAAAAAAAAAGTCAATGCCATAGTTGATGCTCCAATTCCCCACGCTGTCATTCAGCTCAAGTCATTTCCAGGTCTTATCTAATTCCATTATTCATTCATAAAGAATTTTTCTAAAATATCCTCCTCTCTGCATGACCTGACTTTGAAGGGTGTTGATTTTGCATGGTCTAATGTGGCTAATAATGCCTCTAACACCCTGAAAACCGTTATAGCTTCTGGTGTGTCACTTAATAACCTGGATACACTTATTCAATTAGTAGTGGAGGTGGATGCGTCACTGGTTGATTCGGGTGATGTTCTCCTTCAGCTGCATGTAGAAATCTCTTTGTCAACTATATCTTTTGCAGGTTGAAAGCTGCCACACCACGAAATAAATTATGCTCAAATCTACAGAGAAGGACAGGCAATTTTTTTTCTCTTAATAAGTTTGCTACATATTTCATTGATAGATATTTTGTGTTGAGGACAGACCATCGTCCACTAATTCATATTTTAAACCACAAGAAACCCATAATTAAAATTTATAATGCAAGATTGGTAACATGGTCTCCTTCTCTTGTCTTTTGATTGCCCAATTGAACATATTCCTGGTAATAAGAATACTATATCGGTTTGCTTATCACGATTACCTATTTTGGATAGCACAGTTAAATTTTAGGTACCAAATGAAATTTTTATACTTAGTATGGTGAATGACTTTGATGAACTTTCTGTGAAGCACTTAAGGAAGCAACACTAAAAGATTCTATTTTATCTCAAGTAAAGGACTGTGTAATATTTTGGTTTACCAAAAATCTAACAGACATTAATCCACAGCTTAAACCGTATATGAAAATATGTTTGGAAGTGTTGGTAGATAATGAATTGTTGTTATATTGTAATAGACTAGCTGTTCCAGAAATTTATTAAGCTATTGTAATGAAACAACTCCATAATGATCATCCATGTACTAGTGCTATGAGATAACTTGCGGGAACTGTGTTGCTTTCTCCGAAAATTGACATAGACCTCTATCAGGTCTCTAAATCCTGCGCTTATTGCTTCACTAATATTAGTCCTAAAGGTGCTCAACCATATAGTTAGCCAGCGACTCATTACGCATGGCAGAGACTCCATGTGGACTGCTGTGGTCCATTAGAGGGTTTTTATTTCTCATTATTATTGACTCAAAATCTAAGTTTCTGGCTGTCCATGCTTTCAAGCTCTTTGCCTCATATAAAACTGTAAAATTATTACAGAAAAACATTTGCAGATTTGGTCTACCAGAAGAGCTCGTATCAGACAATGAGGACTGCTTTATCTCCAAATATTTCCAAAAAAAGTATGGAATTTAATAAAATCTGTCATACACTGAGTGCCCCTTATCATCCTCGGTAAAATGGCCTAGCCGAACGAACTATCAAGGTTTTTAAAACATTGTTCATTAAATTCTCATCAGGTGGTATTAGTTTAAAATTAAGTAGACTGTTGTATCATTATGGATGTAAGATATATTCTAGTATTGGACTCTCACCAGCAGAAATGTTTTTTGGCTGGGCATTTACATCAGCCCTAGATCACTCAAAACTTCCTCTGATTAGATCTAACAAGGGTATAAATTGATTTTAAATACAAATATCTGGTAGGTGATGCAATTTTCTTTAAATACTTTGGCGTCAGAGGTGAGTGGCTGCTTGGTATTGTGGCTGAAATATTCAATGGTAAGAATTTAAAGGTAAACTTGGTCAATAACGATAAAGTGATTTGCAAAAGCCATATCTCACAAATGTTTCTTTTACAGATTCTTGTTTCCCCAGCAGGATATTCACATAACTCCCACTAAGTATACCAAGAAAGCAAATGAGTGTCTTCGTACTGTGATTGCCATATCACAGTCATTTCCAAGTTATCTGGATTTTTTTAATTCCATTCCCAAAAATACATCACAAAAGATAGCCAGGTCTTCTCGCGTGTCTAGACCTTCATTACGATTGGATTTATAACATCATATAAAGACAAGATAGTTTTTTTTTTATTTTTTTCCCTAGATATTTTTATTTTTTCCATATACTGATGTGATGATTCTTTAACATGTGTATTTTTTTCCCAATTTGGCCGGAAAGATGACTGCTGTAACCCTGATAAAGCGATACTCTACTATTGCAAGATATTACTATTTTTGCGGCGCCCGATCGAAAGAAACAAAGGATATAAACAGTATCCAAAAACGATGACCAGGTAGAAAACATCAACACTATGTGTCTAAGTAATATTTATTATCTCTAACAGTTATGGAACAATAAATATGTGAGTACTGTAAATGAAGTGTGTATTCAATCCTCCTTTAGCTCTTGGAAGTGTTATGTCACAGTCAACCTATACTCCCCTCTCATCATTCTTATAAAAGAAATTTTACAAGTCATCAAACTTGCCTAAATTTTAGGGAAGGCTGTGACCCAGGTATGGCCCCCAATTTTTTTATAAACTACAAGCATATATGTCTTTCATAAAATTATGGTGTCATTTAGTGGCCCAAAATGGTACCCAAATCTATTTTTTTTTCCCACCGCTGGCGCATGGACTGGTCTGGTTATGTTAATTCTAGTTTTCTTATTTCAAAAGAAACCACACATAAAATATAAGAAAGGTACCTACTTGTTTGTATATAAAGAGATATATGTTGATTATGCATAACACTGAACAAAAAGACTATCGATGAGGAGTATTTTTTTAATATATATATTTTAAGTGATGTAATGAGTAATTGTAAAATAGTGATAAGAAATTTATCTCTTAACTATGATCATTCTCACATTTCTTGTCGAATATAACGGTACGTTTTTGTGTATGTGTGTGTGTGTTTCAGCTCGGTAAGTCCATACTTTTTCAAGATTTTATTTACGTCCTACAAATTTGTTTCAACTAGCTCGTTTTATTTATTTCCTCCGATTCATTAATAATTCGCGTTTTTATTCTAGAAATTTTACCTAACATTCCGCTCGCCATGTTTCGAGGAAATTCTTGAAACAGTATTAGCATTTGAGATCAATGTTTGAACTAAGATTCTTTCCCTCTCTTGCACAGAATGTTTTCATTCATGAAGTCTCGTCCTATTTGGAAGAGCTTTTTTCTTTCAAAATAGTTTACGTTTTCATCCCTCACGCATAACTATTTTTCCTGCATTTAGAATTATGGGGTTCTCCTTCATATATTTTAACTATCCACCTACTTTCTTTTTTAATTCATAGTAACAGCAATGTGTCCCTATGATTTTCACTCATCTAATGAAAATTATATATATATATATATATATATATATATATATATATATATATATATATATATATATATATATATATATATATATATATGTACATATATATATATATATATATATATATATATATATATATACACACATATATATATATATATATATATATATATATATACACATATATATATATTCATACACGCACACACACACATGCACATATACACACATATATATATATATATATATATATATATATATATATATATATATATATATATATGTATATATATATATATATATATATATATATATATATATATAAATATAATATATATATATATATATATATATATATATATATATATATATATATATATATGTATATATATGTATATAAATATATATGTAAATATATATATATATATATATATATTTATATATATATATATATATATATATATATATATATATATATATATATATATATGTATACATATATATATATATATATATATATATATATATATATTTATATATATTTATATATATATATATATATATATATATATAGATATATATATATATACATATATATATATATATATATATATATATATATATATGTATATATACATATATATATATATATATATATATATATATATATATGTGTGTATATATATATATATATATATATACATATATATATATATATATATATATATATATATATATATATAAAGTATATATATATATATATATATATATATATATATATTTATATATATATATATATGTATATATATATATATATATATATATATATATATATATATACATATATATATATATATATATATATATATACATATATATATATATATATATATATATATATATATATATATATATATATATATATATATATATATATATATATATATATATTAAATTGTTCCCTTTCATTTATCGTTTTCTTTCCTCCCTTTTATGAATAAATCCTCGCTTCCGTGTTTTCATGTATCTGTACAAGAGAACTAGCAAGGTGAATAAAGTTTATGGAACCAAGTAATTCATCTCACTCGTTTAATCTTGACTATGTTTGTGAAATATTTTTTTTCGTGATTATTAAACCTTTAACTTCATTCAATCCTTCATTGCTTTGCAACGTCGATGGTTAAGGTCAGGGGGAATTCATCCAGTCCTTAAATTACCTTAATGAAACTTCAACTGCTGTGTTCATTGTGCGGCCATTAGCTTTATTCTAGAACATGGACGAGGAGAACTATTTCAGGTACTGAAATAAGATTAATTACTTCATTGTATTGTAATGAGATCTCTGGTGACTGCCAAATTAAGTCAAGATTAAAAGAAAATTAAAATTAAAAAAAATAAAAACCTTTTCGGGAAGCGAGATCGCGAGAAACTCCTGGGTGAATACTGTACAGTATATGCGTTGGTTTATATCTTATTCAGTATTGGTTTAAATCAATGATAAATTCACTTGCTATTGCAACCATATTCACATGTACCTTTCTCCATCCCAGTATATCTGACATATGAATGTCAGCCTCTCAATATATCGATTTTAATATTGCAATTTCATTCATTCTCATATCTGTCCGATGTTCAGACACAAATGTCTTGAAATGTGCAGTATTATTCATCACATAATCTCTAAAATCTAGATTAGTTTCATCAACAGAAACGTTCCACATTTTCATCCAATAGAAACAAAAGGAAAAGGATATCTATTTACTCGAATTCATTATATGAAAAAATTCCACTAAGGATTTCCAATGCATATATAAGGCAGAAAAAGACATACAGACGTCTAAAGAAAAAAAAAAATAAAGTCTTTCCATCATTCCTATTCCTTCATGATTTGAGGTAAAAGAAATGGCGTCCATTCATGCGAAATCATTATACACTAAACTTGAAAAGTGTGTCTAGCATTCAATTTCAACGAATTTTCCCCCCGTAGCTGCTATCATTAAGCGATTAATGACAGGTGGAAGACGCTTTTAGTTTCTGATCCCACATTTTACCTGGTTCAGTAAGCTTTAATGATTGCTAGTAGGATATACGATCCTTGTTTGCTCATCCCAAAGAAAGATGAGCTCGGATAGTCTCTCACAAGGGTTTTGTTGTAATGAGGAAATGCGTTTCTTCTTAGGTAAACTGGAAGTAAAAGCGTTCTCTTTCGATATTTTGAATAAAAGATAACGTTTCTCTTTCGTTGCCTCGGTTCAATTATTCAGATATTAGGCAATGAGCCTCATTATACGTATTTTCAGTCAGCTAGGGACAATAATACACAGAAAATGTAGTCATATTCCCTTTATTTCTTACAATATTCTTACCTTCACATCAAAGGTATCAGTATTATATCTGATATGCAAGAAATGACTTGAGATATGGTAAGAGTAATGCATATGCAAACGCAAACACGTATACTCAGGTATGTACACATACTAAGATACACAGACAAAAACACACTGACACGTACATACACTAATATCCTTTATCTTGTGCAAAACGTTACTGAATTACTCCCGATGGACAGAAATAAACGAAATGCGTCAGTCCGTTTCCCATCTAACTCACAAAAGGCCTCCAATAAATATTCTGGTGTAATTTTTATTGACGTTCCGGTGAAGGGTCCTTCAGGTAAAAACCACACCATAATCATCCGTGATGCGTTACAAGGTTTCGAGGTTTTATCTTCCTATTTTTCATCATAGTAATATAGTAACTATGTCGGAGACAAGTTCTATGGCCTAGCGTTAAAGTGAGTTGTTTTCATATATAAACAAAGTGAATTGATACTGTTGATAGTTTTTTTTTTTTTAGAAACTCAGTGGTCTTATATCCACATCGTTATGTAATTAACAATGTTTTTTCTGTGATATCTTCAAGACAGAAGAGTGAGAAAATGTGAAATGAAGCTTTATATTTGGAAAGAGAGACTTTTACTAAAGGCCTTGTTCATAAAACATAATTACAAACAACTATTGACGGTTTTAGATGCAGTTTCTTTTTATAGAAAAGTAAATGAAAATATGATTCAGAGAGACTCAAACTGTAATAAAGGACTTAGAAAATATTGTAATTTTCAATTACTAATGTAAAGAAATATTTAAAATTTCAAAGGTCTTCATTTATCAGAGCCATAATGAATATCTTTTGTTGTTTACACTTCAAGAGAACGCGAAGTTAATCTCTACATCATATTCATCTGCCTAATCATAATAATCTCTTTACTTCTTAATATTGAATATTTTTGGCACATTTGTTATGGTAAGTTTTCAACAAACAATTAATCCCTGACTTGAAAAATAGCTCTGCGATTAGAAAGTGAACCAAAAGAATTGTTATTCTAGCATTCTAGGAGTAGGTGTTTTCTTCCCTTAGCGAATAAAGGTTTTGTTGTTCTTCAGTGAGATTATTATCAATAATATTTTTTTTTTTTTTTAGCCAAACTCTACAAAGACTTGTAGTTCATAGTGTGGGGTTCCGTGTTAAATCAAACATCATAATATCCTAATGGGGGTTATATGCTAATATATTAACAAGAAAGTAATTCAGACATGGATTAATGTTTCACATTTATGAAAATACTTTCCTTTCAAAAGAAGTCATTAAGGAACCCATACATGAATAAACACAAACAAACACTCACACACGCTCACCAAAAAAAGATGGAGGAATAGAAGAAGAGAAAAAAAAAATATGAATTAAATTACGAAAAATGGACGAACGCAAATTGATTAGCTAAATGAAAGTATAAATGATATGCAATAGTTTTTTGGTACCATCCTTTCATTGGTTTATAACGAACCTAAAATCAGGAACGCTTGGGTAACAAAATGAAGAAGATGAAGGGGAACATGAAAAAATAAATTCAATGAAGAAAAATAAAGGGAAAACCTTTTCGCGTAACTTGCAGTATCATCTCTAATATATGTGACATTTCAGATTGAGAGAGATGATAATCTTTTTAAGGAAAGTTAATGGTAGTTGAAATATTGACCTCGACTGAGAAAAAACATAGAACGTGACTTTATAGCCAGAATAGAAAATGTCAAAGTAATCTCTCTTGCTCACTTCGGAAAAAGAATTCTATGTATAGTAAGACCCCCCCTTTCTCTCTCTCTCTCTCTCTCTCTCTCTCTCTCTCTCTCTCTCTCTCTCTCTCTCTCTCTCTCTCTCTCTCTGTCAGCATATGTGGAATATTTCAAATTCCTCTATATCAGATTATACTTATTTAAAGATCGAGAATTGATGATTTTTTGTGAATTGCAAATCTTCTTAACGTTACAGTTCAATTTATCTAGGATGGAATTTATGTAAAACATGCTAACGTAGAACTATATTTGTTCTTTCAATGAGAAATAATAGATATCTTGCCTTTATCTAATCGATGTGTGCGCTAATTCAGCATACTCCAGCCTTAGCTAAACCAATCAATCAGTACGTTACTCTAGTATCCTTAGAACTATGGTGTCATGTTATCTATGCTTTAGGATAAAAGGATACTCAATCGAAGGACTGAAGTTGAGCATAATCCTAGAGGAAAATCAATTCTGCACTTGTCCCTAATTTCGCTCTAAGCCCTTCCTCGACTTGCACACTTTTCTCAAATATACGTGGATTTTACTGCTATGGATTAGTGTATGCACTAAATTACTATAACAATGAAGGTAGATAGATAAAAGATTCCGAATATACTTTTACTAAGATGAAAAGAGATGATCTAATTCTACAGTTTAGGATAAGTCATAGAGAGAGAGAGAGAGAGAGAGAGAGAGAGAGAGAGAGAGAGAGAGAGAGAGAGAGAGAGAGAAATAAAAAAAAAACTATAAAGTTTCTCCTTGACGATTTATTTGGAAACACACATTGGATATCATGCCATTCGAAACTTTTTTTTTTTTTTTTTTTTTTTTAAATATGGCTAAATTATATAAAAGAATATGAAATATTGAAACACAACTTTTGGAATGCAACAATATTACCGTAATTAGAAGGATTTTCTATATTAGTATAGAAAATCCCTAACTTGAGTGACTCTTAATAATCCACAGTAGATCAAGAAATGGTTCTACGACTTCTGCACTATACACAATACATTGATTAATTTGGTCAAAGGCTGGATGGCGTCACGGTTACAAGGATAATCAGAAAATATGTTTTCTCTCCTTACAAGGAAGAAGGAAGGCTGAGTTGCAGTACATCAGATAGTCTTGTGAAATTTATAACAATGAATGAATGATTTGAAGTTTTCTGGCATCAAATCATTCGTTATAAATTTTACAAGACTATAACATATATATTATAGATTCATATAATTTGATATAATGATTCTGGATTGAAATATGGAAAAGCATCTGTTAGATATGAAACCTTTTGAGTTTTTTCCACGCATTTTGCCTCAATAAAACAGAAGAAAAAAAAATGTATGAAGTAAAATGGCTGACAAATCTACAATAATGTGTTATTGTCATGATTCCTCAAGGAACCATAAAAATATATGAAAATGAAAGGTTAATAATCAAACTTTGGTGGCAGAAATCTCTGTATCCTTTAATGAAACCATAAGATTTTAATACGTGATGTGTATTAGATAGTAACTTTACTCAAAACATATATCGAGAAAAAATAGAATCTATTGAAATTTTGTACTTAAATTGAACAAAGTCGAAAAGAAATCTAGTTTTAAGATAGATCCCAAAAGATTGAACAGTCCAGGGGAATACAAAATTTTTGGTTTCAATGTTTAATAATGTTTTTTAAAATCTTAGAAGTTTTTTACGATTTTGCTTTTATTTTTGCCATAATAAAAATAAAACGATTAATTTAACAGGGTGAGGGAGGATGAAGGTGATACAACAAACATTTAAATTTTTCATTACAAATATGTCGAAACTTTTCTTTTACAATTATACGTATCGATTCAAAAAAATAAAATAAATAAAAACGAGTCAAAAGAACAAAAGTCACTAAAAATACATATATATCAATTTAAGTTACTTTTCATTTTCAATGTTCTAAAAGCTTGCTTTTCAATTTTGTAAGGCTTTATAAGAAAATAAAGATACCAGAAACATCAATGGTAAATGCAGTGTAGTAAAAGTAAAGCCTTTCTATCAAATCCTGGTCAAGGAATGTAAGTAAAGGAAAGAAACGGAAAGTTAAAACTTAAAATCATATTTTGGGATTAGTGAAGTCCTGATCTATATGAAGGGTGGCAGGACGTTAGTGCAGGCGTCTCTGCTGCAGGACGTAGAAATAATCAATTTAGAGTAGAAGACACTCTTTAGCTACAGTAAGCACCTCTTCTAAGAGAAGGGCATTCCATAATCAAACCGTTATCCTCCACTCTTGGGTAGTGCCTTAGCCTCCGTACGATCAAGGTCTATAGAGTACAAGGTCTATAGAATACCAGGTCTACCCATCAGCGACCTGAAATTTGTCATCTACCGCCCCGAGCACCCATACGGCGATTAATGGCGTCACACACAACCATGCTCTGATTTACCAGCCTTTGTTTTCCAGTATCTACAGTTAGCTCACAAGGAAGCTGGTGCTACTGTTCAGTGTGAAGCTCTTCCGCTTCCAAATTATCTATTTGCTGAGTCCCATTAACAGATTACTTGAATATATTACTATTGGTTAAAATGCCTCGTTACTGTGTTGTGTACCGGTGTTCTTCTAATAAAGCTAAAAGAGATGAAGGAGTAACTCCTCACAGCTTTCTCAAGCACGTGGAAACTAGGAAGCTGTGGATAAATTCGTGTAAAACGAAGGACCCTTTCAACTATGATATTGCAATCATGTGTAGTTAACATTTTAAACCTGGTGCATTTGAAGGAAACCGGAAAAAAATCGCTTGGAGAGCCAATGCCAAAAACACCAACGACGATTAAAGGAAGGATCAACTTCAACATTATTATTACCTTTATCACATGGTAAGGTTCAAAACCTAATGACATTGTTGGTAAACGATATGTATTAGATTATAGATATGAAAACTAACAATATACCGTTAATTGTTTAATAAACGCATAAAAACTCTATCCAATTACTCATTTTGACATATGTATGGCAACATATGTATATATCTTTTGTTTTAAAGTAGAGTAGATGTTGTAAATGATAAAAGTTAATGCTACTTTTGTTATGTCTATTAGTATCAAAGAAGTAAGTGGACAAGATATTGTTTCATTATGAAGCCTTATTTATAATGAATTATGTCAACCATGGGCCATTGATTGATTTATTAATTTAAAAATAATAGTAATTTTTATCATTACGTCTCTATGTTTTTATAGAACAATCCCTCTCGAGTAATAGAGAAAAAACGAGCTGAGAAACGTGGACAGAAACGCCTTGTTGCAAAAATCCTTGAAGATTATGTGCGAGATGTGCCATCTTCGAGTGAAGAGGAATGTCAACACCAACTGGAGAGCATTAGGGGGCAGTTAATCTATATTAAACTAAAATGGAAAGGAGAAAGAGAACAGAGGGGAGAGGAAAGGGCAAGGTGGGAACAAGAAAGGGCGAGGTGGAAGAGGAAACATGCAAGTTAGGAATTAGATAGGGAGAAGTTGGCAAGAGAAAGGGTAAAAGGCTAGAAAGGGAATCGTATGAAAATGAAAAGTTAAACTCTGAATGATAAAGGGGAAACTGGGTAGAAGAGAGAATTCCATTATATAAAAACATTGAAAACGTTTATTCCTCAACAACTGATCTTGCAAGGGACAACCTTAAGCAACATTCTACTTTTTAAGCAGAAAACCTTTTGCCTATTGGGGAGATGATGACATTAGTACAGCTTTAACATTACGAAGCCTGATCCCATAAACTTATAGATATTTAGGGCGATGTCGTAAATCTCCCTTTCCCTCCTTTTTCACATTAAATATTTAGGTTAATAGATTGGATATCAAACCAGGAGTTTTAAAGCCCATTATTAAGTTATTAAAGCACAGATCAGAATTGATGAGTGTTACTGAGCGCGTTTGTATATTATCATTTAACGAATGTAGCATGGCCAAAAAATGGAGTAATGATAAAGTTTCAGATACTCTTTATACTCCAAAAAGTAAAGTCCAATATGCTATGATAAGAGATCCCAGGAGTTCATGGAAGCAAATTATTTATCACGATTTTGATGCAGATATGACAAAACCACTCCTTTTTTTATATTTTCACTGAGATAGAGTTAGCAGGTTTTCCAGTAGTTGCTATAGTTAATGACCTGTGTCCTACAAACGTTAGGTTGTGGAAATCTTTAGGTATAAGTATGGAGAATTCGACGTTTGAGAATCCAGTATAAACCGATCGTGCAATTTGTGTCTTTGCTGATGCTCCTCATCTTATCAAACTCATAAGAAACAATTTCCTTGACTATGGCTTCTAGTTCAGTGACGGTGATTTTGTCCATAGCGGTTCGGTAAGAGAGCTTATAGAGATTGATTCTTGGTTTGACATGCTCAATTCTCGAGTTCCGTATGACTCAAAGATGTCCAGAAATGTCTGTGGGTTGGACTTAGAAAATCAGAATAAAATTATCAAATGCATGATACAGACAATAAAATCAAAGAAGGTAATTGGAAGTAAAAGTTTTTACCCATTCCAAAAAGTAGTGACAGTTTCTTGCAAGTCTTTGCCCAAATTTTTAAAAATGGTAAGAAATAAATTCAATATACCATATACATGGACACAGAAACTGGATCAAGATGGACTGAAACATTTCTTTGCTTTCGTCCGACAAATGGGAGCTTGTTATCAGCACCCAACTTCAGTTGCCATTAAATATTGCATTACATCTCATCTTTTAGGGAAGGACAATTATCTCATGGGGTCAAAATGTAATAAAGAAACCACAAGAAAAGTAGTTAACTTAACAGTTGGAACCTTTTCCTTTCTTAGTAATGAAACTTCCTCTCAAAATGAAGACGACGAATCGCTACAACGTGATATTTGTTTGCCGGATGAATGGGGAGGTGAAGGAAAAGATAATGTTGTTACAGAAAGTGTAGGGAAAGTTGAGAACGAACAGCTGGAGGATGCAATAGCGAAAGGGGGTCTAGAGTATTTCACTGGTTTCATTACCCACAAGTTTCCTGAATATCCAAATCTTGGCTTTTATGTATCAATGGGCGACAATTCAAGGACGAGTATAATTAGCAGAGCAGATGATAAATTAGTGAAGCCATCAAAAGAATTATCTGATCAAATCAAGACTATGGAAAATTAGATCAAAGGTTATCATGGGGAAAAAGGTTTAATACCTGGTAAAGGAACAGTAAAAAAATTAGCAGCAGAAATTGCAAATGGAATGGGATTGCCAGTAGATTTAGTTACTTATTTTGTTCGTTTTCGGACATTCTTTAGAATAAGAATATTAAATAGGGAAACAATTTCCACAAGGAAAATTATTAATGGAGTTAGAAGGCTGTAATGTGTAATAATTAGGATTTTTTAAGTTTAAGTTTATTTTTGCAACCATATTTGTATAGATTTTTCTAAATTTAATTTTTTAGTAAATAATTAGTGTAAAATAATGATTTTTTTCATATATGCATGAAGGTTGCTTTTTTGTATATTTATTGACTAGGTATGAAAAATTTTAATATTTTTTCTCTTTCCTGTTGTGCGTCTTTTTATACATTTATTTTTTTAAACCTTCTCATAAGAGCTATTTTATCATGAAATCCAGTCATCCAAATATCTTGAAATATCATATTTTCTGAAAAAGTAATGTTATTTTTAACTGGATAAGACAGAGTAATGAACTTTTGCGAAATAAGTTCTGACTAAAAGGTATTCTTTCACCGGCCAGTGGTGCTTACTGACGTCACAAAACTTACCCGCTTTAAGGTTTACCCCTCTAATCCCTACTCACCCCAGTTCACCTGCGCGTTGGTTGACCTGGTAATCTATAGACCTTGCGTACGTTGGCCTTTCACCGTTTTGGTTTAGAGTTCTTTTGCTTGACGGTACACTTATGCCTACTATGGTATTTGTTTCCCAATATCAGTTCCTCAGTTGGCTATTTTCCTTGCTGGAGCACTTTGGCTCATAGCATTCTGCTTTTCCAAGTAGAGTTGTAGATTTGCAAGTAATAATAATAATAACAATAATAATAATAATAATAATAATAATAATGAAGAAGAAGAAGAAGAAGAAGAAGAAGAAGAAGAAGAAGAAGAAGAAGAAGAAGAAGAAGAAGAAGAAGAAGAAGAAGAATATAATTCCATTAACCAATTAATCCAATCAGATGCTTAAGCCCAGTGATTTTTAATCATGGGAGGGGGAGTCCCCATAGGGGCACCAGGAACTTACAAGGGGGCACAATTAGTGTTCATAGCAGTGAAGTCTGATTCTGTGGCAAAAGATGATTTTACCTCTCTGGGTATAGAAAACGTTTGGATAAAATATCTTGCAGTTTACCAGAAAATCAGTCAGCGAATCCTACAAGGGATTGACCCCTTTTCCACTACTTACCTGTGTGAAGCATGATTCTTAGCATTTGTTGGAATCAAAAGGAAGAAAAGAAAAATGCTAGATATGGCAAGAGATATCCAATGTGCATTGAGCCAAACACCACCAAATATTCCCAGTGTCGCTGGTCAAAATAGCTAGTATCACTCATCCCACTGATGAGTAGCACTAAGTCAAAAGTCAAAGTTTTGCTATAATATTACATGCAGTTAAAATAGTAGAAAGGAAAATAAAAACATATTAATTAGGATGTCTTTTGCTTTCCAGTACTAAATATATATGTATAAATAAACCTCTAAGGAGGATCTGTAATATTTTTTTTAAGTGGTCATGATCCATGAATAACTGTATGAAGAGTGAAAATTAAGTGTATTTTAACAATAATTAGTATTTTTCTCTAGAATTTTCTATCAATTTTATGATTGTAATCTGTGTAATGATGAAACAGTTCGAAATAGTTTTAAGAAAATTTTTCTTTTTTTTTTATCATATACTGGTTTTACTCATTTTCTATGAAAACTTTATTTTATTGAAATATAGTACAACATTGAAAGAGCAACATATAATTCATCCATATACTTGCACAACCAATTAAGTATATTAGTATACAAAAAGCAAGATATTGCTTATAAAAAAACTATATGCGGTACTTTCTGGTTTAGAAAAAATAAGGGTGAGGAGAGAAAGGGGGATGGGGGGCATCGGATCGATGCTTAATGGGGAAAGGGGATGCAAGGAAAAA
>NC_090729.1:27682592-27690092 GCF_036898095.1 Palaemon carinicauda | reverse complement strand
TCACATGATTTATTGGGAGGGGGCAAAAGTTGTTTTATATTGTAATAATATAACCCGTAGGAATATAATTGAATCTGCTTTTATCAAATATCACAGTGACTTAATGAATGTAAGCCAGGGTATGTACAAACTGGACCCATTTGTTGTTAACGAAATTTGTAAGATTGTTTCTTTTTAATCACCTGTTGAACTGTTCTGTATCTGCTGTACTAGTTTTAACCGGACTTTGAATACTTGTTTTCATTCTTTTCAGTTTACTTTGTTAGATATTCTCTGTGTTTTTAGCATTGTACCTCGAAAATGTGTTGAAATAACACGAATGCGCTCGGTATACCTTCTTTTATTTTTCCTGTGGCCTTGGCTGAATATATTGTCACGCGCTATTTAGTGACTTATAAGCATATATATATATATATATATATATATATATATATATATATATATATATATATATATATATATATATATATATATATATATATATATATATATATATATATATATATATATATATATATATAACAGATTTTGAGCGAAGCGAAAAATCTATTTTTGGGTGAGGTAGCCATGTCGTCCTGATGGAAGTTCCTATTAGGTAGCTTTCTAGGATATATTTGACTACAGTGATATTCCCAGAGAATTTTACCCTAAGGTATCTTGAATTCTAACTCCTGGAGCGAATATCCCTAATTAATCTCACAGGGATATCGCATAATATCAGAGGACGTATTTTGACACGTCACATAGCTATCTTCGCCCCGAAATGAGTTAACGCTTCGATGGGGAATAGTGACAAGAAACTGAAACGAGAATGAAAAGTGAGCCGCTCATAAGGCATCTCTCCTATTCCGTTTCCAGTGTGTATCTGAAGAAGGCAGTAGCGCCCTCTTTATTCCTTGTAGCGATTTAGGAGGTGTTACAGATATTGTACTATAGGGAGGGGTCAACAGGCCCTTTTACAATAAAAGGAAGGGCGGGTCCATCAGGACGACATGGTTGACTCACCCAAAAATAGATTTTTTGCTTCGCTCAAAATCCATTTTTTGGGCTTAGGCCATGTCGTCCTGATGGAAGTTTACCAGAGCATTACTGTATCTGTGGATTCTCAATCAGTGTCGTACTCTCAAGAAAGTATTTTCCTGGTCCATCTAGACCTAGAGACCTATGATGTTACCGTCATATATCATTATCATCTAAGCATGAACTATGTTAGTGCTTCCTGCCCCCTACAGGGAAGAGTCGTACTAGACTCAGGAAAAAGTCTCGAGGAGTATATAAAAATTTATGGATAACAAAATGACAAGCCTGTATAGTGGTTTCGCCGTATACAATTTAAAGCAAAGTTTTTAAAAGAGTCACCAAAGTCAGAATGAATTTGTGACACCTTCCCCAATGCGACTACTCTTATAAACTATTGGATAATGGTTGTATCTGCATAAAAACAAATTTTGCCTCTTTGCCACCAACCAGTTAGGGTACCACGTCAACCCTTCCAAGGAAGGGTTAGAGTGAGTGGACTTTTGCTTGAATCGCTCAGCTTGTAGTAACATACAGTGACTACTCGCGCACCCTCTTAATTAATCGTCCAAAATTAATTACAATGTTCCTCGCAGACTTAAAACAGAAGGTTAAAGAATTCTACCTGCTGCTACCACAGATCTCATAAGTTGCTCCACTTGCTTCGCATAGTGCATAAAGAACGCCTTTGATGACTACCAGCCGGTGTGCAAACAAGGATGTTCAAAGTCTATATAATTAAAGAAATTTTATGGAAAAGGCAACTTTCCTCGGATCATGACTAACGGGTGTACTGTCTGGATCCGTTCTGCGAATAACACGGGTGAATTTTCCCCTTAGTTATAAATAACTTTGAACCCAGGGTTTCTCTTCTGAACAGCTGTCCTCCCAAAAAGTCTGAAGTTCTGAAGACCTTTAGGCACTCCACTGGACATAGAGATGCATCTTCCTCCAGAGGGCAGATTCTCTAGGGACCCCACCTGTTGGTGGGTAGTTTGTTCCTGGTAAGAAATGTTGGGTCTGGAAATAGATTCAGTTCTCCCTCCAAGAAGTGAACGTGGCCTTCCTCTCTAGAGAGAGCCACTATTCACTAACTCTGGCCCCCAAGGCGAGTACAAACAGAAATATGACTTAAATTCAAACCCTTCTAAGCACATTCCTCATTATTCATTATTTATACACAATGAGGAATCATATCTAATGGCCAAGCAAATGGTCTTTGGAAGCGCTGAAGGGCTAGTTCATTAAGAACGTCGTTAGAAAGGTCGACTTGTAATGCATATGGTATCTGACTTGTCAAGGCAGGCTTGAACAATAGAATTGTGTAGGCTGCTAAACCTTGCTCATGAAGGTGAATGAAGAATGATAAATAGGAATCTGTCGGGATTTCTTTCGGTTTCTTTGCCTTGACAAAGGATAGCTATTTCTTCCCTGAAGCCTCATAATGTCTTCTGGTTTCCTCCAAAAGTCTAAACCGACTTTCAAACACCGAATCTTTTTCTCATCTTTAAGGAGAGAAAATCATGAGATGTAGGTTCCGTGTTTTCAGTGATGGAGCGAAGACAGTCGACTTCTGTACTCGCTGAGACAGGGATGGATCCGGTAGCGGTACGAGTTTTAATCGTAGTTCCAATGCCAGAGGGAATCACACGCTATTTGGCCACTTGTGGGCCACTATTGCAGCTTTTCCTTTGAAGGATCTCAGCATATCAAGGACCTTCAAAAGGAGGTGTGCGGAGGGAACAGATAGATACTGGACCATCTGTTCCAGTCCAAGGACATAGCGTCCACTGCCTCCGCTAACGGATCCTCGTAAGGGGACACGTAACGAACTATTTTCTTGTTGTCTTTCGTCGCAAAGAGGTCTATCTACAGCTCTGGGACTTGACTCGAGATGAAGGAGATCGATCCTGCGTCAAGGGACCATTCTGACTCTATAGGTGTAAACCTAGATGTAAACCTAGATAGAGCGCCCGCTGTCACATTGCGGAACCCTTGAATGTGAACTGCTGACAGGTGCTATTTCTTCGCGCGTTTGATGCGTATTTTCTCCAGACTCCTGTTGCATCCTTAAGCTGTGCTCTTAGCACTGGATCTGTTACCGAAGCAAACTGTAGAGAGCCCAGCACTCTCTCCTGTTCGTGTCTTGATATCCGTTTGGATTTCAATAGTCTCTTGACAGATCTTGCTATTTCTTTCCTCTTCTTACTAGGAATGGAAAGCCGATGTGACTCCAAATTTCAGTGGATTCTCAACCACCGAAATTTTTGAGCTGGAGAGAGACGAGACTTTTTAATGTTGATCTTGAATCCCAGATGTTCCAGGAAATGGATCACTATCTTAGAAGCTTGCATGCATTCTGTCCTGGATGCTGCCCACACCAGCCAATAATCCAAGTAGGATACTACTTGGACCCCCTTTTAGGCGTAATTGATGGACGGCTGCGTTCGCGAGCTTCGTGAAAATCCTTGTGGCTATGTTTAGCCCGAAAGGCATGGTTCTGAAGGCGTAGAGTTATCACTGTAACTTGAAGCCTAGGTAGGGGGAGAGGTGACGATTAATTAGAACGTGCCAATAAGCGTCAAACAAGTCTATAGACACAGCATATGCCCTTTTGGGCAGTAGTGTCCTTATGTGTTGAAGTGTGAGCATTCTGAACTTGTAGTTCACTATGAACATGTTGAGTGGCGACAAGTCTAGAATGACTCTGAGTTTTTCTGAGTCCTTCTTTGGAACACAAAACAGCCTTCCTTGGAATTTGATGGACTTAATCTTCCAGATTACTCTTTTGTCTAAGAGCTCTCGGACATATTCTTCCAGAGTGGGGGTTGAGTGTTGGAAAAATTGAGGAAATTGAGGTGGAGGACTGCTCCAGCTCCAACCTAGTCCATTCTTATTTAGGCTGTGGGCCCAGGGATCGAAGGTCCACCGATCCCTAAAAAGCTGTAATCTCCCTCCTACTGGAAGTATCTACTTCTGCTGTTGTGGACCTGAGGCCTTGCCTCCTTGACCGCGTCCTTCCCTGGATCCCCTTCCTCTTGAAGGGCGTCTAGAAGAACCTCTGGCTGTTCCTCTAGCTCTCGAACGAAAAGAAGAAGTCTGCCTTTCGGAGTCTGGGTTAAGAACTGGCGACTGTGTCGCCGTTTGTTGAGGTACCAGCTGGTACGTGGTTGGAGGTTGTGCCACTAAACGAGGCACCGCGGTCACAGGAAGTTGTTGTTGATGTAGCTGACGGTAGTGTTTAGCCGGCCGAGAGGATGGCCTAGGACTTTTTGTCTTCCTCTTGGGTTGGGGACCCTCATCCGGAGAAGAATTTCTCTTAAGATCTAGGCCCCACTTTTTGAGAAGGTTCTCTGTGGCGGCATTATCTACTACCTCTTTATCCACTTCATTGGGAAAGAGGTCTTTACCCCAAATACGATAGGAGATCAGTTTCCTCGGTTCGTGCCTCACCGCAACCGAGGCAAACACGAACTCTCTACAGGCACTCCTAGCTTTAATAAGCCTATAGAAATCCTTCGAAACTGTGGCCAGATGGGTTTTGGCCACAACCATGAACATGTCCTGGTCTTTGGGGTCACTTGCCGCAAGTCTTTCCTTTGTCTCTTGCTCTCTACGCAAGAGAACCTCCGACAGTTTTGGAAGCGCCACACCGAACTGGCGTTCAGCAATATCAGCTTCCAGTTTCCCGACTGAGAAGGTAAGGTGTATGTCCTTCCAGTCTTCTTGGTCCAAGGGCAAGGTTAGAGATAACGGCTTGCACTCCTCTAAGGAGGGGCATGGTTTCCCTGCGTCTACCACTTTTAAGGCAGCCTTATATCCCTTTTCCAAGAAGGGAAGGCTCTGGTAGGAGAGGCCACAAAGGAGGGAAGCTTCTTAATCAAGGTCGGCACCTTTGAGTTAGTGAAGCCCCTCTCTTTCATCGAGCTCGTTAGTAACGTCTGAGCTTTACTATGGTAAAAAACTATGACCTCCGGCTCTGTCTCCTCCTTTAAGGCTTGCTCCTTCCTAAGACGGACATAGCAGTCCGGATAAGAATCTTTATTGGGCCAAAATTCCACTTCTTCCAGGGTAATTGCTCCCAACTTTTCTGAGATCACGATCTCCCCGGTTGTCATTGGCATGTGTTTGGCATACCTCCAAGGATTGGTATCCGAGCACAAAGGAAGACCCTTCACGCTGAGCTGCTTCTGGGTCCCACGTGATGCTGCAAGTCTTCGTAACTCCAGTTTCATTACAGCTTCCTTCTCATCACTCTTCCTTTGAATTTGTTGGATCATCTCAACAATGGAAGAAAGAGTCCTTCCCAGTTCATCTGGGATAGCAGACGATGTAGAAGGAACAGGTTCTGGGTCAGGAACCGACGTAACCGACAATTCGTCGATTTCTTTCTCTTCTATTTCAGGAGTCTGGAACAGCTCCTCCTCCTGACCTTTTCCTAGAAGGTCCTACTCAGTAGAATCCGACACCTCCGACATCCTATCGTCCAATTGGATGTCTTGAAGGGCGGCTGAAACTTCAGAATCTACCGGATTCTAGGCAATTGGTATTTCCACCTGAGGCTGGGGGATGATTGCATCAGCCGATGCTTTAGGGAAAAGGTAGGCCCTCATCTTCTCATTTGGAAGGTAGGGACCTGAGGTGTTTTTCTGGAAACCCCTCACCCAGGATCGTAACATTTCCCTTGCAGCATCCCTTGACTCCGTTGACTTAGGGTCGTCAAAACCCTCGGTAATCAGGTTAGAACAAACTGTACAAACCTGAGGGTCCCAATAGCGGAGAACACATCTGGAGGTTGCGCATGCTGCGTGCCTCCTGCAATATTGATGTCCACAGAAGTTCTTACTGCGGACATTACAGAACACACTCCCGCACTTCGGATGGTCCTCCTGTAAAGAGAAGAAAAATCCATGAGTATCAAGTGAAGGCTTTCACTTATATTGAGACATTTAGCTTATATAAAAAAGCTATAAAAGTTAGAAGGAAAGACACATATTTGTATTTCCTGCTGAAACCTCCTGAGATATTAAAACTATGGTTAATTCTATTCTAAAATACCTTACGTAATTTCCTAAACGGAAATTTAAGGTGTAGTTCACACCTTGAAATAAAGTTTTAATATACGGGATAAAATGAATATCGAAAGAACTTACTTTCTATATATTGTACGGTCTCAACAAAAGGCTGCACAAGATAACATAAATCATGATGAAGAACTTTTAGTGTTATCACAAGCTCTGTACAACAGTTTCTTCTAATGCAGTGTGTACTACACTACGAATACAGCAACTACTGTACATCGCATGCTGTTGTGCCGGCTAGCACGTGCCGGTACGTGCCGGCATACGCCTGCACTTGCCGGCCGTCAACTACCCCTATATCGTTCAAAGATATACTATCTTTAACTAATAGGCGGCAGCCCACTGATTCGCGACTGTGTGCCGGCAGGCAATCATTGCCAGCCGACGGCTGAAAACACTAAAACCTGGCTACCGGCCGCTAATCGTAGTAGCCAGCAGATTCAGGCTGTGTTTCCCCTGCCGGCAGGCAAAGGTAATAAAACCCGTGCCCGCTGACAGTAGCCAAGAACCAGAGAACCTCCACCTGCCCGGTTGTCGGCTGTTAAGCCGGCAGCCTGGTTAGGGGTGCAACACAATAGTCAGAGAAACAGTATGGACGTAAGGTTATAAGGCGGCATTGCCATACGACCATCCATCCAGAAAGAGTGAACTTATGGAAGGGGAGAATGTTGCATTCAGGCTTCCAAAGAATCCATAGTCTGCCGGGCTCTACCGACGGACATAGAAGGGAGACCAAGGTAGGTCTGGGGTTCACTCTGCAAAGAATAAAGGGTCTCTGCTGGCCGACAAGTAGTGCCAGTTAGCAGAGAGCTGACCCTGTCCTCCATCCTAACCTATACTAGGTACGGAAGTAGGACTGCGGCCAAAAGAAAATAAAAGAAAGAGAGGTGGGGAAGGGATAAGGGTCCTAAAGACTTTGTTCTAGCAGGAGACACACTCAGCTGTTAGGGAAGCTCATCCTAACCAAGAGTTGTCTATTAGGGAGGAAGACTGGCAATACTTGCTATCCTCCTCCCAACCAGAACAAAGTTAGTTGAAGTTATTTCGCCGGGCAACAGAGAAAACTCACTCTCCAGCCCGAGAAAAACAACACAGGACAGTTTGCTAGGCAACTAGAGGAAGGAATCATCCTTCAAATATGGACTAGGGAAGCAAAACTTCCTGTGGCCGCCCCTAACCTAGCAAAGGAGACTCTTTCTCTATGCTAGGAAGAAGCAGACTACAGACTAGAAACGCTGATGTTCTGCCCTAACCCAAAAAAACCAGTCACTCTGGATATTAGGTCAGGACAGACATATCCTAGAATAGTTATACCTGAATTATTATAAAGATAGAACCATTAGGATTAAGCCGAAGGCTTACAGAGGGAAAGAGGGATTGAACTCACCCTCCGGAGGAAAAA
>NC_090729.1:27675092-27677592 GCF_036898095.1 Palaemon carinicauda | reverse complement strand
AATTTGCTAGAAGCGGAACATATGGTAGAAAAAGTGTTGCCATGCGGATATATTGACGTAAAGGAGTGAGATCACGTTTACCAACTAATAATAAATATTAACAATGTACGGTAAAAATTACAGTTGCCTGTATTTTCCTGAAATACAGCTGAGAACAATACCATATTAACCTTAATATTTGTATAATGTATACGCACGTTGAAAAGGATTCCAGTAAAGACTGTTTATTTTATAGTGATCCGTTCTGTAATACAAAGGTTTAATGTAAGATGAAAAATTTCTCTCTGTTATATATTTTGCTAACCCCAAACTTCTGGTCATTACTGGTAAGAATTTAAGAATGGTCGGAAGTTGTAACATTCTGTACAAAACTGGTCCCTATAAAAGGAATTAAAGTCTTCGCAATGTTAAGCAAATACGCTACTGACATATGGAACATAATTTTTATGAAGGTGATTTTTTTTCCTTTTCTTTCTGGGGGATAAAAAATTTTCGACTTAAATTTTTATTTTATGGAGAATAAATCGATAAAGCTAAAGTTAGGAATAGTGTAGAACTTTTGATAAATGCAAATATCCTAGTAACATTGGACATTTTAATGACCTCTGCCAGTGCATCAGCCATTTTCAGTGACCTACCGTACTCTATTATTATTATTATTATTATTATTATTATTATTATTACTATCCAAGCTACAACCCTAGTTGGAAAAGCAAGATGCTATAAGCCCAGGGGCTCCAACAGGGAAAAATAGCCCAGTGAAGAAAGGAAATAAGGAAATAAATAAATGAAGAGAACAAATTAACAATAAATCATCCTAAAATAAGTAACAACGTCAAAACAGACATGTCATATATAAACTATTAACAACATCAAAAACAAATTTGTCATAAATAAATTATAAAAAGACTCATGTCCACCTGGTCAACAAAAACGCATTTGGTCCAACTTTGAACTTTTGAAGTTCTACTGAATCAAACACCCGATTAGGAAGATCATTCCACAACTTGGTAACAGCTGGAATAAAACTTCTAGAGTACTGCGTAGTATTGAGCCTCGTGATGGAGAAGGCCTGGGTATTAGAATTAACTGCTTGCCTAGTATTACGAACAGGATAGAATTGTCCAAGGAGATCTGAATGTAAAGGATGGTCAAAGTTATGAAAAATCTTATGCAACATACATAATGAACTAATTGAACGACGGTGCCAGAGATTAATATCTAGATCAGAAATAAGAAATTTGATAGACCGTAAGTTTCTGTCCAACAAATTAAGATGAGAATCAGCCGCTGAAGACCAGACAGGAGAACATTACTCAAAACAAGGTAGAATGAAAAAATTAAAACACTTCTTCAGAATAGATTGATCACCGAAAATCTTGAAAGACTTTCTCAATAAGCCTATTTTTTGTGCAATTGAAGAAGACACAGACCTTATATGTTTCTCAAAAGTAAATTTACTGTCGAGAATCACACCTAAAATTTTGAAAGAGTCATACATATTTAAAGAAACATTATCAATACTGAGATCCGGATGTTGAGGAGCCACCGTCCTTGACCTACTTACAATCATACTTTGAGTTTTGTTAGGATTCAACTTCATACCCCATAATTTGCACCAAGCACTAATTCTAGCTAAATCTCTATTAAGGGATTCACCAACCCTAGATCTACATTCAGGGGATGGAATTGATGCAAAGAGAGTAGCATCATCTGCATATGCAACAAGCTTGTTTTCTAGGCCAAACCACATGTCATGTGTATATAGAATGAAAAGTAATGGGCCAAGAACACTACCCTGTGGAACACCGGATATCACATTCCTATAATCACTATGGTGCCCATCAATAACAATTCTTTGAGATCTATTACTTAAAAAATCAATAATAATGCTAAGAAAAGACCCACCCACTCCCAACTGTTTCAGTTGGAAAACAAGGGCCTCATGATTAACACGGTCAAAGGCAGCACTAAAATCAAGGCCAATCATACGAATTTCCTGACCACAATCAAGGGATTTCTGTACAGCATTGGAGATTGTGAGAAGGGCATCACATGCTCCAAGGCCTTTACGAAAACCAAATTGCAAACTAGGGAGTAGATGATTACCTTCAGTAAACATATTAGGACGTTTTGCCAGAAGACGTTCAAAAACTTTAGATAATATGGGAGTTATGGAAATTGGGCGGTAATCAGTGGGATTTGAGCTACCATAAACACATTTACATAGAGGAGTAACATTACCAATTCTCCAACTAGTGTTAAAAGCTCCTCTTCTTGCTAACTTGCGCAAAATAACATATAACTTTGAAGCTAAGAAATCTGCTGTCTTTATAAAAAACAAAGGAAAAATACCATTTGGGTCTACACCTCCATAAGCATCAAGGTCCACCAACAGAGCTTTAATCTCACGAGATCGAAAAGCAAAACTAGTTAGTTTAGCCTCAGGAAATAAGGAATGAGGAAGTTCAAGTTTTTCATTACTCTGTTTACTGTCAAA
>NC_090729.1:27665092-27670092 GCF_036898095.1 Palaemon carinicauda | reverse complement strand
TTTTATATTTTCAAGTGGTGTGGGTTACGTGGCTGCGCACCTGCGTGAACGGAGGTATTGAGGGGCTTTTTGGAGGTGGGTTCCTGAGTGTGTTTCTGAGCCTCCAACCTTGAAGGGCACGACATTTGCTGCTGGAACTATATTAATTCCTCACCATTGCAGAGCTACTTTGTGAAGCTGTTTAGCTTTTCTGGATATCCTTTCGCTGCAGAAAGGACCATTTATCCTTCATTTCGTGTACTGTCCTTGGTTCAGTAAAAGCCAAGGGGACCTCTCTGTCCCTGGGTAATAATAATTATACCTGTTTAATTATCGTGATCACGACCTGTGATAATCAGCCAGGTGATGTCATTTGTGGAGCTTGTGAAAGCCCTTAAATCAATCCAGCCATCGTCAACTCATTAGGAATAGTTAGATTGTATTTGTTAGAGTATTCTTAGTTTTCGTTTGCCTCCTCCTTTCTGGACCCTCTCCCCTCTTAGTATGCTTGTGTTGATGACCGTTCTTTAATTGTGTAATTGTTTTCTTTTACAGGGAGTTTAAGAGTGAGTGTTTATTATTAATTATTGTATTGTTGAGGTTCAGGTGTTATTTCTATCTGAAATTTATGTATCAAAATTAAGTATATTTTTGTGGTATTTTCTTTGTCCCCTTGAATTGACTTTGCACTCTTATTTAAATTGTATACTATTCCACCTTTTGTGGACTTAGTATGGTACTTTAGTGAATACTGTTTGATAAAAGTTTAGTGTTTTTGTGTGGTGGTCAAGCCAGCCATTACAAAATGGCGACCGTGATAGGATCTTTTCGTTCCTAAGTATTCACCAGTTTTTGTGCAAAGTTAATTCTTGGGGTTATTTTTCAGGCAGCATATTTTCACCTCCTCGTGGTTGTCTTGTGTAAATTTAATATTGTGTGAATAATAGTGGTCCTTATGGTTAATGTACTAGAACTCCTTAGCGGAGAGGGGTGGCAAGAAAGGCTTGCAGAGTTGAATAGGGAAGACTTGGAAATTGTAGCAGAACATTTTGAATTGGAGTTCGATGTGTCCATAAGAAAGGGTGTATTGCTATTGCAAATTTATGAATGTGTTAAAACTGTAAAGGCTGGTGGGGAACAAGTGAAACTTGATAAAGCACAGTTGTCTGTAGAAATTTTGGATAGGCAAATTGCTCTGAGGCAGATGGAGTTTGAAATAGAAAAGTTTAAGGCAGAGGAAAGAGAAAAGGAGAGGCAGCATGAGATTGCCATGAGAGACGCAGGTTCCTCTTCTTCCTCTCTCCCTTCCCCAAATAGGTCAGTAACGCTCGCTAATAATTTAGCGCAGGCTCTCAAATTTGTGCCTAAATTTGAGGAAGATAATGTAGCAGAGTTTTGTGTGTCATTTCAGAGGATTGCAGCAAGGTTGGAGTGGCCCCAAGAGTATTGGACCACTCATATACAAAGTAAATTGATTGGAAGAGCTCAGAGGGTGTATGTAACTCTGGAGGAGGATCTGTCATCAGACTATGAGTGTGTGAAGGCTATTGTCTTGAAGGCCTATGAGTTAGTCCCTGAAGCCTATAGGCAACGCTTCAGGAACTTAGAAAAAAGTAGGGAGCAAACTTTTATTGAATTTGCAAGATCAAAGGAACAATATGCTAGTGACTGGCTCAAGTCCAAGGAAGTGGTAAATTTTGAGAAATTGAAGGAATTAATGTTGGTGGAGGAGTTTAAGAGGTGTGTCCTGGATAAACTAAAGGTCCACCTCGAAGAGTTAAAACTAGAGACCATTCAGGAGGTAGCCATCGCTAGTGATGAGTATTATTTGTCTCATAAGAGTGAGTTAGGGGGGAGTAACGAAAAATGTGAAGTCTGGTTGGGGTAAAGTAGGTAGGAATAATAATTCTAACAATAATAATGCAGGAATGTTTACTAGAAATAATTATAGAGGTAATGATCAGGGCAATGCCAATACTTATATTAATTTTTCTCCTAACAGGGGTAATAGACCTAATATATATAATGCAGAGAAATTGAAGACTTTGACATTCTTCTTTTGCAATAAGAAGGGGCACGTAAAGAGCATGTGTTATGCGTTTAGAAAATCGCAGAATGCTAATGTTAGGCCAGTGATGGGTGTGGAAGAGAAAGAGAGAGAACCTACCCCAACAACATCCGCTGATCAATGACTACCTGGTAGTTCTGACAGATATTTGTCCTTCGGTAGTGTTTCTTTCGCCAATTCGTCCGAGAAAAGACGAGTGCGTATTTTGCGTGATACCAGTGCAGCTCAGTCTTTGATTCTAAGGGAGGCATTACCTTGTAATTTTGTACCAAAAAGTGGGGAATTTGTGTTATTGACTGGTTTTCCTGATACGGTAAAATCGTATGCCATGGAAAATTTTAATTTAATATGCCCTACCTTTGCAGCGAATTTGAAATTGGCCATCGTTGATAAATTTCCGGTTAAAAATTTTGATGTTGTGATAGGGAATGATGTTGCTCTGAAGAATAATACTTGTCCCATACTGATAAACCCTGATAGTGACGTAGCAGCAGTTACTCGTTCTAGTGCTAGAGTTGTTGACGCTGCAGAGTCAACAATTGATCTAGATTTAAGTAGTTTAGAACGTAGTGATAGCGTAGTTGTAGATCTTGGGATTTTCAAGGACAAACTGAATTGGACTATTGAAGAGCTTGTCAAAGCTCAGAAAAGAGATTCTCGGGATTTCCCTATTGAGTCAGGTGAGGTTACTGATATAACAGGTCCCAAATTTAAAATAATTAATAATATTTTATATAGGTTGAGTAGGCCTATGGAGGCTGATAACTTTGATTATGAAATATTGAGACTGATAATGGTTCCATTTGTTTACAGGAATGAGTTGATATCATTGGCGCATGAAAGTGGTTTGGCCGGACATTTTGGCATTCATAAGACTTCTGGCAAATTGTTAATGAATTATCATTGGCCGAAGTTGAAGGCGGACGTAAAGAAGTTTGTCAATAGCTGTGATGTTTGTCAGAAGGTCGGTGAACCTAATCAGCTTATTCGAAAAGCGCCTCTATATCCTATTCCAGTGGTTCCCGAACCTTTCAAGGAGGTCATTATCGATATTGTTGGACCATTACCAAGGACTTGTAGTGGAAATGAATATATTTTGACTATCATGGATAGGATGTCTCGATATCCCGAGGCAATACCACTACGTACGATAAAAAGTGTTAAAATTGTAGATGTACTAATTGACTTTTTTACCAGGTTTGGGATGCCTAAAATTATTCAATCGTATTGTGGTTCTAATTTTGTTAGCAGGTATATCAGAGATAAAATGGCAGAGTTAAATATAAAACATGTGACCTTTTCTCCATATCATCCAGAAAGTCAGGAAGTTCTGGAGAGATTTCATCAAACCCTGAAATCTATGTTAAAGAAATATTGTTTGATTAATGGTTCTGAATGGGATAAGGAATTACCTTATTTGTTGTTCGCTTTTCGTTCTGTCCCAAGTCAGTCTTTAGGTTTTTCACCTTTCAGCCTTGTGTCTGGCCATTGTGTTCGAGGTCCTCTTGATGTTGTTCGAGAGTCCTGGGAGGGAGACGTCCCTGAGATCAATTTATTATATTATGTGTCTAATCTAGGTGATAAGTTAACAAAGGCTTGGAAATTTGCAGGTGAAAATTTATTGTGTAGCCAAAAAAGAATGAAGTACTTTTTTGACAGAAGGTCTAAAGCACGTGACTTTGCGGTAGGCGACAAAGTTCTGGTTTTGTTACCCATTCCTGGAAATCCATTGAAAGGGTCTTTTTCAGGTCCTTGGAAAATTCTGAAAAAAATTAGTGAAGTTAATTATTTAGTAGAGACTCCCGGGAGAAGGAAACTTTTTCACCTTTGTCACATAAATATGTTGAAGGCTTATATGGAACAGGAGAAAGTCATTCCCGTGGCAACCATAGGGAATGCTGTAGTTTCCGAGAACAATAAACATTTTTCTTTTTCAGAGGGTGAAAGTATTGATGATAATTGTTTTAATGGAAGTGAATGGCGTTCATATAATAAGAATTCTTTGAAAAAATTTTCTGGTATGGTTTCTCATTTAAGTAAAGAAGAACAAAAGTCTTTAAAGAAATTGGTATTTAATTATGAGGAATTATTTTCGGATGTACCGGGAAGGACTAATGTCCTTGAGCATGACGTGGACGTAAGTAGTGCCACTCCTGTGAAACGATCGCCTTACAGGTTGAATCCCTTCCTAAATGAGGTTGTAGCGAAGGAAGTGGATTATATGTTAAAACATGACCTAATTGAACCTAGTCAAAGTCCTTGGTCATCACCTGTTGTATTGGTAAAGAAACCCGACGGTGATTTCAGGTTGTTTTGATTACCGTAAATTGAATGAAGTGTCTAAGTCTGATTGTTACCCATTACCACGAATTGAGGATTGTATTGATTGTATGGGTAAGGCCAAGTACATTAGTAAATTCGATTTACTGAAAGGTTATTGGCAGGTTCCTCTTTCGAAGCGGGCAAGGGCCCTGTCCGCTTTCGTAACACCCCAGGGACTGTTTCAAGGTAAAGTGATGCCATTTGGTATGAAGAACGCGGCTGCCACCTTTCAGAGGTTAATGAATACTTAAGTCGATGGTTTAGAAGGGTGTGTAGTTTATATTGATGATATTGTTATTTATGGTAATGATTGGGAAACTCATTTAAAACATATTAGGGCACTGTTTGAGGTTTTGAAAAAAGCAGGTTTAGTAATTAATTTAAAGAAAAGTGAATTCGCAAAGGCGAGGGTCGTATATTTGGGTCATGAAGTTGGTAATGGTAAAGTTGCTTCTAAACAAGCAAATATCGAATGTATTGAAAAAATGTTAATCCATAAGTGCAGGAGGGACGTCAGAAGATTCCTTGGGTTGGGTGGATACTACCGAAGGTTTGTTAGAAATTTTTCTGACATCGCCGATCCTTTGACTAATCTCTTAAGAAAGAAGGTAGCATTTGTCTGGACGGATGA
>NC_090729.1:27635092-27637592 GCF_036898095.1 Palaemon carinicauda | reverse complement strand
TATATATATGTATATATATACATATATATATATATATATATATATATATATATATATATATATATATATATATATATATATATATAGAGAGAGAGAGAGAGAGAGAGAGAGAGAGAGAGAGAGAGAGAGAGAGAGAGAGAGAGAGAGAGAGAGAGAGAGAGAGAGAGTAAAAATAGCGTTATTACTTGTGCAACGGTATAATTATATATATATATATATATATATATATATATATATATATATATATATTTATATATATATATATATTTATATATATATAAATAAATATATATATATATATATATATATATATATATATATATATATATATATATATATATATATTTAAATATATATATATATATATATATATATATATATATATATTTAAATATATATATATATATATATATATATATATATATAAATACAGTATAGATATATATATATATATATATATATATATATATATATTTAAATATATATATATATATATATATATATATATATATATATATATATATATATATATATATATATAAATAGAGTATAGATATATATATATATATATATATATATAAAATACAGTATAGATATATATATATATATATATATATATATATATATATATATATATATAAATAGAGTATAGATATATATATATATATATATATATATATATATATATATATATATATATATATATATATATATATATATAAATACAGTATAGATATATATATATATATATATAGAGAGAGAGAGAGAGAGAGAGAGAGAGAGAGAGAGAGAGAGAGAGAGAGAGAGAGAGAGAGAGAGAGAGAGAGAGAGAGTGTACTTTTATTGGTTGCACAGCTTTCCTACGTAAATACACAGTAGATCCGAAGTCCTTGTGAAATTTATCTTTTTCAAATCAGCCATTAAGGAAGATAAAAAATTTCAGCTCGGTCTGTCCTCCATACAGACTAATTAAAATTGTGGTGGAAAATGAACATCAACATAGCATGTAACTAATGAAGACAGGAGGTTGGATGGTTATTTCCACATCAGCTCAACAAAGACTGCTCACGTTCTTAATCTCTTTTCATTCACCAAGAAGGGTAGATATAAAAATGCCCAATCAAAAGATAATTGCACCGTTGAAATATATCGAATCGATGATTGTCAGTATTGAAAGGTTATGTATCCACTGAAATTGCATTTTCAATTTTGTGGGATTATCTTTTTTTAGGGCATTATTACCTTCCTGAATTAATTAGGTTAATGTATCTTCTTAGTAAACTAATGTCTTTAACTTCATGTTTAGTGGATAAAAAATATATATATATATATCGCAATTAATATAAATATTGATGTGCTTCTTTTCAATGTAATTGAAGTGAGATGATATATGAAAGAAATACATTTTTTTGGGGAATAGGTTTCCTATAAAATTGCTGTATAATTCAAAGAATATTTTATAATTAGATACTATATAGAAACTTAACCAAAATCAGAATAAAACAGAAATTTAAATGAAACAAAGAAGTTGGTGCAATCATAACTGTATAACTTAACATTTAAGTTCGTTTTTAATGAAAGGCGTAACCAAATGTGCAGTAATCATTCGAAAACCAAAACCACTACTGTCATTAAATCATGTTATTAGGTGTTTGAAATAAGATGATATAAGACCCTTGGAGCTTCAATTAAATTTAGTGAAAATTCCTATAATCATTGGATGGAACAAAGTGCAAATTGCATGGTTTGGTTATGTATATATATATGTATATATATATATATATATATATATATATATATTATATATATATATATATATAATATATATTATATATATATATATACACACACAGAGTTAAATATTTTCATACCGGAAAAAGAATGCGAAGAGCATAAAAACATAATCTAGTTTATTGCAGGTTCTACGACTTTGATAAATATTGACAATATGGCTCTCGGAGGACAGTGCTTAACTGGTGAAAAACCTGTGTGAAGTGTATGGATTACGGACAACTAGTTCTTTTTACTTTAGCCTTTTATGTTAAGAGAAATAGGATCATTTACAGAAAACAAAATGAATATAAGCCCACGACTCTCCATCACTTACTGCGTAACTAATTTAATCTCTACTTGCTTTCTATGCTCGTCACTTCAATAGATCCGCCTGTTTGTCTGTCTGTTTGTCTCTCTCGCGCAGATAACATAAACACCTACAAACACATCGTAAGAGAGGAAAGGAAAAAATGAGAAAAAGAAACGTTTACATAGATATTATCTCTGATTCTCATTTCTTATATTTTGTCGCTTTTTTTCCTCCACAAACCTTTCCTTTCTTGTTCGAAGAGTCATTTCATCACTGGGCGAATCTATTCATTGCCGATGTTGAAGTATTTGCCAATGGCATTTGGTTAATAGCTGTAATGGAGTGGAAGCATTTTAAATTCTCTCTCTCTCTCTCTCTCTCTCTCTCTCTCTCTCTCTCTCTCTCTCTCTCTCTCTC
>NC_090729.1:27617592-27622592 GCF_036898095.1 Palaemon carinicauda | reverse complement strand
TTTTTATTCCAGTACGACAAGTGTACCTTTGGCGCCAATGAAGTGTCGTTCTAGTGCATTGCATCACTCTTGAAGGAGTCTATCCCCTCCCTGAGAAGGTAGCAGCTCTCAAAGCTTCCTCACGCCCTCAACCATCAAAACACTGCAGGAATTCTTGGGCATGGTCAACTATTATCACCGTTTTCTTCCAGCCATTGCTGCCACTCTTGCTCCCATCTACCCCTCCTTCATGGGCAAGCCAAAAGACATGAAGTGGGGTCACCTTCAAGAAGCGTTCTTCTGCAACACAAAGAATACCCTATCATTACTGCTGCTCTCACTTTTCCCATCCAACATGCCCCAATCCTTCTCTCTACCAATGCCGGTGACGTCGCTATTGCTGGAGTACTAAAACAGGTGGTCAACGACTCGCCCCAGCCATTGGCCATCTTCAGCAGGAAATTTTCCAAGGCAGCATCGGGTTAGTATACCTTTGATCACAAATTGCTGGCGATGCACTTAGCTATCTGTCACTTTTACCATTCCTTAGAAGGTACGCCCTTCATCATTAGTACAAACCACATGCCTCTGGTGCTCTCCTTCACTCGACAGTCTGAGGCCTGGTCCACCCATCAACGCTGACATCTCTCTTCCATGGCTGAATACAATTGCACCCTTCAACACGTCCCAGGGAAAATGAATCCCATTGCAGATGCCCTATCAAGAAACACGTTGGCCGCCATTGAACTGGGATTGGATTACAACACCTTTGCGGAAATCTAACGACAGGATCCAGAGTATCAAGCATGTAGGACATCCTTCACATCCCTCCGTTTGGAAGACGTCCCCCTCGACGACTCCAACATCACCCTCCTCTATGATATCAGTACTGGTAGACCACCAGCGTGATTTTCTGCTCCCTTGTACCGTCAGGTGTTTGCTTTCATTCACAGCCTGTCACATCCCTCGCACCATTCTACTGCACAACTGCCGAGAACGAAGTTCATTTTAGCACAGCATTACTAAGGATGCTGAGGATTTGGCCTAGAGTTCTTGCCAAACTTCCAAAGTACATTGACATGCTGATTCAGGAGTGGGCACATTTCCTCAACCTCAGCGTCGTTTCACCCATATTCACGTCGATGTTCTAGGCCCCTTACCCACATCACATGGACATTATTACCGGTTTACCGTCATCGACCGCTCCACTTGTTGGCCTGAAGCTATTCCCAAGGTAAATGCAACATCTGCTCATGTACATCTGCCCTTATTCTCAGAATGGATAGCAAGATTTGGTATTCCTGAGCATATTACTTCTGAGATGGGTATCACTTCCACCTCTCAATTGTGGACATCATTAGTGAATATCCTGAGCATCACTCTACATTAGACAACTGCCTAAAACACTGCTTCAAATGGAATGGTTGAACGTTTTCATCGTACCCTCAAAGCAGCTTTGATGTCCAGCTACAAGGAGTCTAACTGGATTACTTAGCTTCCCTGGGTAATCCTGAGACTAATGTCCACTCCTAAAGACACCCTTGATATCTCCGTAGCTGAAATGGTGTTAGTCATCCCTGCCGAATTTTTCCTTCTGCAACCTCCTCACGTCGGGGGGAAATTTACTCCATACCCCCAGACTTACAAGCCCAAAGTAGAGCATCACATACCAACACACTTGTACTCTGAAACGCACGTCTTCCGATGCAACAATACTAGCAAGCCACCGCTAACGCCCCCTTAAACGGGCACTTTCCTTGTGAGCCAACACAACCCGAAAGCATTCCTACTAAACATTCGTGGCAAAGAAGACTGGGTCCCCATTGATCGTCTAAAACCTGCTTGTCTCCTGCCAGATGACTGGCCTACAGTTTGCCTCTCTAGACCAGGGCGCCCTATTTAACATGTACAGTATATCATTTTTAGAGGGGGAGCCATGTACCACCGGTGGGTCACAGCATCGTATATAGTAACGACATTTTTCTTTTTTTCATATATTATCCTTTGTATCTTCGCTCTACCCCCACACTGGCAGCAATTTGTATTAACCTGTCTGCCTCCTTCATTGTTGACTGTTAACAGAACCGGTTGCCAGTTTGACAAGAAATAGCATGTTTGTATTCTGTGACCTTCTTACCGGGACCTAGTGTGTATATATACTCGATGAGTTTGTAATAAAGTTACTCAGTTGCATGCATCTCACCTTTGACTCACTACCTACTCTTGGCCCGTCACAATTATATGCCTCCAGTGACTCTCTCCATGAAATTTACATTTGTTGAATGATGGGATTACCTTTTAATATACAGACTTTAGTTGAGAAAATTTCAAGATACAATAATATTTGGTGATCCCAAAATTAATTTTAGAAAATTGATCAATGAAATCTTCAAGATTCTTTCAAATGATAAAATCGTAAAATATTAGAATATAGTATATGACGTCGGGATTAGAAACAATGTATATATCCTCCCAATCAGAAACATAGGCCGATAGTTGCAATGCCAACAGGATTTGGTAATATCAATTAAAAGAACTACAATTGTGATGAACTTGTCCAATACTGCAGCATACATGATAGCCCTCTCACTCTTATCACAGTAAGAAGGCTTGACGAATTAAAATTTTAAATAGAAGCAATTCATTTATTAATATGGATTAAAATGCCCATGACAGCAGTAACATAAAATGCGATTCAAATAAATGCAATAAGTGGCAACTTAAGCAGGTAGTTCAGTAGATGAACTTAGTTTTTATTAGAAAACAGGGGCAAACAGTATAAATGTAAGGAAGGTTTTTGAGGGTACTAATGATTTTTCTGATCATAGTTTACTGAATATCTAATTATTTTTTTGGGTTTAGCTGATTGTATTAATATTGAAAATATAAAGGATAAGTTCATGATGACATAGGATCAGTGCCGTCTTATATATTTTCCTTATCTTCATCACTTTCTTTTATTTATCAGAACATTAGAGATAGATTAGTTATCAAGGCGGCAACGTCTCAAAATAAGCAATACATTTTTTCTTAGACACGAGAAGTTCTCGTAACAACATGGATGCACAAAAGTATAAATTGTTTTTAAGAAAGGTCTTAATAAAGAATTAAATGGCTAAAGAAGTATATATGGGCAATAAGCTACTTCATCTGCTAGATTATGTTGGTGGTCCTTATAGAGCAAGTGAATTTCGTTCTTTTCATAAGTTCACCGCAGTTGAAAGTTAGTATATGTCTCGTGGAAGTTTTAAGATATAATTCTAAGGCATTATCAACATCACAAAAGTTTAATGGGTTAATAGTTTAAAGGTCACTCGTGAATGAAAAAGGCAAGGAACAGTGCCATTACCCTAGCAACCAGAACAAGGCCCCAGAGGCTTACCATATGTACATATGATCAGTGCCCAAGCCCCTCCTCACCTAAGCTAGGACCGGGGAGAGTCAGGCAATGGCTGCTGTTGACTTAGCGCGTAGACATATAGGCTCCCCCAAACACACAGCCCATAGATCAAAAGGATGGTGGGGTTGCAACCACTAAAATAACTATCGAGTTTTAGCCTAACTCAAATCCAAGTCTGGCGATCAATAGCCATGGACGTTGCCAATAAACCACTACAATGAAAAAGTGTTTTTCTTCATATCTATTCCACTGGGGATCTTTCCTCATATCTCTGCCTACTGATGGCTGTCGGTAATGGAAAGAGACGAAGTGAAGATAAGACAGAAAACATAGTGGCTTTTGCTCGGACACTTTCTTGTAGATAACCTTTAATGGGGCAATAAGAAATGACTCTAAATTAATGGTCATAATATTTTATCTACTTTTCTCCTTCTCTATGTCTGTGTTTGTGTGTCTGCCTCTCTTCTAAAAATTCAGTCCCAGTATCAATCATTTTGGTCCTCCAGTCTTCCTCATGCATACGAGGCTCCATTCCATTCAAGACTAGACCTACCGTTTGCTCGTGTGAGATGAACAAAATTAAAGCAGAATTGACATTATTAAACTTGAGACTCTCTCTCTCTCTCTCTCTCTCTCTCTCTCTCTCTCTCTCTCTCTCTCTCTCTCTCTCTACAGGGCTTTAGAGTTTTACTCACTAATTTAATACATGAATTGGAAAAATATATATGAAAAAAAGGTCTGTATATTTTATTGACTAATTTTAGGTTGAGGATTCTGCGATACGTTATAATTACTTCATAATATAACCAAAAATCAGCTTGAAGCTTTTATTTCTCTTGTCAAATACAAATTTGAGTATACACAAATGCTTTGAAAATGATGGTAGTCGAGTACACCAGAACCAAAGGATATATATACATAGTGAGCAAATAATCTAAGCCTAATATAGTACAAATGTTTCAGTAAACAACTCCATAAAAGTTTAATGATCTCAATATTATCAAGCCACCGAAGTTACAAGGAGATGCAAGCTTAGTCAGCCTAAATCAAGTCCTTAACATGAAAACGTCCATTTATTTTTTTCTCAGCATCCTGTTTGCTTTTTTTGTCATGCATAAATTTAACTTGAAAGCGAATGTTATGTTCTTCAAAGTCAAGATAGATATCAACTCATCTCCTAAGTGACATTGTCCATTATAACATAGTTGAGCAATGAGATGTTAGTCATTCAGTTTATCTTCCAGTTTTTACTAAAACCGAACATTTGATGTTAAGTTTAAAAGATGCAGGAGAGGAGGAGGAAGGGGAAGAGGAGGAGGAGGAGGAGGAGGAAGAAGAAGAGGAGGAGGTGGTGAGGAAGAGGTGGAGAAGGAGAAGGAGGAAGAGGAGGAAGAAGAAGACGAGGAGGTGGAGGAAGGGGAGTAGGAGGAGAAGGATAGGAGTCGGAGAATAGAGTTACTGCTTTGAGGGAAAATGAACATCGGGTAAAACAGCGGGAGTTCTCTTTCGTGAAGAGTGTGCACTATCACCAAGTTACTCAATTTTCTTTCGTTTAATAGATATCTGTTTGAGGCTCAGGATGAGGAAGGCAGGTTCATCCTTGCCAAAATCCGTGGACATG
>NC_090729.1:27605092-27610092 GCF_036898095.1 Palaemon carinicauda | reverse complement strand
AAATCCTGGGATACATATTCCCAGACATTTATCCTTTTAAAAATTTATATATTGATGTTAAGCGGTGATATTAAGGTCACAAACCCTTAAAATAAACTAATAAAGTGTGTTAAAATTACGGTCGCTTCTTTTTTTACTGAAATACGGCTAAGAACAGTATATTTGTACGAATTTCCGATATAAATAACGTTATAACAGTGCAATTAACGTTGGGGGAGAATAAGGACTATCCTTAATGATGAATCATCGCCTAAAAAAAAAAGCCAAACTTCAGGTGTTGAACAAATAGAAGTTTGGCTTTTGTTGGTGTTCACCCGTCACCTTGAGGAGTTGTCCTTATTTATACAAAGTAAACAGCATTTAAAAATAGATGCAATGAAATGTTGCATTTCACTCATCATAGAAGAAAGTTTTCATGTATTTTGTTTTGAGATTTTTCATATTTGATCGTGAAAATTTTACCATTCATAACACGGAATAATTCTCGAGCCTGGGTAATCTCCAACTAGATTCAAAATCTACGTAAACGAAAAAAAAAGTGATCTAGAAAAGTTGCAAGAAATTTCCTTCCCTCCTACGGCTGTGATCCCAGCCCCCCTTTCCTACCAGTGAAAATACGCCTTTTTTTTTATCTTGTTGAGCGTAA
This sequence comes from Palaemon carinicauda, assembly GCF_036898095.1. Taxonomy (NCBI): domain Eukaryota; kingdom Metazoa; phylum Arthropoda; class Malacostraca; order Decapoda; family Palaemonidae; genus Palaemon; species Palaemon carinicauda. The sequence goes on along the minus strand of NC_090729.1, from coordinate 27,609,446 downwards.
GGTGTAGCTTCATCTAAAGATTATACCTCGGTAAAATAAATAGTGTAAAATATATTCAAAACCCTTAATAAATACGTATATTCTTTGATATCCAGAGAAATTCCAAGAAATTTTAATTCTGGGCTGAAAAATAAACTAATAATTTTGTCCGATAGGATGATTAAATGCTATGACCATATTGCCTACTGAAGGGTTAGTCATTTGAGTGGTAATTCTGATGACCTCTGAATATTCAAGAGGTGGTTCCATTAACTGAGGTTAGATTACCCCACACGATTCCTTTTTAATTATTGATGATTTATTTGATGGCTCCTTTGATGACGATTACCAGAATGTAAATGTGAAAGATATCAGGAAGAAATATATTTAAGAAAAGTATATTAACAGTTTTCTTTTAAACAATTCCTTGCTTTATGTTTTAACTACACAAAGATGATTAAAGCGAAATATTACGAAGCGAAAGTCATTAGTCTATATTGTTGTGTGTATGAAGTTTAGAACCGACTCCAAACCGTCATGACAAGATCTTATAAACTGGGAATATCAAAGGAAAAAAAATATAACACAAAGAGAGGAACTGAAAGAATGTAATGAACAGGTGATTACTTTTGCATTTCAAAGATATGATTACGACTAATCATCCGATGAATCACCTACTCGACAATGACAACTATTTTGCTTATCTTTTGCGATGTACATGTTTACTCTTTCCATGTGAATTCTTTATAATACTTACATTTGTGAAACATATGCACAACCATATATATACATATATATATATATATATATATATACATATATATATATATATATATATATATATTTATATATATATATATATATATATATATTCATATATATATATGCTGTATATATATATATATATATATATATACATGAATATATATAACAAGCACACGTGATTTCAATGTAAATAATACCCACAAATGGCATTTGTACCAACCGTGTTTCACACAATTGTACATAATTCCTTTTGTATATATTATGCTTGTATCTTCGCTCTTCCCTCGCACTAAAACGAACATGAAAATTCATGTCTGGTTTTTCCTCTGTAATATTGTCTGTCCTGTGAACTTGTTTTGTCCTGTTGCCTTGAGGTTTTGTATATAAGGAGAGTGTTCCACAATAATATAACTCAGTCGTTTCCAATCTGCCTTTGAGTTCACACCCCTTACTCGGCGCCGTCACATTGGTGACCCCGGAAGTCGACTCGCTCCCACTGCCTTCCACCCCCACCTCCCTCGCCCCTCCATCGTTGTTACTATGATGGAGACGGACTCTACAGTTTCTACTACAGCAGTTGGCGCCGCGGCCGCCCCATTGAAACTTTCACCGTTCGTCAGCAGAGAAGCGTTTGCTTAGTTTCAACGCGCTGAAGTCCACTTTCGTATCAGGGGCGTGACTCGCTCAACCACCAAAGCGGATTATGTTCTCGCGGCGATACCCGAGGACACCTTCCCAGAAATATCCGACTGGCTTTGTGAACAAGGAGACACCCCAATAGCGTATGACGCCCTCAAAACATAACTTCTGCAGCAGTACTCGCCGTCGCCAGCCGCCCGTATAGCAAAGCTTTTTCAGCTCTCGCAACAAACCGTTGGGGGACCAAAGGGCTTCGCTTGCCCTCAGGGATATGACCAGTATCGCTCGCCTTCAACCTGGCGCAGACGGCTCTCCTCGTGAGGTGATTCTACTCCGTGCCCTTTGGATACGCCATTTACCTGAACCTGTACGCGCTGCCATACCGATGTCGATAGTTTACCCATAAAGCACTTGATGACCAAAGCCGACGCCCTTATGGACAGCCACTTCAAGACCTCCATCAACGCCTCCACCCCTGACGACGAGGATGCCTATTCAACGTCAACCGAAGCTGACATGAATGCCGTAAGACATACACGCCTACCCCGTGACGTGCCGAAGCGGCGACAAAGCCGCCCACCACCCACCAATCGCTCGCGCCCCAATGAGCGACTCCTACAGCCCCTTACAACCTCCCATCCGCCGCAGTTTTGCTACTACCACTTCAGATTCGTGGCAACCGCGTAGAAATGTGCCAAAGATTGTCAGTGGCCAAAAAACGTGTAAGTAGGCCATCGCTTGTGGCGGTGGCCTTCCATGTTTCTAATCTTTTCTTTTTACAGGATGCAGGAACAGGCGTGCGATTTTTGGTAGACACGGGTGCTTGTCGTTCTCTTTTGCCAAGGAAACTCTGCCGACGTCTGCTTGGTAGCTGCCAACGGATCTGCGATACCCACCTACGGTTACGAGAACCTCACATTATCGTTCGGAATCGGTAAATTCAATTGGAAGTTTCTCGTTGCTGACGTCACAATGCCAATCCTCGGTGCGGATTTCCTCTCTCATTTCCAACTTCTGGTCGATGTCGCCCACCGACGATTGGTCAACGCAGACTCGTACTTGTCGACACCTCTTCAACCCGCCCCCTCTAACCTCGCTCTCCACATCAGCCCACCCACGGATGCCTACGCCCACCTCCTTACGTCATACCCGGAAGTTTTCCGTCCAGAACTTCGCCAAACGCCCAAGGTTCCTGCCAAGCATGGTATTTATCACCATATCAAGACAACGGGACCCCCAGTCTTCGCAAAATTCAGATGTCTGGCACCGGAACGATTGGCAGCCGCCAAACAGACGTTCGCCGAAATGGAGAAAATGGGCCTTTGCCAAAAAGCCTTCAGCCCATGGTCGTCACCCTTACACATCGCTCTGAAGAAAGACGGCTCCCTCCGTCCGTGCGGGGATTACAGGCGCCTGAACATGCAAACAGAACCGGATCACTACCCCCTCCCAAACATTGCCGATGTAACCTCCTACCTGCACAAAGCGAAGGTTTTCTCTACGCTCGACCTCCTGAAGGGGTATTATCAGGTGCCTATGAACATAAAAGACATCCCCAAAACCGCCATTACCACTCTGGCACATACACCTTCAATTACTCCTGTTTTGGCCTTCGTAATGCTGGGGCAACGTTTCAACGTCTCATGGATGGCATCTTAGGGGACCTCCCTTTCTGTGTATGTTATGTGGACGACATACTTGTGTTCTCCTTCTCAAAAGAGGAACACCTCCGTCACCTGCGCATCGTGCTCGACCGCCTGCAACAAAACGGCCTTGTAGTCCGGTACGACAAGTGTACCTTTGGCGCCAACGAAGTGTCGTTCTTAGGGCACTGTATCACTCCTGAAGGAGTCCATCCCCTCCCTGAGAAGGTAGCAGCCGTTCCGAATTTCCCCGCGCCCTCGACCGTCAAAGCTCTGCAGGAATTCTTGGGCATGATCAACTATTATCACCGTTTTCTGCCAGCCATTGCCGCCACTCTTGCTCCCCTCTACGCCTCCCTCAAGGGCAAGCCAAAGGACCTGAAGTGGGGTCCCCTTCAAGAAGCAGCCTTCTGCAATGCAAAGAAGGCCCTATCAACTGCTGCGGCTCTCACTTTTCCTATCCCACACGCCCCTCTCCTTATCTCCACCGATTCCAGCGACGTCGCTATTGGTGCAGTACTCGAGCAGGTGGTCAAAGGCTCGCCCCGCCCATTGGCCTTCTTCAGCAGAAAACTGTCCAAGGCAGAATCGGGTTATTCTACCTTCGATCGAGAATTGCTGGCGGTGCACTTGGCTGTCCGTCACTTTCGCCATTTCTTAGAAGGTACGCCCTTCGTCATTCGCACAGACCACATGCCTCTGGTGCACGCCTTCACTCGACAGTCTGACGCCTGGTCCGCCCGTCAACGCCGACATCTCTCCGCCGTGGCTGAATATAATTGCACCCTCCAATACGTCCCTGGGAAAATGAATCCCGTTGCTGATGCCCTGTCAAGAAACACGTTGGCTGCCGTTCAACTGGGATTGGATTACAACGCCCTGGCTGAAACCCAACGACAGGATCCAGAGTATCAAGCTTGTAGGACATCCTGCACGTCCCTCCGTTGGGAAGATTTTCCTCTCGAAGACTCCAACACCAACCTCCTCTGTGACGTCAGTACTGGTAGACCGCGACCTTGGATTCCTGCTCCCATGCGCCGAAAGGTGTTTGATTTCATCCACGGCCTTTCACATCCCTCGTGCCATTTTACTGCACAGCTGCTGAAGGCAAAGTTCATTTGGCACGGCATTTCTAAGGATGCTAAGGATTGGGTCCGCGCCTGTACTTCTTGCCAAACTTCCAAAGTACATCGACACACGGATTCAGGAGTGGGCATCTTTCCTCAACCTCAGCGTCGTTTGGCACACATTCACGTCGACGTTGTAGGCCCCCTACCCACATCACAAGGACATCGTTACCTGTTTACCGTCATCGACCGCTCCACACG
>NC_090729.1:27595092-27600092 GCF_036898095.1 Palaemon carinicauda | reverse complement strand
CAAGCATTAGTAAATATCCTAAGAATACGAAGAAATGTCCTTCATCTATATCAATGTTTAGTGAACAACTTTCATCACATACATTTAAGAATCACATCGGGAAGTGAAACATTCATCGAATAAACAACGCACGACGAGAAGCCAAGTCGAAGGTCATCACGCCAGCTAAACTCTTCCTGCAAACGAGAGAGAGAGAGAGAGGACGTGACGTCATCGGATCAAAAATATCTTCGCGTATATATACTAAAGCTAAGTACATCCTTTATTCATTCAGGTTTTTTTCAGTGAAGTGTTTTATGTCACAAGTCGATCGTCAATTATTGCTGGGGTCAGTTATATGTAATCTTAATCTTCCTTCATTAAAGGAATCTATATTCAACTACCAATTCTCGTCTGCTGAATTATTTTTCTCTGTGTGATAATTCCGTTTTCTTTCAGAAGTTCTCGGGAAATATCTTTGTTACATTAACTGTCTTAATATCATAATTTTGGTGGACTTTGTTATAATCTGCAACATATTTTTATTGTATAGTGCATATGCGTTTACGCAGTGGACGTGTGTATTCATATAGATATTTTGATAGGATCGCAGGGAATCATAGTGATAGGAAAAAAGTTAAAGTTTACATGTCGGCACCTGTGACTCCTGGACCCAGTAACCACACTCCCGTGGTAACTCTAGTGAGTGCAATAGCAGCTATCCTTCCTTATCAAGGTCGGGTCAATGGGTTCTTGCCTCAGAATGTCGAGTCATTGATCTCGTCAGTAGATGGTCATTTAAATGCAAAACGCATCACAGACCCATCTGTACAATTACAAGAAGCTAAAAGTTTCATAGACTTTGCTAAAGGAGATAAAAGCACGTATCTTAGAGGAGTCTCTTTCCAAGAGGCAGTTACATGGGAGGTTTTCAAAGTTAGGCTACATGCAATATATGGCGGTGAGGAAGCTTTAGACATAGTTTTGACAATAAGTAATTCCACATGGGTTACAGGAGATAACATCGCCGTGAAAGATTTCTTACGGCTAATGTATTTAACTTGCATGACAATTATGTTGCCAGGAGCTTTAGTGCGGTGTTTTGATAAAAAGCTAATGCCCGAAAGTACTGGACTAGATGTGTGTAAACAGGTAAAGAAACACATGTCCAAGTTTACTAACCTTGATCCCTTGCTTACTCAAGTTTTTGCAAAAAATTAAACTAAGCCACAACAAGTAAACGTAGTTAATAATAATCAAGCTGCAGGGATGACTTGTTACAATTGCAAAGGTCAAGGTCACTTGATTGCAGACTGTAGGACGCGGTTTTGTTCAATTCATAACAGTTCAACCCATTCATATAGTCGATGCTTCTCACGTAATCAACAACAGAATCCTATAAATACGCAAACAGTTTCCTATGGAAATAAAAAGAAAAATTCTCAGTTTAATGAAAAGAAACAGGTGAATGGCAATGCAGTTCAAAATCAAAAACAAATAAATGTGCTTTAAGTAACTCTGTTCCTGGGCCGTCTAGCCAGATCTCGCAAGGTCAGACGAATTTTTAGAATGTGCAAAGCAAAGCAAACACCACATAGTTAACTCCATTGGGGAAGAGAGTGATGTTGGGTCATTCATATCAACATCTTTTGTATCAAATAATCCATTTAATAATTCATCAGATCATTGTGAGGCAATAGATTTTCCTATGAAACACACGGCAGAATCCAATAAATCAGTGCAGGTTCGCGTAGATTTGCAACAAATTCACGCAATAATAAGCCAGAATAAGTTATGACGAACATTATATGCTGTAAATTTAAAACACCGATCCTTCACATTATTTTTTGACTCTAGTAGTCCACGTAATATCATGGATTTGAGGACTTATCACTTGTTATTTTCGAACTTCCCTATAGAGAAGTCCGGCGTAATGCTCTCGGGTATAGGATATAATGAATTAAATGTAATAGGAGAAACTCATGTTCAGTACAAGGTCGGTAAGCTCACGTTTCCTGATACCTTTATCTATATACAATACATTGATATGTATCCAGCAGTAATTATAGGATACCCGTCTATGGGCACTCAAAACATTACCTTAGCCCCTGCCAAACATGGCCTGTATATCAAAGGAAAATTCTATAAGTCTTCTAATACCTTGAAATCAGTTTTGGATAAAAAGGAGACAACAAATAAAACAGTAACGTACGTTGAAGAACAAATCACTTGTCTCATGAATCAAGAAATAATACCCGCGACCCAACAGAATTCTCGTTCACCCGTAATATCAGCTTGCTCGCAATCTATCGAACCGAACGTAACTTCGAATATAATAGTGCGAGTAAAGAAAACTTTGCCGGGATCTAAGATATTAATCCTTTCCGACACTCTGAAAACTAACGGATTGTCCGTCATACAAGCTATTTATACAGTCGGCTTACAACAACAATGTAATATTGAAGTCTGTAATCATTTGAATACCACTTTAGTAATTCACAAAAATCAACATATCTTGGATGTGGAAGTTTATAAACATCCTATTCTTACCATTGATGAGATCAATCACGCTCAATCAGTTGCGGATGAATCCCTTTTGCAAACTACAAAAAATAAAATCAATAAAAACATTCAAGAAGAGGAAACTCAGCAGAAATTTTTTGATCTTTTAACAAAATATCATGATATTTTCTCCACTACGGATGGATCGTTAGGTAAAACGGATATCATAGAACACCAAATAAGGTTAAAAGACAAGCAGAACATTTTCCATGTACCCTCGTACAGGCTCCCTATGAAATTCCAGAATGAGATAAATGATGAAGTAGGTAAAATGCTAGAAGAAGGAGTAATTAGAAAATTTAGCAGCCCTTATAATTTTCCTTCAATAGTTGTACCGAAAAAAGATGAAACATGGTGTATCTGCATAGACTTCCGTCGCTTAAATGAGGAAACGATCCCTGATTGATTCCCAGTGCCATGTACTGTGATATTTTATATTTGCTAGGTCAGAAAAAATATTTTACCAGATAGGACTTACTTAAAGGCTTTCAACAGATACCATTAGACTGCCTTCTGCACAGCCAGGGGACATTATGAATTTTTGCGTATGCCTTTTGGTTTACGTTGTGCTCCCATAACAATTACTAGAATTATCAACATAGTGTTTGGAGACTTGTTAGGGGACATATTGCATACCTATATGGACGACCTTGTAAACTTTTTTAATACCTTAAAAGAACATTTATGTAAACTGGAGCTAGTGCTACAGAGACTAAGACAGCATAATTTAAGGGTAAAGATTAGTAAGTGTTGATTTTTCAAAACAGAATTAGTCTATTTAGGCTTTACAGTGTCTAGTCAAGGTCTTAAAGTAATCCACGATAAGGTGTCGGCTATCCGTAACTTTCCGATACCTACTAATGTCAAGGGAATACTGCAATTTCTGGGGTTTAGTGGGTATGACAGGCGTTTTATACACACTTATTCAATAATAATAGCTCCCCTAACTGATCTTACGAAGAAGAGCGTAGATTTCATATGGTCAGAGCAGCATCAACAGGCGTTTGATACCTTGAAAGATGAACTGTGTAGTTCTCCTATCTTAAAATTTCCTGACTTCGGTAAGGAATTCTTCATTGCAAAAGACGCCTCAGACCTAGGAGTAGGTGGAGTATTGCTTCAGCAATATGACAAACAGTTTTTCCCGATAGCTTATTATTCACGTAAACAGAGACCTTCCAAAAGTAAATATGCAGTAATAGACAAGGAGGGGCTAGCTATTGTTAATTCACTAGTGCATTTTAAGTTCATAATATATGGTTAATACCGTCAAGGTTCTTACTGATCATAAGCCCCTAACCGACTTCTTTAAAGGCTTTAGTCACAGCCCCAAACGAACTCGGTAGCATTTGATCATCCAAGACTTTGGCGCGAGGATCGGGTATTTACCTGGGAAAGCAAATATCATTGCCGACGCATTATCACGCAACCCCGCGTCATCTTGTACGGAGCCATTAGCTGAATTAATAGATATATCAACATCCATGCATATTGTTAAAACTGTATCTGAACAAGAAGATCTGGGCTGGAGTGCTGAACTAATACAGACTGAACAAAGAAAATATCAGCAATTAGAAAAAATCATAAATGGTTTAAACGGAAATCCTAAGGAAAAGGAATATATAAAGTATACGCACCAGAATTATATAATCAACGATAATATTCTGTGTAGATCCGTGACAAGGAAAACCAGCAATACACCACATGTAACTAACGACCATGTAGTGGTACCAATCTCACTTATACACACTGTCCTAAATTTGTTGTATGCAAATCCTTAGTATGGCCAACCCGGGGTTCTCCATAATGTCACAGGAAGCCAAATCATTATTTTATTGGCATACGATGCTTACTGATATAAAAAACTCATAAATAATTGTCGCACTTGTCAGGAAAACAAAGGGCACACGAAGACACCTGTCAGCCTAGGGGCTTATCCCGTGCCCAATCAACCCTTTGAAAGAGTACACTTAGATTTATTAACAGGGTTTTGCGAGTCAGACAGAGGAAATAAGCACCTCTAAGTAATTATAGATGCTTTGACTCTATATACAGAACTAATAGCGCTTAAAACTAAAACTGCGATCGAATGAGCTAGGAAGTTCTACGAGTGCTACATTTGTAAACATGGAATTCCAAATATGATAATCTCTGACTCGGGTGGAGAATTCAATAATCATTTCCTCAACTCGTTGTGTGAATTCCTTGGCATAAAGAAAATCACTACCATGATCTATCACCCAGAGTCGAATGGGCTAGTGGAAAGAGCGAATAGGAAGGTTTTAAACGTATTAAGAGTTACACTAGGGGGATCAGGCCCCAACTGGGATATTGCCATACCTACGGTACCAAGTATTCTGAATCACTCATATCATGTATCTATTAAAATGTCGCCACACGAGGCACTGTACGGTACCCCAGCTAGAATGCCGTTCCATGTATTAATTAATGCCTACAAC
>NC_090729.1:27582592-27587592 GCF_036898095.1 Palaemon carinicauda | reverse complement strand
AAAACGACGTCTTTTAAGAACTGTGCAGTTGGTGTTGCTATTAGTCAAAATGTTAGCCCGTGAATCGGCAGTTGAGCATACGCTCTTGCAGATGTCGTACGTGCTGTAGCTGCTGCTCTGTTTATCTCGACACCACAACACATTTTTCACGGGTATACTGGTCATTTATGACCCAGCGTTACGTTGCACGTGAGTTTAGTGTAAGTCAAAGTTTTTATATAATTGATTATAGCATAATTGTCCTTATATGCGTTACGTTGCACGTGAGTTTAGTGCAAGTCAAAGTTTTTATATAATTGATTATAGCATAATTGTCCTTATATGTGTGTTATTGATATTTTTATACAAATTTTGTGGAAGATTTACCAAACTTCTAGAACTACCGACAGCCAGCTGGCATGCTTCTAGAAGGAAATATGGCGGGTATTCTGATTTCCTAATTTTGAAGTTTTTTTTTTTTCAGAGCATGGCTTTTTCGAACGCACTTTACGAGGAAGACTCGTTTATTAACCTTCCAGAAATTGAGAGTGAGGAAGAAGAGGATGCCCTACATGAGGTTGATGAAGACCACGAGGACAATGGGGTATTTCACTTCGATGCTTTGAGTTTTTATCCAAGCAGTTACAAGGTGTCCCCCTCAGCTTCGACAGCTTCGACAAGTTCCCGCTTCTAAACATTGTAAGAAGTCTAGAACTGTGGTCTCCGATGTTACTATGTCTGTCAATATTATTGTGAATGATTTGGATATCATGCGAGCAGACGAGGAAGTCTTTTATGAACCTGACGACCCCCCTTCAAGACCCTCTACGTCCAATGGTATGTTTCATGACATACCATCAGAAAACTTGACGTCTGCAGAACTGCACAGCAGGAAAAGGAGAAGGGGCCAGTTGCATGGTGCTGTAGGAACTGCTTTCAAGAAGCTGAAAAAGGAGTGTGTCAAGGCAAGGGATGCCACAGTTTGGCACCGGATGCCAATCTAGACCTGCCTAGATATGATACCCATTACATCCCCAGGGGGAGTTTCAGCACCATAGTACAAGGCATTACAAAGCCCTGTGATTTCTTTGGTCTCTTCTTTGATGCCACAATGATTGCCGCAATTTGTGTAGAGACTCTGAGATCACAATTCAAGAAGGCTGATAGCTACACATTTGGCGAAGTCTCTGTGATGAAACTGAAGGCCTTCCTTGGTCTTTTGATCCTGTCGGGAATACGGAAGGACAACCATGTGGCCACATCGGACATGTGGTCTTTGCTAGATGGCTCTCATGTCTACAGAGCTGTCATGACTGAGTGCCGGTTTGCCTTCCTTCTACGAGTCATCCGTTTGGACGACAGTGCCACTAGACAGGAACGTCGTAAGACAGACGAGATGGCCCCAATTCACAAGATTTGGAATATGCTCATCCAGCACTGCCAGGAGAACTACAAGCCAGGGCCTCATGTAACTGTTGATGAGCAGTTGATTCCTTTCCATGGACGATGCCATTTCAAAATGTACATACCAAATAAACCAGCAAAGTAAGTAAATTTTTGACATACATAATTTATGATAATACTTGTTTTATATATATGTATGTGATATATTTTGTTTATTTATTTTCAATGCTATTATTTTTATTTTCATTATTCTATTTAGTGATTTTTATTTATTCATAATTGCTATAATTTTACTAATAGTTCTTTCTTATCTCCAGGTAGAGCTTGAAGGTGGTCATGGCATGTGATACTGACATGCATTACATGATCAATGCGATCCCCTACATGGGCAAGGGGAGTGTTGAGCTTCCGAGGGGATGATGTTAAGAGAGATTTTTACCATGGAGCTTGTTCAGCCATACCACAGACGAGGAAGGACAGTGACACCAGACAGTTGGTTCACCTCCCTGCCCTTAGCCCTGTCGCTGAAGGATGTTGGCATTGACCTGGTAGGGACCATCAGAGAGAAGCCCTATATTCCTTAGTGTGTCATCAACAAGAACATGGAAGATGGTTCTTCTGTGGCTGCATTCTCCTATGCCCAAAACGTCATATCGCAGTGCCAGAGGGGTCAACTCCACCAAGTGGATTCTTCTGCTGTCGACATTCCACTACCAGCCTTTATTCACCGAGGACTACAAATCTGACATTCCGATGTTCTACAATGCAACTAAGGGTGGAGTTGATTGCTTTGGTCATCTATGCAGCATCAGTTCCTGCGCAAGAAAGACGAGACGGTGGCCTCTAGCATACTTCTTTGGAATGCTCAACATGGTGATGGTGAACTCCTATATTCTGTACACTGACAACACTAGTCTTTCAAAGAAGAGTAGGCTGCAGTTCTACAAGAAGCTGATGGAGGGATTGTGCTACGAATGGGTAAATCGCAGGTACAGGCTCTTCACTTTTCTCTCTCGTGATCTGAAACATATCATGAGAATAACATTCAATCTTCCTGAATTACCACAAGAAGCAGCGTCCTCGAGGTTAGAAACGCACACAAAATGTTACATGTGTCCCAGCAACACTCACAAGAAAAGCAGAATTTCTTGTGTTCATTGCCATAAACCTGTCTGTCCCAGCCATCAGGTTATCTGTAGTGCCAATTGCAAAAATGTCTAGTTAAGACACCATATATTTTCTTTCATGTTGCAGTAAAGTTTTGAGAATATATAATTTTCATGAAAAGTCTTCCCTCTCAATTTTAGCGTTCATTCGGGGTTTACAGATTCCTCTTTTCCTAATTATTTTTTCCTCAAAGTTATCATGTATCATCTGAAAAAGATTCACGTAGAATTTCAGTCAAAGGTAATAATGTTCAGTAAGCCTAATAGCCTCTTGAAAGCATACATTATAATAGATTGTTCCTCTTCCCACAGATGCTGCTTGCGACATGCACACCTCCTCTACCTTTACTTGCCCCTGTGACTCGGTTTCTATTGTAAGTGATATAATCTTGTTATATTCCTGTTCCTTTTGAGATTTTCTATAGATTATGTAATATTCAGTGTGATTGAGCTCGTGTATTGAGAGTTATGTAGGACTTTTTTAGAAAAAAGTGGGTGATAACCTGGCCCTCTCAAATTTATTGTCCCTTAGCGGATAATTTTTTTTTGTATTTTGATTATTTCTTACTTAAAACTGACTGTACATCTTCTCTAGGGGGTCCAGGGGAAATTTTACCGAAATGTAATACTATTTAGTAGGTCAAATGACGTCTTGAATGCATGCGTTCATTCCCGCTTCTAATCACTTGTTTTTCCTCCAACAGCTGCTGCCTGCGACACCCGCACAACCTCGGACTCTGCTTGCCCTTGTGACTCTGTTTTTATTGTAAGTACTATAAACTGGTTATATTCTTGTTCCTTATGAAATTCTCTATAAATTGCGTAATTTTCAGTGTGATCGAACTCATATATGATGATGTACCACATATTTTATTTGAAGGAATTGCATGAAAAATAATCCCTCAAAAGGTGGTACAATCATTTACTTGTCTTTTTCAAACTAAAGTGAGCAAATATATATATATTTTTTATGATAATTGTATTCTTAGATCATATACCAATATACTACATAACTTTCAGTAATTTTCATATGTGTATAATAGTCATTTGGTAGCCAATAAAAGGATCAATTTTGTTTTTTGTGCTTTTTTTTTGTAAAAAAAAAAAATCAATTCACGTTATTCTCATGCTTTCAGCTCTCTCCGTTTTCGACGAATTTGCTTTACATTTTCTCCAGTGCTCAAGACACCACCTGGGATGAAGTCCTGTGAAGATTATGTAAATATTTGAATTCTCTTATTTTTTGTAAATTTTTCACTATAAGTTATTAAAAAATCAAACTTATTTTTTTTAAATATTTTGTAAAAATATTTTTTCTATTCTTTGTTTGATTCAAACACCAGAGTAGTATTAAGTGTTGTTGAAACCAATAAGCCAAACCCTAATTTTCTTTACAACTTATTGGGTAATATATTATAAAATAACTTTTTTACGGTCGGTCATATATGCCCGGCATTACCTTAATAGGTAACGGGATTCACCGTTGCCTGTCCAGGGTTCACAAGGGGAATTGGATAGCTATGTGGGTCATTTTGTACTGGCGGAGGGTTGGGTCTAGTTTCGTACCGAAAACAGTACCATTATATATAAAAAAAAAATTAAATATACAAAAAATTCCCATTATTGTGAATGGTAAAACATTAAGAAACACAAGTTTGAAAAGTCAAGTAAAAGAAAAAGGATCTTTTAGGTTGAAAGGTTAATAATAACAAAAGACAATTAGTTAAATTCCAAGGGCCCTGCAGTTAAGTGGACCAAACCGTTTGCAGAATCTAAGCTAATTTGATTTGGGGAACTGTCCGGACTGTACAAATAGTCGTTAGGATGAGGGAGGCCTTTTCCATAAGAATAGCTGTTATCATGAGAATAGATGTACCCAAATGAACTTTGATATCTTTCAACGGGAAGAAACAAGAAAGACAATGAACTCAATGACAAATGGCACCAGGTTTACTTTAAATGTATTAAATATAATATGGATACGATGGTATAGACTAAAGCTTGTATTTCGGTGGTCGTATTGTTCTTGGCTATATAACTATATCTAAAGATAAAAAGCCCTAAAAGTGAAGTAAAAAAATCAAGAATGTTAGCAACAAAACGATACACACAGAAACACTCATGCGCACACACACAAACACACATACACAAACAGACACACATATGCGCATACCAACACGCAAACATATATATATATATATATATATATTATATATATATATATATATATGTTTGTGTGTATATATATATATATATATATACTGTATATATATATGTGTGTGTGTGTGTGTGTGTATATATATATATATATACATATGTGTGTGTGTGTGTGTGTATATATATATATATATATATATAAGGCGTAGATTGGTTATTCAAAGCATCTAAGAATTTGGGGTAATAGGAAGAATAGAGCCAGCAAACCATTATTTGGATTTTGGAAATAATTTT
>NC_090729.1:27544154-27559154 GCF_036898095.1 Palaemon carinicauda | reverse complement strand
CCTGATGGAGGCATACCAGAGTATTAGTGTATCTGTGGATTTTCATCATTGCCTCAACCTTGGGACAACATTTCTATGGTCATGTGGACCAATTGACACAAATAACGTCACCGTTATCTGTCATCATCACTAATCATAAACAATGTTAGTGCTTCCTGCCCCCTACAGGGAAGAGTCATTCTAGACAGTAGAAAAGGGGTCTCAAGGTTAACATATATTGCATGAACAATCGTAAGTATACACTGAATATACAAACAGTCTCATAGTTTGTATATATTGCCGAATCAATATTAGTGTCTCTTATATCTATTGTTTGTGAGCATACAACTATATGAAGAGTACTTACTTTAGTAAGTCAAAGAACTCTGGCATTATATACATGCAATTGTTGGGCGAATTCGGATGCAATACATTCTAATAGACATATATTCCTAATAAATGACAAAATGAGTTAACCAGTAAAACGAATGTAGCATGACAATGGAATTATACATGTAACAAATAAAGAGACTATATTTCTTTCTTAAAAGAGAAAGAAATATGAGTGCAACTCTCAGATTGAAGAAAAACTTTTATAATAAAATTTCTCTCCATGATCTCTGTACCGGTTACATTCTATCAACACTATGTACTACGTACACACGGTACTAGTGCTATCTGTATAATTCCACACCTGGGATTTTGAACAGAATTAGTGTCACCATGGTAACACTCATTTAAAGGAGGTTACCCTAAAAGTGATGACCACTTCTCCCTTTAATTTATAGTCCCAGTCAATTAGCTATTCTTCGCAGAATTAAACAGCAGGTTTTAAAACACTACTTGCTGCCACCACATAATGCTTCAGTTCATGGACCTGCTTAGCATGGTGTTTGTAGAACACTCTGGATGATTTCCATCCAGTATATGAGCGCAGTCGCTCGAAGCCCATATAGTGAAAAAACGTTCAGTTATGAAGCAATTTTTCTTGGATCATGACCTGCGGGAGTACTGTCAGGATACACTCTACGAATAAAGTAGGTGAGCTTCGCCCTCAGTTGTTTCAGGGATAAGTTTGATCCAGAAGTTTCTCCTTTGAAGAACTGTCCTCCCTGAAGTCTGAAGTTCTACGAAGATAGACGTTTAGACAGTACAGATCATAGAGAGACATCTTCCTTCAGAGGACAGATTCTCCAGGGACCCCAATTCTTAGTGGGTACCTCGTTCTTAGCAAGAAAGGTTGGATCAGGGAAAAGATGCAGTTCTTCCGCTTCTGTAAACTGAATGTGGCCTTCATCTCTAGATAGGGCCACTATTTCACTAACTCTAGCCCCGGAGACTATAGCGAACAAAAAGATAACCTTTCATGTTAGATCCTTAAGGGAACAATCTTCATTGTTCACTGATGAGGCATAATGTAGGACCTTGTCCAAAGACCAAGATATGGGGTTAGGTGGTTCTGCGGGCCTAAGCCTTGCACATACCTTCAGAATCTTATTAAAGATTTCATTCGCCAGATCCACTTGAAAGGCATATAGATGAGGTGTAGTCAAGGTTGACTTGCACGTAATTATCATGTTGGCTGCCAGACCTTGATTATGAAGGTGGATGAAAAATGATAGACAGAAGTTCATTGAAATTTCTTTCGGTCCTCTTGCTTTCACGAACGCAATCCACTTTTCCAAGAAGACTCATATTGTCTTCTAGTTGACTTAGACTTGTATTCTTCTAAGAATTCTATATTGCCTTCTAAGATCCCAAATCTTTTTCTAACCGCTAGGCAAGAAAATCATGAAATGAATGATTCGGGTTCTCTGTGATTAAACGAAGGCAATTAATTTCTGAACCTTCTGAAATAGACCTAGTTTCAGAACTAGGTCCAGCTTCAGCTTCAGTTCCTTCATTAAGGAGGACAGATTGCTCTTGGGCTACCTGGGAGCCAATGGAGCTACTCCCCCTTGGAAGTATCTGAGCCTGTTGAGGACCTTTAGCAGGTGATTGGATGGGGTGAACGGGAATACCTGAGTCCATCTCTTCCATACTAGAGATATGCTGTCTATAAACTCTGCTAGAGGATCCTCATATGGGGCTACATATCGAGGTAGATTCTTGAAGACGCTCGTGATGAAGAGGTCGATCTGCAGTTCGGGGATTTGTTCCCATCTGGGAGGGAATAGGTCTGCGTCCATGGTCAATTCCAACTCTATCAGCTTGAACCAAAATAGAGCATCCACTGTCACATTGTGGATCAATTGTATATGAACTGCTGACAGGTGCCATCCCTTTAAGAAGGGGATGGTTAACTTCACCTAGACAGTATGAGACGTTCTTTAGCATTGTCTATTGCGACGTCTCATTATCGCTTCGGTGTCCTAGATCAGTCGTAGGAAGTCTGATCTGTGTGGAGAGAGCTTCCCACTCATGACACGACCAGCATAGTCTTGGGACTTTCGGGCTTTGACTTTTGTTAGAGAAGCGATTAAAGAGGGACCTATATCGGTCTTTTTAGATCTCTTCATGCGTTTGATGCGTATTTTCTAACCGCTCTTGACGCATCTTTCCGCTGTGCTCTTAGCACTAGATCTGTCACTATTGCAAACTAGGGAGAGTTCAGAGTTTCTCCCTGATAGCGTTTTTGAAATCTGACTAATTATCTGAGTCTCTTGACCGACCTTGCGATCTCCTTTTATATTCCCAAGGGAAAGGAGAGTTGAAGTGACCACAGGCTTCAATGGTTTTTCAGCCATTGAAACCTTTGAGCATGAGAGAATCAAAACTTCTAGAAGCTTATCTTGCATCTGCGATGTCCCGGGAACCAGGTCATTTCCTTGGATGCACATAGACCAGCCACTTCTGGTGCTTCCCACCCAAGCCTCTCGCACAGGTACATTGTTGCCTGAACCATTTCTCGGCTTGGTTTTTACATGACTAAGTCTGCCAACCCTATGAAGATATTTAGGACTCTGTCTAGTCCGACACGTATCTTTCCTAGGATGTACGTTACTATCTGTAACTTGAATCCTAGATAGGAGGGGAGGGGGTGATTGACTGGAAGTTGCCAAAGGACACCTTCCAGGTCTGACAAGACTACGAACACCCCTTTTTGAAGCAAGGTCCATATGTTCAGAAGGATTAACATTCTGAACTTGCTGTTTTATATGAACTTGTTGAGTGGCGACAAGTTCAAAATGACTCCGAGATTTCTTGAGTCCTTCTCATGAACACAAAACAGCCTTCCCTGGAACTCGATGGACTGTAGTTTCCTTACCACCTGTATGCTCTAGAGCTCTCAGGTATACTCCTCCAGGAGGGTTTTGGATTGTAAAAGAAGGTAAGGAAATAATGGTTGAGACATTTCTGTTTCCCATCATACTCCCGTCTTGATTAGGCCTTGGACCCAAGGATGGAAGGTCTGACGATCCTGGAGAAACCTCCCTCCTACCAGAAGCCTCTTCATGCTTCGAATAATCAGTAGGGGTCACTGGAACTGTGGGATGTTTTTGAACAGCCCGGATATTTCCAGCTTTTCCCGTCTTCTTTTTAGGTTGGAGACCCACAACCATGGAAGATTTTCTCTTTGAAAGGATGCCCCACTTTTGGAGAAGACTTATGTTCTCCATGGTGGCGCTCTTGATCACTTTCTTAACTACCTCGTCTGGGAAGAGGTCTTTACCATAGGTGTTGGATATTAGCTTCATTATTTCGTGTTTCACTGTTGCAGCAGCGAATACAAACTCTATACATGCTCTCCTAGCCTTAATAAAGGTGTAAAGGTCCTTCACTAAGGCAGTCATATGCATTTTGGCTAGGACCATAAGCATGGCTGGGGTATTTTGATAGGATGAACACAACTCTATATAGTTTTGTAGAAAAAGGGAGGCTGCAAGTCTCTCCTTTGTCTCTTGTTCATTATACAAGTAAAACCTGGATAGTTTGGGGAGACGTTCGTTAAATTGTCGACTGGCGACATCCGCATCTAATCTTCCTACTGAGAAAGTTAAATGGACTTCCTTCCAGTCCTTCTCCTGTCTGGGAAAGGCTGGTGACAGAAGCTTGCACTTCTCGAGTGCAGGACATGGCCTACCCAACTCCACTGCCTTGGCAACAGATTTAAATGCCTTCCCCATAAAGGTGAATGAGAATGAAGCAGGAGCATGTGAGGAAGGGTGCCTGTTATCCAGTGAGAATACCTTCGACTCCGAGTAACCCTCCTTTTTCAGGCTACTTGACAGGATAGCCTGTGCCTTATCATGGTTGAGAATCGTGACCTCCTTCGATTCCGTTCCTTTTCTTGACTGGTTCATACCTCAGTCGAACAAAACTATTAGGGAGAGCGTCGAAGCTTGGCCAAAATTGGATTTTGTCCAAAGGAACAGCACCCATCTTCTCCGAGATGTAGAGTTTGCCATTTAAAATCGGCATTAGCTCCACATACCTCCAGGGATTGGTTTTGGAGCATGTTGGTAGGTTTTGATCCATGGGTCGTTTGAATGACCCTTGGGAAGCTACAAGAGAAGCTTTGCAAGGCTCTATCTTGCATTTTACTTCCTGCTTTTCGTTTTGTTTACGAAAGCTCTCTATTAGATTATTCACTTGGGCACATAATTGTTCCATTCTATCTAAAAGAGGGGTAGAAGATGAAGATGTCGACGTCAATGGCTCTAGAGCCGGCATAGGCGGAGGCAATTCCGACTCAGCATTTTCCCCTTTTACCCCCGGGCACTTCCTGCCCTCCTTCCCAAAGGCTATCTGGCTGTCGGGGGATGTAATTGGTGCCTGAGGCACCACTATTTCCTTACATGACTTCGAAAATAGTAGCTTACGCATCCTATAATTAGGTAGGTAAGGTCCCGGAGAGATTTTCTGGAAGCCTCTCACCCAGTTGCGTAATTTGTATTAAGATATATCCCTAGTCTCTATAGACTAGGGATTCTCAAAACCTTCAGACATTAATGTCCAACGTATATAGTAAACCTGTGGGTTCCAATAATGTAGGGATTCGGAAATAATATTGCAGGGGGCATGAAACCTACAAGTATCATGACCGTAAAAATACTTACTCATGGCCTTGCAGAAGACTGCAGCACAAGTCATCTGATGTTCCTCCTGTAAAGAAAGGAAAACAGAATGAGTATATAATGGATTATCTCACTGATAATCAACATGCAAAAGTCATCTTTTAACAGAATAGCTTAGGATAGTAAGCTATAAAGGGATAGTAGGAGACACATACTTGTGTACCCCCTGCAAGCAAATGCTGTTACCTCCCCTTAGTATTAACTATAGGGAGATTCCTCAATCAAGGAACTCCAACTAAAAGGGCTCTTACCCCTAGGCGTAGAGAAGTACAAATTCACTGTCCCTTTTTATTCTTAACACTCTGGGGTCTGGATGACTGATTCTCAATCAGAATATTGAAGAAATACTATTCTTTTAATATAGGAGCGGTACCAGCAGAAGCTCGCACAAGGGTACCCAAGCTCTGTTTGAAATAACTACTGTATAATCGTACTGTAGTTTTCTATTTGCACTATTAGTCAGATAGCCGAACTCTGTATTTAGCTTAAAAAATGGCTCGCAGCTGATTTCATGTTAGAATAGTGCAACTGTGTTTTTTAAGTGTCAAGGCATGGGGAAGTCTAGTTCATCTTGTTGGACATTGTAAATGTGGATGGTACAGCCGCCATGACAGTTTCCAAGATGGCCGCCGTCAGAATTTGTTTTATCCATACTGTAGGTTGTAATGGACAGAAATTTGTTATGTTTGTGACACTTACACCATATTTCAACTGGAGAACCACGTTTATGTACTTTATTTTTGTTTTGGACCACAAAAGTTCGTAATATTGCCAGCTTTATGAAGAAAATGAAGAAAATGGGGTAAAAATTAAATTAGGGTAAATGATCTGAAAAATAAATTTAGCAGAACAATCAATACATGTATTGAAGGAAACATTGAAGGAGCAAACAAACATTTCACAAATGCCTATTAAATTTGAACAGTAAATGGATTTCTGCAAAGGCATTTACATCCACATGCTTGTGTGCATCTGAGTCCATTATGTGTACATTTGCAATGTCGAGGTGCACAAACTGCTCGACATTTGCATGTTGTGAGCTCCAAATAGAATGCAGTGATTGGCTTCCCAGTCATCAGTTGTGGCTGAAGCATCTCACTACCTTCTTTTACCACCAGTTCCCACCCACCTTCCTCAGGTGCAGGAAGATGCAGTTCAGCTTCCAAGGTTCTTCTCCTCACTAGGAACTGAAAATGTGCGTGCCTGTTGTGAAGAATCAAAGCGTCACAGGTTGGAGGGAGATTCTCAATTGATTTGGTCAAGCCAAGAAATAGAACACACCCGACTTTCTGGGTGGAGTTTTCTTGGCTATTGGGAACATACAGCTTGCAGACAAAGGACTCTGTATCAGCAATCAGATTCTCATCTGGAAAGTCTTCCTTGCCGACATTCTGCTGAAGCTGTGAGTTTTGTTGGAAGATAACCCATGCAGAGGGCTTCCCAATTCCAGCAAACTGGCTTGTACTATCCGAACCTGTTACAGCGTGAAATGTGAGAAGTGGTGCTCTCTGCGAATCTGTGATGTTCATGGAATGAACAGGAACAAAGTGTTGCTTTTTAGGTGTTCCGGCTTTCATCCAGAGAAAGTGGGTGAGCTCTGGCTGAGAGGCAAGAAGGAGAACAAGAACATCAGTGTCTCGGCTCACAACAATAGTTTGTGGGTATCCCTGTTCACTTGCAACATTCACATGGAGAAGAATCCTAGTGTCTGCCTCCTCATGCGCAGCAGATGATGTCCACACTTTTGCAGGGTCCGTGAATCCTCCGTTCAATACCAGCTCCACTCCTTCTTGATTGTGGAACTCGTTTGCTAACTCTAGGAATAGAAAATTAGCCAAGCTCGCTTTGTTTTCATCTATGGAGATGAATCTATCCCACTGCCCCATGGACTGACTTCTTGTTTGCACATCTCGTCTGATTTCTTTCTTGCCTCGTACTCTCTGACTTCGAGCTGCTGACTTGATTGTTTTCTTCCTCTACTGGTCAAAGGCAAGGTCAACCCTAGAACAACTGTTGGAAAAAACCGTGACTAATATAATCAGCAACAGCATCGGCTCATTCGCCGAGAGTTTTAGCATTCATCCTATTTCATAGTGTCTGGATCATGGCCATTCCATCAATGACAGTGCATGTTTGTAATGGTTCAGGCGTAACATTATGTGGCAAGCCTTGCTGGAGAATCTTGCCAAGGTCTGCTTTGTTCTGAATGTTCTGAGGTAGACGGAGTCTGCCATCAGGCATTGCCAGAGAAAATGGCACTGCACAAATCTCTTGTTCCAACATTTTGTTCATATCAATATCTCTGCTTGCTTGCATTGCTGTCACCACACGCGTGAGTAGTTTTCTGTCAGCCTTTAGTGCAACAGTTTTTTTCCTTTCTGACATTGACTTCCACAGTGTACATGCTCTCAAACGTTTTAAGATTCTTTGATTTGATTCTGTCGTGAAAACCTGTTGTCTTCTTAGTGAACCTGTTCTCCACAAACTCTGACACAATCTGCTTCCCTGTAACTTCAGCATGCAGGTCATTCGTAACCACTTCACTTGCAATATCATCTGTTGTAATTGAGACCAGTTCTCGGGAATTGCGATCAAATGGATTGTAAATCTCGAACAGGTCTATGAGCTTTTGCACACTATCTTGGTCTTGCTTCATTCTCTTGGAACCAAAATCTTAATGTGCAAATTCAGGCTCATCATTGTCTTCTTCATTGCCCGCTATATTGAACATCGTCTTAGCATCTCTGGTTAGCTGAGCTCTCTGATTGAAAGTCAGGCCCCATCTGTCATGGTCGGTACCTGTTTTTGTAATCCCCACAGCCCCTCCAGCTACCTTGCCAGCCTTGTTAACATGTTCAATAGCCTGGTCTTTAGGTATTTCGTTGAACTTGTGCTTTGTTTCTTTTGTTACAAAGTCTTCTGCAATAAAGCCTCTGTGCATCTTTGGAGCAGTTTTGGGTAACATATGCATATCAGCTAGGAAGACAGCTCCCCAGCGTGAGTAATAGAAATGATCAAATGCTCCAAACCAAGGCAGCATTTCCGAAAATTATGTAAGGAACAGGCCCCAGTCTCCCTCATGAAGAGAGCGAGTGAACCTCAGGAGGATGGAGATCAACTTCATGTAGGTTCTCCAATAACAAAAAGTGGCATTCTCTGAATAAGAATCCTCAAACTCACTAAACAGGACCTGCACCTCTTCAGTTTTTGACTAAAGATCTTCAAGGGAGGAATTGATTTCTCTGTCACCTTTGTTGGTAAAGTTATCTGAAACTCTCCCAATTCCACAAATACAAATTGACACTACGACTTCACAAATAAGACTCCGTATATTCCCGTTTCAAAAGTGGTCATCAGGTGCACGTGTCACGTGACCAACCAATAAATATATACAAAAATAACAAATAAGAATAAATAACAAAACTATAACATAAAACCCCACAACTCAAAAGCCATAATTAGATTTGATGAATAATAAAACGTTTAAATAAGATATCAAAATAAGAAATTACAGAATTTAACATACAGCTAAACATAGAAACATACAATCAAACTACCCCCAAATTCCAAGGTTATACATTACATCAAACGATCACCAAACGCAACCGAAACACGACGATGAGCAAAGTTTGTAACAGGTCAACCACAGTCTAATATGATTACTATTATTAGTAAACATATCAAAGTTACCAACACACTAAAAAACGGATTTTGACGTAGGAAAAATCTATTTTTGGGTGAGATAGCCATGTTGTCCTGATGGAACTTCCTTCCGGCAGCTTCCTACTGTACAATAATTCTACGAGTGATATTACAAGAGAATTACCGTCAGGTATCACGGGGTTTTAACCCCCAGAACGACTATCCGTAGATATCCGTAGATAACCATAGATACCTGCACCCCAAACAGACTTAACCCAGTATAACAATACAAAATTAAAGCAATTTAATCAATATAAGTTCACTACAAGTATAATCTAGGTTTAAAATCCATGCATTGCATTTTGTATATTAGGGATTCTAATTCTTAGCAGTGTGAATTAGGAACCCCTCCCAATTTTGTTAAATATTTTTGAAAAATAAATTTTTTTGGAGAATGTATACACCATGGTCTATCTTAATGCCAGAATCAACTTATGCACGATGAAAAACATAGGAATTGACTCCAACATTGTGAGTTTATTGCAATTAGAAGCTGAAAGATGACAGAAAGTTTAGAAACTGGCGGCCATTTTGAAAACTGCCATGGCAGCCATATTATCCATATCTATAATGTCCAACAAGTGGATTCATATTTATCTGTAACTGAACAATCTATTTAGACTTGTTGGACTATTTTAATATGCAATCAGCATGGTGTTGCATATTTTCTGACTTTGACTTCCTGACTATATATATACAGTATATATATATATATATATATATATATATATATATATATATATATATATATATATATATATATATATATATATATATATATATTGCAAATTACTGGTTACTGTACAATTATATATTGTAGTTCAGCTAATATGCTGCTATTGTAGTAAGCATTTGGCAGCGCAGTCCAGCTGGAATGATGCCAACTGGACTAGGGAAAAATAAAGACATATATTTGTGTATCCTACCCAACCTATTTGCTGTGGCCTTCCTTACAATATTAAATCATAAAGTTTTCTGATCAGGGAGACTCACGGATAAAGGCTATACCCTTTAAGGCAGGGGTGGCCAACCTTTTGTTTCCCATGGAGCAATTTTTTTCACTTCTAATTCAGATACCCAATTTCAATCCTTTTTCTCTTTTTTTCATAAAAAAAGAGAAAGGAAAATCGAAAATATGGTAGACACAATTATTCGGTTTATAAAGAAGTTTTGATGGTATGATTTTCAATACAATTGGTGTCAAAATTGTAACTGAATTTTATTTTCAAAATCGTGGTTTTTTGCTAATAAATCGAAAAAATTTGATCAAATGACTTGAAATTTGTATATGATGAAGGTAATACATATCTCTAAACTCCAAAATATATATAGCAATGGTGTATTTTGAATAATTAGGAATAAAAATGCAGGACATGGCAGTCGGTCCCCTTAAAAATTTTTTTTTATTTTTTCTAGAAATCAGTAAAACAGTATTAGTATGTGTTTTTAAGAGCAGGCACATTTTTTTCTTTTATTATCTCTGGGAATATACTGTAATGCGCCACTTGTAATCGTGCACTGCGCCACTGTTGGCGCATGCGCCATAGGCTGGCCACCCCTGCTTTATGGGTTAGGAGTGTAACATCCGCCGTTGAAAATATTAAATATTGTAGGGTAATCCAAAAACTGATTTCTAATCAGAATATTGAAGAAATTATATTCATTCAATATGGGATTGGGCTCAGCAAATACCTGTGTTGGGATACCCAAGATATATTGGAAATAACTATTAGTATAAAATATATAGTAGTTTTCTATCTGCAGTATATTCTACATTGCCGATATACTGGCTACCTCTATAGCATATACCGTAGTTCAGCCGGCCTGTCGCCGGCATAGCTAGATCTTGCCGGCATATCCAGCATGCTAGATAAAAGACACAGATAGCATGGAGTAAAGGCTACTCCTTACTGTGTATGTATACAGTAATTAAGGATGTAAAAGTCTAATTTTACTGCCTTTCTCCAGAAAGAAGGTTCAAATGGAAGGGGAGGATGTACCATTCAGGCTTCCATCCAGCTACAGTAATATTGCCGGCAATGTGCCGCCGATACACTGCCGGCAGGCTAGACTGCAGCAGTACCAGTACAGTCGGCGTGTTGTCGTCTAAGTCAGCACCTATCTGTGCCGGCCTGGCCGGCGGTTCTCCGGCAACAGAACCTGTGGCTAGCAGTCCAAGGGAGAACTGAAGATACTAGGGGACAGAGGGGACTTCCCAATTACAGCCATCATGGCTGCCGGCAGCCGCCAGCCACCGGCAGCCCTCTTGGCTGCTGGCAGTCACCAGCGAACGGCAGACACCATAGTTGACGAGAGATGATGTGGCTACCGGCATTATGAATTGCCGCGGCTGGCCATCATGGCCGCCAGCAGTTGAAAGACACATGGTCACTGACATTCCACATGGCCGCCGGCAGTTGTCAAGTCTTCCTGCAGCTAACATAGCTACCGGCAGCCGGACAACGGCCGTAGAGAGGGAGTCTGTCCGGCCCCAGCAACCCAACGGCAACATTAAGGTTGCAGGGCACATGCCCAGTGAACGACAATGGCTCGGCCATCATAAAGTTGAAAGAGGGGGAGGGAACAGGGTCCTGTATAAGGTGTGAAAGGAGCTGGCAAAGTTTTTGGTCCTACCACACCTTAAAGAAACTCTGTTTCAGTATCGGTGGTATCCTAGGTTACAGGAGAGATTCAGTTCTCCCACCTAGAGATTACCAATACACAGAGTTCCAGTGCTGCTGCCATCTTAGGAAAAAGAAGAATACTATTCTTCAGCCTAGGGGGCTGCGAGAACAGGACTAGTCTTCTAGACCGCAAGGAGAAGATGGTATCCTACTACCACTTCAAGTGCAGGTAAGGAGGGCTAGCCTCCAATGTCGGCAGCCTAGCCAGCAGGGAAATGATGGTATCCTACAACCCATTCATCCTGCTGGCAGGTCGCTGACACAAGACTAAATACTCTGAGATTCTGACTGAAACCCAAAACCTGCTAGTATACCACAACCTGCGTTTAAGGAAAGAGACAGAAAAGCCCTAGGCTAGTCATGCCTGAATAAAATTCAGGGCACGACCCACTAGGGTCGTAGCCTGAAGCTACGCTTAGAGGGAAGGACATATTACCCTTAAATCTCCATGGAGACGTATAATGTTTCATATAATTCTAGCAGATATCTATCTCCACTTGAATTGAAAAATAATACACGAGGGTAACAGGGGAAATTTTGGAACGTATAATAAAACGCCTAGAGTAGGTTACCTAGGCGAGTCGAGATCTTGGATACCTAACTCGCCAAAACTCTATCTATATGATCGACATGGAAAAGGAAATTATGCACATTATAAATATCTTTACAAGTATAGTTTGCCTAAATATCTTACATAATTAATTAATTTATTAATGCTATTTAAAACCAGAAAGTTTTTCTACTAACTAAATAACACATGCCTAGCGAACGACAGCGCCCACGCGCCTCCAGTAACAGGCCTAGCTCCGAAGCACAATAAATTACTCTAATTTCCCTGTGAAACAGGAGCTAAAATATACTCATTGTAAAGACCCGATACTCAACTTTCCAGAGGCGGAAGAAGATAGAGAAAGCATAATTATAATCCTTGCATAACGATATATATATATATATATTATATATATATATATATATATATATGTTATATATATATATAAATATATTATATGTATATATATATATGTATATATATATATATATATATATATATATATATATAGATATATAAATATATTATATATATATATATATATATATATATATATATATACATATATAGATATATAGATATATATATATATATATATATAATATACATATATATATATATATTTATATATATATATATATATATATATATAATATTTATATATTAATATATATATATATATGTATATATATATATATATAATATATATATCAATTATATATATATATATATATATATATATAAATATATATATATATATATATATATATATATACATATATAGATATATATATATATATACATATATATATATATATATATATATATGAATATATATAAATATAAATATACACATATATAAATATATATATATATATTATATATATATATATATATATATATATATATATATATATATACATACATATATATATATATATATATATATATATATATACATGTGTGTATGTGTGTGTATGTGTGTGTATGTGTATTTTTCAGTTTATTTTTTATCAATACACAGTTTGAAAGGATCTGGCGGGGGAGGGGTGAAAGACATTATCAATCTGAGTTTTATTAATTTTATGGGATAGCAAGAAGAGGAGCTTTTAGCACTTGTTGGAGAATTGGTAGTGTTACTCCTCTATGTAAATGTGTTTTTGGTAGCTCAAGTCCCTCTGATTATCACCCAAATTCCATAACTCTCATATTATCTAAAGTTTTTGAACGTCTTTTAGCAAAACGTCTTAATAGGTTTGCTGAAGGTAATCACCTACTCTCTACTTTGCAATTTGGTGTTCGTAAAGGCTTTGGAGCATGTGATGCCCTTCTTACAATCTCCAATGCGGTACAGAAATCCCTTGATTGTGGTCAGGAAGTTCGTATGATTGGCCTTGATTTTATTGCTGCCTTTGTCCTTGTTTCCAACTGAAAAGTTGGTAGTGGGTGGTGCGTTTCTTAGTATTATTATTGATCTCAAAGAGTTGTTGTTGATGGGCACATTAGTGAGTATAGGATTGTGATTTTGTTCTTGGCCTATTACTTTTCATACTATATACACATGACATGTGGTTTGGCCTAGAAAACAAGATTGTTTCATATGCAGATCATGCTACTTTCTGTGCATCAATTCCATCCCCTGAATGTAGATCTGGAGTTGGTGAATCCCTTAATAGAGATTTAGCTAAACTAGTGCATGGTGCAAATTATGGGGTATGAAGTTGAATCCTACCACAACTCAAAGTATGATTGTAAGTAGGTTAAGGACGGTGGCTCCTCAACATTCGGATCTCAGTATTGATAATGTTTCTTTAAATTTGTATGACTTTTAAAATTTTAGGTGTGATTCTCGACAGCAAATTTACTTTTGAGAGACACATTAGGTCTGTGTCTTCTTATATTGCACAAAAAATTGGCTTATTGAGAAAGTCTTTCAAGATTTTCGGTGATCAATCTATTCTGAAGAAGTGTTTTAATTCTTTCATTCTACCTTGTTTTGAGCATTGTTCTCCTGTCTGGTGTTCAGCTGCTGATTCTCATCTTAGTTTGTTGTACAGAAACTTACGGTCTATAAATTTCTTATTCCTGATCTAGATATTAATCTTTGGCACCATCATTCAATTAGTTCATTATGCATGTTGCATAAGATTTTTTCATAACTCTGACCATCCATTACATTCAGATCTTGCGGGACAATTCTTTCCTGTTCCTAATACTAGGCAGACAGTTAATTCTAATAGCCAAGCCTTCTGCATCATGAGGCTCAATACTACACAGTATTCTAGAAGTTATATTCCAGCGGTTACAGAGTTGTGGAATGATCTACCTAATCGGGTAGTTGAATCACTAGAACTTTAAAAGTTCAAAGTTGGAGTAAATATTTTTTTGTTGACAAGTCTGACATGAGTCTTTTTATTGTTTATATATGACATATCTGTTTTTGACTTTGTTAATAGTTTATATAGGACATATCTGTTTTGACGCTGTTACTGTTTTTAGAATGATATATTGTTAATTTATTCTCACCATTTATTTATTTCCTTTTTTCCCTTTCTCACTAAGCTATTTTTCCCTGTTGGAGCCCTTGGGCATATAGTATCTTGCTCTTCCAATTAGGGTTGTAGCTTGGCTAGTAATAATAATAATAATAATATATATATATATATATATATATATATATATATATATATATATATATATATATATAAATAAATAAATATAAATATATATATATATATATATATATATATATATATATATATATGTATAGATATCTATCTATAAATATATATATATATATATATATATATATATATATATATATATATATATATATAGATAAATTTCTACCTCATACTTGTGAATCGAATGTTGGCCCCTTCTAAAGAAAAGCCATGTCGAAACCAACCATGCCACGAGAGGCCATAAAAGAAATCGGAACTTAACTGCTGCCCAGTAGTTCAAGGATTTACCTGGCGAGACCATTACTACCAATTTTGTCACGTGG
>NC_090729.1:27529154-27541654 GCF_036898095.1 Palaemon carinicauda | reverse complement strand
TCATAAACAAATGTGAATTGAACAGTTAATCGGAAACATTCTAGGAAACAGCGAATAATTGTAAGGAAAACAACAGTTCTTATGTTTTTCTTTAATTTTATCTAATGCCTCAAAACTATTATACACAAGTAGATTAGATGCTGAAAAAAGCCATGGTGAAATATAAACATGAGAGTTAGAGAAAAATATGATGAAAATTTAAAAAAATTGAATGGCTAATCTTATTGGACTAAAATTAAATGAATAATTTTTCTTTTATATACATCCGATTTTTTCTGTTGATAAAAACTTGTCATGAAATACTTTATGATTGATATAGAATTTTCCTCCAAATTACTGAGAAATTAATATTTATTGGACCAATTTATCTATTTTCTGTATTATTCTGCCATATATGAGAAAAAAATATATCGATTTCATAATAGCAAGCTTACGTAATATAATTTCATCATCTCGATCGTTACGTTTGCATGTTAACGGTTTGATTTTGAAGTTTAAAGGGAAGAGGATTTACATGTTGATTATTATTATTATCATTATTATTATTATCATTAGTAGTAGTAGTAGTAGTAGTAGTAGTAGTAGTAGTAGTAGTAGTAGTAGTAGTAGTAGTAGTAGTGTGGCGGGATGTTGCAATAACAACCCCGACACCCTTGGTTACTCTAAACAGACAAATGTCTACTCAGCACAAACTTTCCCCTGACGTTATCAGCAACGGGACTCTTGGACAAAAAAGACATAAAAACAAAACATAACCTTAAAACTATATTCCTAAAGCTTAAACAATCACTTAATACTAAAAATACTTAAATAATAAAAAAAAAATAAATATCAATCACAAATCCTTAATACTAAGCACAGACAAACCAATCACCTTAACCCAAATCTTCAAATCAAATAATACATATATATATATATATATATATTATATATATATATATATATAATATATATATATATATATATATATATATATATATATATATATATATATATATATATATATACATACATATATATATATATATATATATATATATATATATATATATATACTGTATATGTGTGTGTGTGCGTGTGTGTGTGTGCGTGTGTATTGTGCATGTTTACCAACTCTTTCGTAAGATGACAGTCACCAAAAAAAAACTCAAGTAATCAATCACTGAGCAAACTGTCTTTATTGGACCAACACAACTATATGGGAAACAGAAGAGTGTCTATTAATTTTCCACAACGGCCTTAGCTCTTCAGTGTCATGATTGTCAAGATTATCATCATCATCATCATAGTCATCATCATCCTCATACGTAATCGTAATACTCAGGCCAGGTCATCTACGGTTGAGCAATCCAAAAGAACACCCTAAATATAATCTATTACAGGCCAGGTCAGAAACCGTGTATCAGCATTCAAAAAATTTTTTCAAAGGAGAATTTACTGCTTTAAAAATAAAAAAACACTTCCACGCTGGTAAAAATAATAATAATATCAATAGTAGTCCAGCATTCACACACACAATTGCCTCTAGCTGCATTCAAATCCAAATAATCATTTGCCCAAGACATGCACCACCATCCTAACCAAGATAAAAATATAAACAAACAATATCAGTTATACCAACAGTCTTTCCCATATTAAACAATCCATGCACTAACTACCTTTCGCTCGCTGACACACATACACACACATACACACACTCTCTCTCTCTCTCTCTCTCTCTCTCTCTCTCTCTCTCTCTCTCTCTCTCTCTCTCTCTCTCTCTCTCTGGATTTGGCAAACAACAAAAAAGAAGAGTAAAATTAATCCTCCGAAATAGTAGTAGTATTTTTCAAATCTTATTGTTATTATTATTCTTATTATTATTATTATTATTATTATTCTTATTATTATTATTATTATTATTATTATTATTATTATTATTATTATTATTATTATTATTATTTTGTATTATAAATATTATTATTATTATTATAATAATAATAATTATTATTATTATTATTATTATTATTATTATTATTATTATTATTATTATTATTATTATTATTGAAGCAACGTTCCACTCATAATTTAGGTTACCAAAAATTTGGAAAATGACTTCTGTTATCATTAGTAATTTATAAGCTAAACATCAATGTAGCTAAGCCGCTTTTTTTTTTTTTTTTTTTTTTTTAATATATCAAAGGTCAATCGATAACATTCCACGCATGGCAAACTCTTGGAAATACTCTATTACGTGAATGCAGTCGCTATTAACCCAGACACTACTATGCTATTCCCGATAGGATTCCCCAAGGAATAGCATTACAATCCATTAAATGTATTTTAACCTTCCATGGCTGACTTCGGATTTTTTGGCTTTCGCTTTTAATCACGACTATCCTTAGTGTCACCATATGTCTATTATTAGAAAGATTTTTTTCGCTGCTTCTCCTAAAAAGGTAGTTGAATGAATATGAGAAACATGGAAAATCCCAAATCGTTGATATGTTAAACCTTTGAGATTTTTTTTTCCCGATTTATCTGTTTTTTTTTTCTCACGTCTGTTACTCATATTATTTATATGATCGGACAAAAAGGATAAAATAAACACTGTTATTTTTTTGTTTTAAGAAACAAGCTACAAATTCAGGGACTATTTGTTTGATACGTGGTATTACCACGATTTTCCTTTTTATCAGAGGGTTTCTTAAAAGAGGTTGTCACTCTTTTACATTTCTGTTTTATGTTTTGACATCATTTCACCTACAGTAGGTGTTTTGAAAAGTCAAAAATATATTTCAATTTATTTTTATTTTTTCAGGTTTATGAAAACAATTAGTAGTTGAATCGTTTAATGTTTTTTTACAAATGAACTTATTAGTATGCATTGCATTTTCGGCTCAGTGTGATGGCCTAGCGATAGTTCCAATATTTGCATAAAATCAAGGAGGACTCTTTTGGACCACCCTGTCAACTTAAAAGTGGCTATTTCGTTCATGAATAGATAAGAGTGGAGAAATAATCCTTATCAGCAGTGGATGAGACAATTTGCAAATATCAATAGTAGTCTGGACATCAAAATAAACAATTCACCGAATCAGGAATATTTAGAAGCTCAGAATGAGGAAACTAGTTCATGCCATTCAAATCGGTCCAAAATTCCCTGTTCATCAATTATATTTGGTAGTGTTTATCGAGAAACCGAATCACATGTCTGTCGGACATGTTTTGGGGAGTTTTAATCATGGTGTTGTCATGAGTTGTTAGAAAATAAAAATATTTAAGAGAGAGAGAGAGAGAGAGAGAGAGAGAGAGAGAGAGAGAGAGAGAGAGGAGAGAGAGAGAGAGAGAGAGAGAGAGAGAGAGAGAGAGAGAGAGTCTTCTTTAAGTATATTGGCGTTTAAGTTTTCATTGAGGCTAAATAAAATTTTCGTCGACACGTTTTCCTTTTTACCTTGAAGACGGGTTTATAAATTACCCAATTTTTTATAGGAAAATATTTGCCATTACAAAATCAATTTCGATAAGCAAAATATATGCTACCTAACTTACGAAATAAAATGCACCAAATAAATATTCTTTACTTCTTTATAGTTTCATAACAATACCATGCTCATATTGATACTAACTCTAAGCATACGTCGATATTGCACTTATAATACATTAATAAAAATAGTCTCACAATATTCATTTATGACTTCGATATTGTGCTATGATATGAAAACGCGACTATTACGGTTTTAGGTCACTTTAAATCTATCAAATCTTACATGGAAATAATGGGGTATATGTTTTGATCTTTCGTAAACTAGTGGGTCTTATGTGGTATACTTAAAAAAAATGGATTTATGTCATAATTTCTTGGTGAAATTGCAAATTAAAATGGAGCACATTTTATAAGTCTTTATTCAACAAACAATCTTGTTATTGGAGGTAATCTTTTTTCAACACAATGACATCCACAAATATACATAGACCTGTCCATGGGGCAATTACATTTATGAAAAAGATCACATGGCCATTAATAAAGAGAGAAAGAGGCCTCCGAGAAATGTAAGAAGCTATAGAGGTACAGATATTGGTAGTGGTCACAGTTCCTAAATGCCACACTTAAATATAAACTGAAAGCAACCAACATATATGTAAACAGAATACATAGGTTTGATACAATTAAGCTTTGAGAATTAGCACTATAAATAATTGCTATTGTATGTAGGAATCGATTTGCAGTCTTGGAAACTCTAAGAGACGAAGAGCAGACGATTATTGAAGAATTGTGTGAATTTCAGCTACATACATCAGTCAGTTGGGATATGCAATGGCAAGTAGAAAACCATTATTATCAAATGATAATTGGGATACTATATAAAGGAAACAAAGACAGAAATTGACTGTTGAAAGTTTCCGAGGAAGTAATAAAAATTACAAGAAACAGCAAACTAAGTATTCCAGTATTAACAGTTAGGTCAAAAGAAAAGCCAGGAAAGACTGGAAAGAACATTTAAACAGGAAAATAGATGAGGCTGAAAAAGCTATGAATTCAGGGAGTGGCTATGGTGTAAAAATTGTTAATAGCTTTATTAATGAAATCTCAACTGTGGAAAAAAGGACAAGCGTTTACTTAGTAAAAAAAAAATAATAATAATAAAAAAATGGATCTGTTATGACAACAGAAGAAAAAGTGAGGCAACTTTGAATAGAACACATTAGTGGAGAATAATTTGACTGATATACCTGAAGCTGATGAATACCGTGATATGCCCATACATGAATTCAGTGTATTTAAATTGTAAGCAAGTATTTAAGAAATCATAAGATATGGAAAACCTCTGGATACGAAAAAATAAATTCTGAAATGAGAGCGTCCGAAAATGAAGTGCCTCCCCGAATACTTCTCAGGTTATTTTGTGGCATGAAGAAGCAGAACATGATGAATGGGAGCTAGGCGTGTTTGGGGAAATGACATAAAGAAACAAAAAAAAATCTGTCAGTTGTCATGAATATATTTAGTATGCTCATTCTAAAGAGACTATAAAAAACAAATGATTGATAAAAAAAATGAGACATGGACAAGCAAGATTTTCAAAAGATAGAAGTTGTACTTACCAGCTTTTCCTTTTAAGACATGTTGTATAGCAATATGTAGAATAGAATAATCCTCATTTGATGGCATTTATAGACTGAAAAAGCTTTTGATAATGTGCATTGGCCAAGTCCTGCGTTATTATGGAGTTCTTCTTAAATATGTAAATTCTATAAAGTCCGTTCACGAGCAGAAAAAGTAGAAAGTTAATGTTAACGGAGTCCTATCAAATAAATTTCTAGTGTACAGTGTAGTATTCTAGAGGAATCTACTATCACCTATGTTATTTATCCTCACCAAGGGTTTAATAATGCACAGAACAGTTGGCGATGTCGAAGAGGAATTGAACTGGAATTGTAATAGCAAAATAGCGGACCTAGAGTATGCTGATGATAATGTCTTTATTACCAAAAACCCACAGGACTTGCAAAGCTTTCTTACCAGAATGTGTAAAATGTCATATGAGGTTGGGCTCAAGATATATATATATATATATATATATATATATATATATATATATATATATATATATATATATATATATATATATATATATATATATATATATAAAAAAGACAGGGCTGATCAGAAAGAATAATCAATGAAATGAGAAAGGATTATCGAGGTGGAATAATTTCATTATTTATGAACTATGCCTCCTAATACAGGGTCTTTACTATTGGAGTTTAATGAATGATTGAAAGAAAAATTAAACAAATAAGACAATTGTTAGGTTAGGAAAGAATAGAAATCAAATCGCCAGAAATTGCATACAGAAAATCAGGCTCTATGTCGGTTTAATGAGAACAGTGTTACTGTATGAACATGAGTCGTGGTATGACAATGAAAAAATATCTAACATATGTTGTAGGTTTGAGGACAAAACCTTCAGCTGAATATTAGGAGTTAAAAGTCATGAGAGTATTAAGAATGAAACTATAAGAGAGATTACTCAAGTGCCATATGTGGATGAGATCATGGTGAGGGGTAGATAAGAATGGTTTTGACATACTCTTCGCACTCACAAGAGAGATTAGTTCACCAAATTTCTAATCGGGCTCCATAAGGCACAAGAAGCGTTGGAAGACCCAGGCCTACTTCGCTGAGGTCTATGAAGTTTAAAGTAGAGAATTAATAGAAAATTATGGATTTAAAACATCAATATAGAAACAACAGGCGAAATTTAAGAGATGCACCTTGCGTCAATAGGCGAAGAAGAAGAGGATGTTATATATATATATATATATATATATATATATATATATATATATATATATATATATATATATAAATACTGTATATATATATATATATATATATATATATATATATATATATATATATATATATATATATATATATATATACTGTATATATATACATATATATATATATATATATATATATATATATATATGTGTGTGTGTGTGTATATATATATATATATATATATATATATATATATATATATATATATATATATATATATATATATATATATATATATAGAAATGTGGTTTATCTTGCTGGAAAATATATAAAGATAGTCTGTATTTACCCCATATGATTCATGCTTATGAGAAAAAATTTACTACTTGTTTTTCGCTACTTTTCTAGATTAGGTTTCATTATAATTCTCGCCGACAATTTGATGATTAGTGGTTTGTTTTTAAACAATACGTTTATATTATATATGTAAAGGTTTTCTTTTCTTTTAGATCTTATAATTTGGGTGATATTATCCCTATGCCATGTATTATAAAACTTATATACCTTAGAAAAGTAAGTTATATCAAGGCCTTTTTTTATTGAAAATGTGATATAAACAAACTTTTATCTTTTTAATATTTTAATAAGAAAAGAAATATATATCTGTAATATAGATTTCCGGAGATATATCACACATTCAGAGTTCCATTAAAATAATTTGAAACTTTTCTGTAGTTCATTATCAATGTATTTTAAAATAACTATTCTAAGTGCCTTTAGATACTTACTTTATCCTATATTCATCAGATATAGTTTTTTTATTTAGTTGTAATGTAAACCAAAATCAGTCATTAACAGTGCGAGTATTTTTACTCCACGCAATGACACCTGTCGATGATTTTTTAATGTGGATTCCCAAACCAAGATTGGCAGTGACTGGTGGATGTCAATATACATTGAAATCCTTCTTTTCTTTTCTCAACAGTATTTCCGAGATATTTTCATGAATTAGGAAACGATATATAGCAATTTATACACAATTTATTTAGGTAAATTTTGGCACTAGTTTCCTGTAAAAATTGACAATGATATAGCCAATGGTATAGCCAAAAGGCGTTTTTTACCTTTTTGTAACCTTGTTCTTTGACCCAATCACTGACAGAATTCCATCAAATTGGCCTTTGATCATGGAAAACCATCCCACAAAATTTCATGAGATTTGGTCAAATAATCTTTTTAATTATGCGAATCACAGCCAATCGCCGCCAACCCCCCCCCCCCACCCCCCACCAAAACCAAAAAAAAAAAAAAAACGAAAAATACTTGTACGGTAAATAAATATGCGCCTATCACAATATAACCTGGAGAAGGTAGAAAATAGGTTATATGTATCATGTAACACTTGCGGGATTGAGTCACCATCCATTCTTAAGGTCAATTTTACTAACTAGTATAAAATCATATGTAGTAAATCTTATATCGGGTAAAATAAATACTTATATTTCCCCTTTTTTTCAAGTATTATTGTAACTGACTATCTATATGGGCAAATAAGGAAATGATTTTGAGTGTAGTTTATCAATATATTTCTCATCAATTATTATGCTACTATTTCCTTATCCATACCTTTCTTTCTTACACAAAATTTCAAAATGTAAATCAGTCTGAAAAATACAGAATAGTTTCTTTATGTAATAAGTTTATCAAAAAAGCGAAATTCTCTCTCTCTCTCTCTCTCTCTCTCTCTCTCTCTCTCTCTCTCTCTCTCTCTCTCTCTCTCTCTCTCTCTCTGTGCCAGTGAGTGATTACACTTTTGCGACCCTATAAATATCATGATTTAACGCGGATAACAAAAGGCTATCGAGTGCAATATAGCTACAAGTTTTCGTGAATAGTCAGTGATTAGTTTGAGGTCGGAGAAGTGGGATAAAACGTCGGCATAGAATAGTTATCTTGTGAATTACTAAAAATCTAATCAAGATGGCTATGTACAACACGGGCAAGGCTTGGAGAGACATCGCTGGACTCAGCAAAAATAAATTCCATGAGTTGGCGAAACAGGAGCTCGACCGTCTGATAACAGAGGTCACTAGTAACGTCAACCAATGTGACGGAAAAATATTCGCAGACATATTGAAACAATATGATCCAATAAACTGGAGCAAATCTGCGGAAAACATCAGCAAAATAATAGAAGAAACTCCAAAGAAAATCCAAGTGTTAAAGAGACTTATAAAGAAAGTCTACATCAATCAACACATTCCATCAAAGAACAATAAGAAGTCCAATATGGTGAATATGCTGATTGATGCAATGGGAAAAAGAATGCCAAAATGGTGTAATACATGTAAGATATGGTATTCCATTAATAATCCTCAACAATTGATTAGAAAATGTGATGCCTGTCATGTCCCAACACATCCCACATGTGCTGAAATACAGCAAAAAATAAAAAATAAAGACACAAAGGTATTCTGCTCAACATGCTTAGTCTGGATAGAAAATATAATTAAGTCGAGACTAAATCTGCAAATAGTTGAAGATAAAGAAGAGGAAGAAGAAGAAATAGAAGAAGAAGAAGAAGAAAAAGAAGAAGAAGAGAACAATGAACAGGATATGTGTAAGGATGCAGAAGAAATCATTGATATAACCTATGATGCCATCCAACAACATACTTATGAAGAAATAAATTACCA
This sequence comes from Palaemon carinicauda, assembly GCF_036898095.1. NCBI lineage: Eukaryota > Metazoa > Arthropoda > Malacostraca > Decapoda > Palaemonidae > Palaemon > Palaemon carinicauda. The sequence goes on along the minus strand of NC_090729.1, from coordinate 27,532,687 downwards.
GATGGAAACAAATAATAGACCCAAGAGACTCTACCCGGACCTACATAATTTTAGGGAAGAGCAAGAACAAGAAAAAATAGAAAAGAAGGATATAGTCTGCAATATGCTGAAAAGAGGGAATTGCAGATTTGGCGAAAGATGCTACTACAAGCATCCAAAGATATGCCATAATTATGAAATATATGGTAAATGTGCGTATTTAGACGGATATGGAGACGAATGCAGAGATCTCCATCCAAAAATATGCAAAAACCTAAAAGAAGGAAAAGGATGCATTTACACCAAAAAATTTCGATATATTCATTCTGCAACCATGAATGAAAGTAAGAAAACTCAGCAAACTGAAAAGAGAAATGAAAGGAAAAAAAGAAACAAAAAAAGAAACAAAAAAGCAGGCCGTGTAAATACCGCGCTTTGAACCAAGAGCCCCAAGATATGAGGCCTTTCAACACAAACCTGCACATTTAGAGCCCAACTACAAAGAATGCATCTATAATGCCAGGGGTTGGTGCAGATATGGGGACAGTTGCAGGTATACACACACAAATAAATATGAAGGCGAAAGAGCAAATATAATAGAAAAGTTGGATTTTTTAATGGCAGAATTCCGGGAAATGAAGAAAAGAACATCATATCAGAACAGGAAGGAAGCATGGGAGAATACATATTATTACCAATATTAAATAATGGGGATGAAACACAAACCATAATAGTAATGAATGCACAGGGTTTAGTCACGAGTAACTCCAAAAGGAAAATAGAGTTCTTAGAAGAACTAACCCAAATTGAAAAAATAGATATATTAAATATAAGTGAAACATGGTATTCCCAAGAGACTGGCAGTGATGACCAGATAAAGGGTTTCCAAACTTATAGATCAGACAGAAAAAATAGGAATCAAGGGGGAACCGCAATATATGGAAGAGACATAAATCAAGGAAAAGTATGTGAAAAATACAGCAACACAGAATGTGAATTGATTGCGGTAGAATTTGAATTTGAAAAACTAATGAATATTGTAGTTTACAGACCCCCAAACACTAAGGAGTTTGACATAATAATAGAAAAAATAGATGATATATGTAGAAACCATAAAGACTGGAATATACTCCTATCCGGAGATTTTAACTTTCCTTTCGTGGATTGGAAAGAACGGATAGAAGAAAGTGGTTGTATGTATACATATAAAAAAGATAGTAATAGTAGCGCAGAAGATAAAAGGCAATTTGAAAAGCTTCAAGATATGCTATTAGAACATAATATGCAACAAATAAACCACATTCCAACAAGAAAGGAAAATGTCCTAGATCTAGTATTTGTGAATGAGGTGAATTATGTTAAAGAAATAATAGTGTATAACACGGGAATTTCAGACCACAATGTCATAGAATTGATAGTTCATTCCAAAGCAAGTGATCACAGAATTAATAAAAGCACAAAACTTTGGGAAGGATATGGAAAATATAACTTTTACAGTAAGAATATAAAATGGTCAGAAATAAATGAAGAACTGAATAAAGAATGGAAAAATGTATTTATAAGTGATAATATACAGGTAAATACGGATATACTGTACAAAATACTGGAGAAAATTGTTGAAAAATATGTACCGAAAAAAAAAAACAATAAACAAAAGACGTGCATACCAAGAGACAGAAGGATCTTATTTCAGAAAATTAAAAAGTGGAAGAAAAATCTTGCAAAAGAAAAAAATGTGTGGAAAATGAGGGAAATAAAATGTAAGATAGAAAATGCAGAACAAAAGATTATACAGTCGAAAGAAAATGAAAAAAGGGACTTAGAAGAAAGGACACTTCAAAATATAAAAAGAAACCCCAAAGTACTTTACTCCTATGCAAAAAAGATGAATAAAAGGAGAATAGAAATAGGCCCTCTAAGAATTGAAGGACGGCTAACGAATGAAAAAAAGGAAATATGCAACATATTAGCAGAAAAATATAAGAGTGAGTTCACGCCAAGAATTGCGAATGAGAATAATGAAACAGAAATGAGAGAAGAAAATGTTGAATATCTAACAGATATAGATATTAATGAAGCAGATATTGTCACGGCTATAAACGAAATTAAAAATGGATCGGCAGCCGGACCAGATGGAGTTCCAGCGATTTTGTTAAAAAAAACTGCAAACACTATTGCGAAGCCACTTGCAATACTGCTAAGACAGAGTATAGATATGAGCGAGATATATGTTAAACATAAATTAGCTTATATAACCCCTATCTTCAAAAGTGGATCAAGACTAGAGGCAAGCAATTATAGACCTGTTAGTCTAACATCACATATTATGAAAGTGTATGAGAGGGTAATAAAAAAGAAAATAATGAACCATTTGGTCGAAAATAATTTGTTTAATATGGGTCAACACGGTTTCGTACCTGGAAAAAGTACACAGACCCGACTGATAGCTCACTATGAAAACATATACAATAATATGATAAATGAAAAAGACACAGATGTGATCTATCTAGATTTTGCAAAAGCCTTTGACAAGGTAGACCATAACATATTGGAGAAAAAAATGAGAAAGCATAATATTGTGGGAAAGATAGGAAAATGGGTAAAAGAATTCCTGCAAAACAGAAAACAGATAGTGGTTGCAAATGACGAGAAATCAGATGAAGCCCAGGTAATATCTGGTGTGCCCCAAGGTACGGTATTAGCTGCACTGCTATTTGTTATTATGATCTCAGACATAGACTGTGATGTTGAAAACTCCGTAGTGAGAAGTTTCGCCGATGACACAAGAATAAGTAGAGAAATTACTTGTGATGAAGATAGGAACTCACTACAAAGAGATCTAAACAAAATATATGAATGGGCGGAGATAAATAGGATGGTATTTAACTCCGATAAATTCGAATCAATAAATTATGGAAACAGAGAAGGAATGGTGTATGCATACAAGGGACCTAATAATGAGACAATCACAAACAAGGAAGCAATTAAAGACCTTGGTGTAATTTTAAATAGGAATATGTTATGCAACGACCAAATAGCAACACTGTTGGCTAAATGTAAAGCAAAAATGGGAATGTTATTCAGACACTTTCAAACAAGAAAAGCTGAACACATGATTATACTTTACAAAACTTATGTGCGTAGTACACTCGAGTACTGCAATGTGATATGGTACCCACACTACCAAAAGGATATTGCGCAAATAGAGAGTGTACAAAGGTCCTATACTGCTAGAATAGAAGAAGTTAAGGACCTTGATTACTGGGAAAGACTGCAATTTTTAAAACTATACAGTCTAGAAAGGAGAAGAGAACGCTACATGATAATACAAGCATGGAAGCAAATAGAAGGAATTGCTGAAAACATCATGGAGCTTAAAGTATCAGAAAGAGCAAGCCGAGGTAGATTAATAGTACCAAAAAGCATTCCAGGTAAACTGAGAAAGGCGCACAGGACATTAATCCACTACGCACCAGCATCGATAATGCAGCGACTATTTAATGTGCTGCCAGCTCATCTAAGAAACATATCAGGAGTGAGCGTAGATGCGTTTA
>NC_090729.1:27516654-27526654 GCF_036898095.1 Palaemon carinicauda | reverse complement strand
TGCTTTCTTTTCTTCGGAGAAGGTATGCAATCCCTTTCCCTCTGTTTAAGCCTTGGGCTTATCCCTAAGTGGTTTATCTGAATTAACTTTCGATAAAACTATACTGGGGTGTTACTGTACCTTCCTGTTCCAGTAAGTCTGGTTTCAGAGAGGGACAGAACAACAGAGTTTTTAGTCTGAGTCTGTGTTTGTCTGGCTTGGGGTAGAGTCTCCCTCGCTGGCCTGACACAGACATAGGAGGCTTAGCCTCCTTAGGTCACTACCGAAGGTTTCTGTACGAGATGATTCCTTCTTTTGTGATCTAGCAGACTAGTCCTTGTTGCTGTTCTCGGTGGGAGGATAAGATCCTTTCCCTTGGAGTAGCAACACCTTCCTTGCTTTGGTTCTTTGGGAGCTGGCAAGTATTGCTGGCCTCCCTCCTTGGATCTCCCTTAGGCTAAGATGAGTTTTCTTGGCTGCGGGTGATTCTTCACTAAAACAAGGTTGGTAGGACCCTCTTTTGTCCCTTCCCCCTCTTTCTCCGTAATAGCCTAGCCATTACAGTACTGTACGTCATTCTACATCTGGACCTAGGATAGGTTAGGATGTGGAATTGACTCAGTCCCTTGCCGGACGGCAGAGTCTGCCGGCCGGCAAGGGTCTTCTGCTTTGAGTGCTGCCCGGACCTCCCTTGGTCCCTCATCCATGCCTGCCTGTAGAGCCAGACGGCATTGGTCAGGAAGCTTGAATTAGATTCTCCCCTTCCTTATATGCACTCTTTCGGATTGCCGGGCTTGGAGGTAATTTACGCTCATATCCCGGCATCCATTCTGTTTTCTTCTAGTGCTGTACCCGACCCGGCTGCCGGCCTAGGAGGCCGGCAGCCGGGCAGTCGTAGTCCTCTGGTTCTTATGCTGCTGGCTGGCATCGGTTGTTTACCTTTGCCGGCCGGCTAATGTCAGCCCTTGTCTGCCGGTCGCTAGGAGCAGTGGCCGGCAGCCGGGTGCTACCTTGTGTAGCCGACATTGGCTGTAACTGCCGGCCGGCACATGCAGTTGAACCAGCGTTCTGCCGCCTTATAGCTGTTAAGTAGTATTCTTTAAAGCTAGTTATGGTGTGTGCCGGCCGGCACATAACCTTCTATACTGTACCAGTATTCTTCAGTATAACATATACTGTAAGAAGAAAACTATAGTATAAGTTTTGGTACAGCACTGTGTGTTCTAACACTTTTGTGTTGTCCTGCACAGCCCTTTGCTGTTGCCTCACAGATAAGAAAGTGAGTTCTTTCTTGTCTATTATCCAGGATTCTAAAATCATTGCTTAGGTGTGAGCTACACCTGTTTCCTCTGGAAACTTTTCATTGGTTATTCTAGAAGAGATTAACCATACGATTTTATTATCTGGAAGGCTGCAACAATTGGTTGTGAAGGGAACACAAGTGTGTGTCTTTACTTTCTGAATTGATATGCTAAACTGTGCATATCCAGTGATACGTAGTTCACTTGATACTCATGGAAATTTCTTCTCTTTACAGGAGTACCCTCCGAAGTGCGGAAGTGTTTTCTGCAACGTCCGCGGTAAGAACCTCTGTGGACATGAGTTTTGTAGGAGGCACGCAGCATGCGCTGTCTCCAAGGGTGATCTCCAGTATTGGGACCCTCAGGTATGTACCGTGTGCACTAACCTGATTACTGAGGCCTTTGATTCCCCTAGGACGGCGGAATCAAGGGATATAGCAAGGGAGAAGCTTCGTACCTGGGTAAGGGGCTTCCAGAAGAACACCTCTGGACCTTATCTTCCAAGTGAGAAGATGAGGGCGTATCTTCTCCCTAGGGCATCAGCTGATGCAGTGATTCCCCAGCCTCATGAGGAGATCCCCCAAGTTCAGTTCCAGGTGGATGCTGAAGTCGCGGTCCCTTTGCAAGACATCCAGTTTGATGACAGGATGTCTGATGTGGATGAACGTCTGGAGGAAGACCTTCTGGCAGGAGGCCAGGATGAAGTTCAAGCCCCAGACACTGTAGAGGAAGAGGCCGACGAGGTGTCGGCTACTCCGGTTCAGATCCCGGAGCCCATTCCCTCAACATCGTCTGCTCTCCCAGTAGAGCTGGGACAGGCCCTCTCCTCCATTGTTGGAATGATCCAACAAATGCAGAAGGAGAATCAAGAGAAGGCGGCTGCAATGGAACTGCGGATGCAGAGCCTTGCAGCATCACATGGGCCCCAGAAAAGGCTCAATGTGAAAGACCTTCCCTTGTGCTCAGATGTTAACCCATGGAGGTATGCTGAGCACATGCCGATGACGACTGGAAAGATCGTCATCTCGGATAAGTTGGGTTCAGTTCCCCTAGAGGAGGTGGAATTCTGGCCCAGCAAGGGGTCATATCCGGACTGTTATGTCCGGTTGAGGAAGGAACCAGCTTCAAAGGAGGAGACAGAGCCGAAGGAGGTCATAGTGATGGACCATGAAAGAGAGAGGCTTCACGAACTCAAAGGTAGCTGCATTGAGTAAGAAGCTCCCTTCCTTTGTGTCCTCTCCTGCTAGAGCCTTCCCCTTTTTACAGAAAGGGTTTGCGGCTGTTCTAAAAGCAGTCGAGGCCGGCAAGCCTTGCCCCTCCCTGGAGGAGTGTAAACCCTTGTCGCTGGCCCTGCCTATGGACCACAAAGACTGGAAGGACGTCCATCTTACCTTCTCAGTTGGGAAGTTGGAGGCTGATATTGCCGGACGTCAGTTCGGCGAGGACCTCCCTAAGCTGTCTGAATTTCTTTTGCGGAGAGAGCTCGAGACAAAAGAAAGACTGGCTGCCTCAATGTCTCTTCAGACTACTCTTGAGACGATGGCAAGTGACCCTAAGGTCCATGAAATGTTCATGGTAGTGGCCAAGACTCATCTGGCCACAGTGACGAAGAATCTTTATAGCTTTGTCAGGGCGAGGAGCGCTTGTAGGGAGTTCGTGTTCACCTCGGCTAAGGTGAGGCACGAGCCAAGGAAACTAATCTCCTCCAACATTTGGGGCAAAGACCTTTTCCCTACCGAATTGGTCAAAGAAGTTGTTGATAAGGCCGCCTCGGAGAATAGAAACCTTCTCCAGAAGTGGGGCCTGGCTATTAAAAGAAAGTCTTCCGCGGATGAGGGTCCTCAACCAAAGAGGAAGACTATGTGGACTAGGCTACCGTCTTGGCCAGCCAAGCCTCTTAGACAGCAACAGCAACTGCAATTGCCATTGCCTTCAGTGCCCCAGATGGTGGCACAAACCACGACCACATTCCAGTGGGTACCCCAGGCTGTGACGACATAGTCCACGGCATTCACCCCAACGTTCGAAGGGCAGTCTACTTCCTTTCGAACAAAGCCTAGAGGAGCAGCCAGAGGCTCGTCTAGGTGCCCCTCAAGGGGAAAGGGATTCAGGGGTGGTCGCGGTCAGGGAGGCAAGACCTCAGGACGGCAGTCCAAGTGAGATGATGCCGGTAGGAGGGAGACTTCAGAATTTTCGGGATCGGTGGACCTTCGATCCCTGGGCCCACAGCCTACTCAAGAACGGACTGGGCTGGAGCTGGTACAGCACTCCACCCCCGTGCCCTCGGTTTTTCCAACACCTCACCCCCGTTCTGGATGAGTACGTTCAAGAACTGTTGGAGAAAAAAGTGATCCGAAGGGTGAAGTCCATCTAATTCCAAGGGAGGCTGTTTTGTGTTCCCAAGAAAGACTCGGAAAAGCTCAGAGTCATTCTGGACTTGTCGCCACTCAAGTTCATAGTGAATTGCAAATTCAAGATGCTAACACTGCAACACATAAGGACCTTACTGCCCAAGAAGGCATATTCCGTCTCCATAGACTTGTCAGACGCCTATTGGTACGTTCCAATCAACCGTCGACTCTCCCCCTACCTAGGGTTCAAGCTACAACGAAGACTATACGCCTTCAGAGCCATGCCATTCGGGCTAAATATAGCCCCAAGGATTTTCACGAAGCTTGCGAGCGTAGCTCTCAAACAATTACGCCTAAAGGGAATTCAGGTAGTAGCCTACCTGGACGACTGGCTGGTGTGGGCAGCATACGAGACAGAATGCTTGCAAGCTTCCAGTCAAGTGATCCAGTTCCTAGAGTATCTAGGCTTCAAGATCAACAGAAAAAAGTCTCGACTTTCTCCATCTCAAAAGTTCCAGTGGCTGGGAATCCACTGGGACCTAATGTCACACCGTTTCTCCATCCCGGCGAAGAAAAGGAAGGAGATAGCGTGTTCTGTCAAGAGACTTCTAGATTCCTAAAGGATATCAAGACGCGAACAGGAGAGGGTACTGGGCTCTCTCCAGTTTGCTTCGGTGACAGACCCAGTGCTAAGAGCACAGCTAAAGGATGCAACCGGAGTTTGGAGAAGTTATGCATCAAACGTGCGAAGAGATCTGAGAAGACCAGTTCCGCTTTGGCTACGTACTCTTCTCAGGCCTTGGTCCCAAGCCAGACATCTAAAGAAGTTGGTTCTTCTTCAGCCACCTTCCCCGTCGGTGACGATTCACTCAGACGCCTCGAAGGACGGATGGGGAGGTCACTCTCATCGGAAAAAAGTCCAGGGGACTTGGTCCAAGCTATTCAAGACCTTTCACATAAACTTTCTAGAAGCTATGGCAGTGCTCCTTACCTTAAAGAAAGTCTCCCCGCGTCACTCGATCCACATAAGGTTGGTGATGGACAGAGAGGTAGTTGTGAGATGCTTGAATCGACAAGGATCGAGGTCACCACCTCTCAACCAGGTGATGTTGGCCATCTTTCGATTGGCAGAAAAGAAGAAGTGGTACCTGTCGGCAGTTCACCTTCAAGGAGTCCGCAATGTGACAGCGGACGCTCTATCCAGGTTCACACCGATAGAGTCGGAATGGTCCTTAGACGCAGGATCATTCTCCTTCTTTCTGAATCAAGTCCCAGAACTGCAGATAGACAACAAGAAGTTGCCCCTGTACGTGTCCCCGTACGAGGACCCCTTAGCGGAAGCAGTGGACGCGATATCCCTCGACCGGAACAGATGGTCCAGGATTTATCTGTTCCCTCCTCACAACCTTCTGTTGAGGGTCCTCAACAAACTGAGATCCTTCAAGGGGGTAGTGGCAATAGTGGCCCACAAGTGGCCAAACAGCGTGTGGTTCCCCCTGGCATTGGAACTACGGCTGAAGTTTGTACCGCTACCAGATCCAGTTCTGACCCAGCGAGTCCAAATGTCGACTGTCTGCGCTTCATTAGAGAAAACCCGGACCCTGCAGCTCATGATTTTCTCTCCCTAGCGGTGAGAAAGCGTTTCGGGATTTCGAAAGCCAGCATAGACTTCCTAGAGGAATATAAGTGCAAATCCACTAGAAGGCAATATGAGTCATCTTGGAGAAAATGGGTGGCCTTTGTCAAGGCGAAGAATCCGCAGGAGATCCCGACAGATTTCTGCTTATCTTTTTTCATCCACCTCCATGGTCAAGGGTTGGCAGCTAACACGGTTTCGGCATGTAAGACTGCTTTGACAAGACCCATTTTATATGCCTTCCAGGTCAACCTTGGTAACGAGATCTTTAATAAAGTTCCGAAAGCCTGCGCTAGGCTCAGACCTTCAGCACCTCCAAAGCCCATTTCATGGTCTTTAGACAAAGTTCTTCATTTCGCTTCTCTGTTGAGCAATGAGGAGTGTGCGTTAAAGGATTTGACACAAAAAGTTTTTTACCTATTTGCACTCGCGTCTGGGGCCAGGGTTAGTGAAATTGTAGCCCTCTCGAGAGAGGCAGGTCGTGTTCAGTTCCTGGATGGGGGAGAACTGAACCTGTTTCCGGATCCTACGTTTCTCGCCAAGAATGAGTTACCCACCAACAGGTGGGGTCCCTGAAGAATCTGCCCTCTGAAAGAAGATGCATCTCTATGTCCAGTAGAATGCCTAAAGGTCTATCTTCGTAGAACTTCAGACTTCAAGGGTGGTCAACTATTCAGGGGAGAAACATCAGGCTCAAATTTTTCTCTGAATCAACTCAGAGCGAAAATCACATATTTTATTCGCAGAGCGGATCCTGACAGTACACCCGCAGGTCACGATCCGAGGAAAGTTGCCTCATCCTTAAATTTCTTTAATTGTATGGATTTTGAACATCTCCGTTCATACACTGGCTGGAAGTCTTCCAGAGTGTTATTTCGCCACTATGCGAAGCAAGTAGAGGAACTAAAGAGATCTGTGGTAGCAGTGGGTCGCGTTGTTAACCCTACTGTTTAACTCTGCGAGGAACAGTGGTTTTAATTGGGACGATTAATTCCAGGGTGAGTTTGTAGTTACATACAGTACTAAAAACTAAGTGAGGGCACTGAGTTGCCAACGTAGAGTGTTCCATTTCCAAAGGTGAACCTAGCATAAGTGCAGACATGTGTGCCGAGCGTTTTCTATCTCTAATGTGATTGATTTGTAATACAGACTTTTATGACTTTGATACCTCGGTATCTTAAAAGTGGCAATAATGTTTTTTCTTTCAGATAAACAAGTTCTGTTTACTATCATACTTATGCTTAAAGTTTGGGTTATCCTCTTCTTATATATATATATATATATATATATATATATATATATATATATATATATATATATATATATATATATATATATATATATATATATATATATATATATATATATATATATATAATTGTTGTTAACCTGTCTATTTATTGCTTTTCAATAAACTTGTTCTTGAGAACCTTGCGTCTCCTTCACCTGTGTCAATTTATTGGTATAATTGAGCATTCATTCTATGTACTTTATCTGGGATATTTCTAATAGAATTGTTCCTTTATGCAAGCTATGTTGCATTGGTTTATGCTTTCCCTTAAGGGGACGGTGGCGGTTTTACAAGTTTCCTCCTATGCAGATATAAACCTTTGTCCAATACAAGTATTGTGCGGAGAACTGGTCAATATTTCATATTGACGCAGTGGTTCTTTACAAACTATGCTTTACTAAATATAGGGTGAGACCACTATATTAGCTTGCCTGGTATTCATATTAGGTATATGTACTCTTCGAGACTTTTCCAGAGTCTAGTAGGACTCTTCCCTGTAGGGGGCAGGAAGCTCTAACATGGTTTATGTTTATGGTTAGTTGAAAAGATGTAGAACGGTAACATCTTGGGTCTCTAGGTCTTGTCGACCGGGAAAAATTACCTCCGGGGAGTACGGCACGTTCTGAGAATCCACAGATACAGTAATGCTTTGGTATACTTCCATCAGGACGACATGGCTTGAGCCCAAAAAACGGATTTTGAGCGAAGCGAAAAATCTATTTTTGGGTGAGATGGCCATGTCGTCCTGATGGACCCACCCTTCCCTTTCTATGAAAGGGCTGTAGGACCCCTCCCTACATACAGTATCTGTAGCATCTCGTGTACGCTACAAGGAATACAGATGGCGCCAGGATTGGCGCCAGGCACGCTTACGAAACTGGAGAAGAGGGAGCCTTGGGAGCGGCTCCCCCTTTTTCTTTCCCGTTTTCGTTTCTTGCCAATTGACCCCTCGATGTGTTATCTCTGTTTGGGGTGCAGATTGCCATGTGGCGTATCAAGAATACGTCCTCTGATATGTCGCGATATCCCTTTCATTAGGGATATTCGCTCCAGGAGTTAGAATTCTGGGTACCTTAAGGTAAATTCTCTGGGAATATCGCCGTAGTTGTAATATACCCTAGGAAGCTACCCTATAGGAACTTCCATCAGGACGATATGGCCATCTCACCCAAAAATAGATTTTTCGCTTCGCTCAAAATCCGTTATATATATATATATATATATATATATATATATATATATATATATATATATATATATATATATATATATATATATATAATATATATATATATATATATATATATATATATATATATATATATATATATATATATATATATATATATATATATATATATATATATATATATATATATATCTATATATATATATATATATATATATATATATATATATATATATATATATATATATATATATATATATATAGATATATATAGATATATATATATATATATATATATATATATATATATATATATATATATATATATATATATATATATATATATATATATATATATATATATATATATATATATGCGCCGCTTGTGTCCGAGTATTGGGTTCTGTCGTTAGCCATCACCCTCCTACCTTTGGGGTGGGTGCTTATGTCTGATGTGGCTGTTAAGTCCTTGTCTGTGGTCGAAGAGTTGCGGAGAGTGTTCACAGGGGAGGGTAGGTGGTGGGCGGGGCTGTTCTAATTGCTCTCTCCTTCTCCTCCTAGCCTCCTCATTTTGTCTCCTCTTCTCCTCGAAGTCCACGGTGGCATGGTGTACTGTACTCCTCCAGGTTTTCCTGTCCCTGGCTGTTTCTTCCCATGAGGAAGGATCGATGTAAGTTAGAGCCAGGGTGCGCTTTAGTTGATCTTTATAGTGCATTTTCGGGGCTCCTTGTGGTCTGGTGCCCTGGGTCAGTTCTCCGTAGAATATCTTCTTTGGGAGCCTAGATGGATCCATCCTATGCACGTGTCCTGTCCAGCGGAGGCGGTGGTGGATGATGGTGGCCTCCACGCTGGTCAGCGAGGCACTTTCTAAGACTTCAATGTTGGTGGTGTGGCTCTCCCAGGGGATTTTCAAGATCTGCCTCAGTTTCATTTGTTGGAAGCGTTCTAGTTTTTTAATATCCCTTCTATATAGCGTCCATGTTTCACATGCATACAGGAGCGTGGAGAGGACTACTCCCTGAACACCATTATTTTGGTGGTCATTGTCAGTGCGTGGTTGTTAAATACGCGGCAGTTGAGTCGGCCAAAGGCGGAGTGGGCTGCCCTGATCCTGTTCTCAACGTCCTTTTTGCTTGTGGGAGCTGATGATAGGATGTTCCCTAGGTAGGAAAACTGGTCCACCTGTTCTTACGGTTGGTCATTCACTGTGGTATTGAGGTTTGAGAGCATCAGTCCTGGTGGATGTTGGACGAGGGTCTTGGTTTTGTCTATGTTGACTTGCATCCCAAAACGTTCGTAGCCAGAGTTGTATGCACCAGCTAACGACTGCAGGTCCTCTGCCATCTGACCTGGGGTGGCATTGTTGTCAGCATACTGCAGTGCTTGCACTGCACACAAGGTGGTCTTGGTTCTGGCGCGGAGTCGAGCAAGGTTGAAAACGCCTCCAACCATGCGGAAACGTAGGTCGACTGAGTGTGTGTCTGGGGGAATCTTGTTGAGCATTACTGCGGTGTATAGCGAGAAACACGTTGGGGCCAGAACAAACCCCTGCTTCAGGCCGACGTTGAAAGAGAATTCTGGTGGCAGACTCTCCCAACCATTCCGTCATGGAGGGCACGCACCAGCTTGACAAAATTGGGTGGGCAGCCATATCTTTTGAGGACAGCCCACATGGCAGGTCGAGGTACTTTGTTGAAGCCCTTTTTCAAATCCCAGAAGAGGATGAAGAAGGGTGGAGGAAACGACAGAATGCCAGTAGCTGGGTATATGGTTTTGGGTGGTCGTGGCTTTGCAACGGCCACGCACACACACTTGGCCCACATAGTTTTCACCGCGGCTCAAGGCATATGAGACAGGCGGCTTCTCCAATGTTGGTTGCATCGGGCTGCCGGGTTCTTGTTATGTCAAGGCAAGCCTTGTTGCCTGCCCGACAGGCATTGCCCTCTTCCGCCGGTGCTGGGAAGCTCCGCCGTTGGGGTCTTGTTTGGTTTGATTTTGGAGTTTCCCTTCTCCTAGCCTTTGCCTAACTGAAATAACGTAGAAGGCCTATAGGGGTCCAGTCTTGGTCTGGTCTCTCAGAACAGGCCTTAGCAGTATGGTTAAGCCTGCCAGGGTGGATAAACTACCCCGCCGCCATTGCCCAGCCCATCATTGACACACTCAATCCCCTCTACTGCAGCAAAGTGCTGGACCATCAGAGGGATATATATATATATATATATATATATATATATATATATATATATATATATA
>NC_090729.1:27496654-27509154 GCF_036898095.1 Palaemon carinicauda | reverse complement strand
CTAACACTTACAAAGGGAGCTTAGCTCCCTTAGGTCACTACCGAAGGTTTCTGTAAGTTATGATTCCTTCTTTTGTGATCGACCAGACTAAGTCCTGTTGCTGTTCTCGGGGGAGGATAAGTTCTTCCCTTGGGAGTAGCAACGCCTTCCTTGCTTTGGTGCTCTGGAAGCTGGCAAGTATTGCTGGCCCTTTCCCTTAGATCTCCCTTAGGCTAAGACAAAGTTCTTGGCTGCGGGTGATCTGTCACTAAAGCAAGGTTGGCAGGACCCTCTTGTCCCTTCCCCCTCTATCTCCGTAATGGCCTAGCCATTACTGTACTGTACCTTGCCGGCCGGCAGAGCTGGCCGGCAGGGGTATTACTGTACTGTACGTCATTCTACTTCTGGACCTAGTATAGGTTGGGATGTGGAATTGACTAAGCCCATTGCCGGCCGGCAGAGATGCTGGCCGGCAAGGGTCTTATGTTTTCGAGTGCTGCCCGGACCTCTCTTGGTCCCTCATCCATGCCTGCCGGCAGAGCCGGACGGCATTGGTCAAGGAAGCCTGAATTAAGTTTCTCCCCTTCCTTATATGCACTCTTTCGGTTGCCGGGCTTGGGGGGTTGTGTACACTCTTATCCCGGCATCCATTCTATTTTCTTCTAGTGCTGTACCTGTCCCGGCTGCCGGCCTATGAGGCCGGCAGCCGGGCAGGTGTAGTCTTCTGGTTCTTTTGCTGCCGGCTGGCATCGGTCTTGTACCTTTGCCGGCCGGCTTATGTCAGTCCTTGTCTGCCGGTCACCAAGAGTGTGGCCGGCAGCTGGGTACTACCTTGTGTAGTTGCTGGCCGGCAGTCATTGCCGGCCAAAACTGGCTGTTGCCGGCCGGCAGCTGCTGCCGACCGGCACAGGCATTTGAACCAGAGTGCTGCCGCCCTATAGCTGTTAAGTAGTATACTTTAAAGCTAGTTGTGGTGTGTGCCGGCCGGCAAAGGCAGGCCGGCACACATCCTCCTATACTGTACTAGTATTCTTCTGTATAGCATATACAATAAGAAGAAAACTATAGTAAAGGTTTAGGTACAGCACTGTATCTTCTAACACTATTGTGTTTTCTTGCACAGCCCTTTGCTGTTGCCCTCAGATAGGAAGCAGAGTTCTTCCCTGTCTATTATCCAGGATTTTAAAATCATTGCCTAGGTGTGAGCTCCACCTGTTTCCTCTGGAAACCTTGCATTAGTTACTCTAGTAGAGATAAACCATTTTGATTTTATTATCTGGAAGGCTGCAGCAATGGGTTGTGAGGGAAACACAAGTGTGTGTCTTTCCTTTATGAATTGTTATGCTATACTATGCATATCCAGTGATACATAGTTCACTTGATACTCATGGAAATTTCTTCTCTTTACAGGAGGACCCTCCGAAGTGCGGAAATGTTTTCTGCAATGTCCGCAGCAAGAACCTCTGCGGACATGAGTGTTGTAGGAGACACGCAGCATGCACTGTCTCCAAGGATGATCTCCAGTATTGGGACCCTCAGGTATGTACTGTATGCACTAACCTGATTACTGAGGCTTTTGATTCCCCTAGAACGGCGGAATCAAGGGATATAGCCAGGGAGAAGCTTCGTACTTGGGTAAGGGGCTTCAAGAAGAACACCTCTGGCCCTTATCTTCCAAGTGAGAAGATGAGGGCGTATCTTTTTCCCCAGGCATCAGCTGAGGCAGTGATTCCCCAGCCTCAAGAGGAGATCCCTCAAGATCAAGTCCAGGTGGACGAGGAAGTCGCAGATGCGATGCAAGACATCCAGTTGTGTGACAGGATGTCTGACCTGGACGAACGTTTGGAAGAAGACCTCCTGGCAGAAGGTCAGGATCAAGTTCAAACCCCGGATGTCGTAGAGGATGAGGTCGACGAGGAGTCGGCTACTCCGGTTCAGATGCCGGAGCCTATCCCCTCAACATCGGCTGGTCTCCCAGTAGAACTGGGACAGGCCCTCTCTTCGATTGTTGTAATGATCCAACAAATGCAGAAGGAGAATCAGGAGAAGGCGGCTGCAATGGAACTGCGTATGCAGTCCCTAGCAGAATCACATGGGCCCCAGAAAAGGCTCAATGTGAAAGACCTTCCCATATGCTCAGATGCTAACCCATGGAGGTATGCTGAGCACATGCCGATGACGACTGGTAAGATCGTCATCTCGGATAAGCTGGGTTCAGTTCCCCTAGAGGAGGTAGAATTCTGGCCCAGCAAGGCATCATATCCGGACTGCTATGTCCGGCTGAGAAAAGAACCAGCTTCAAGGGAGCAGACAGAGCCGAAGGAGGTCATTATTATGGACCACGCTAAGGCTCAAGCCCTACTTTCATCCTCGATGAAAGAGAGGGGCTTCTCGAATTCGAAGGTAGCTGCATTGAGCAAGAAGCTCCCTTCTTTTGTGTCCTCTCCTGATAGAACCTTCCCCTTTTTACAAAAAGGGTTTGCGGCTGTCCTAAAGGCAGTCGAGGCCGGCAAGCCTTGCCCCTCCCTGGAGGAGTGTAAACCCTTGTCGCTGGCTCTGCCTATGGACCACAAAGACTGGAAGGATGTCCATCTGACATTCTCAGTGGGAAAGTTGGAGGCTGATATTGCCGGACGGCAATTCGGCGAGGACCTCCCCAAGCTGTCCGAATCTCTTTTACGAAGAGAGTTCGAGACCAAAGAAAGACTGGCTGCCTCAATGTCTCATCAGACTACTCTTGAGACAATGGCAAGTGACCCTAAGGTCCATGAAATGTTCATGGTAGTGGCTAAGTCTCACCTAGCCACAGTGACGAAGGACCTTTATGGCTTCATCAAGGCAAGGAGAGCTTGCAGGGAGTTCGTGTTCACCGGGGCTTCGGTGAGACACGAACCAAGGAAATTAATCTCCTCCAACATTTGGGGAAAAGACCTTTTCCCTACCGATGTGGTCAAAGAGGTTGTTGATAAGGCCGCCGTGGAGAATAGAAACCTTCTCCAGAAGTGGGGCCTGGCTATCAAAAGAAAATCTACCCCGGATGAGGGTCCTCAACCAAAGAGGAAGAATATGAGGACTAGGCTACCATCTCGGACAGCCAAGCCTTATAGACAGCAACAGCAACTGCAATTGCCTTTGCCTCCAGTGCCCCAGATGGTGGCACAAACCCCGACTGCCTTTCAGTGGGTACCCCAGGCTGTGCCAGGTCAGTACACCACATTCGCCCCAACGTTCGAAGGACAGTCTTCTTCCTTTCGTGCAAAACCTAGAGGAGCAGCCAGAGGCTCGTCTAGGCGCCCCTCAAGGGGAAGGGGATTCAGAGGTGGTCGTGGTCAGGGAGGCAAGACCTCAGGACGGCAGTCCAAGTGAAATGATACCGGTAGGAGGGAGACTGATGAAATTTTGGGATCGCTGGACCTTTGATCCCTGGGCCCAAAGCCTACTCAAGAATGGACTGGGTTGGAGCTGGTACAGCACTCCACCCCCATGCCTTCGGTATTTCCAACACTCCACTCCCGTTTTGGAGGAGTACGTTCAAGAACTGTTGGAGAAAAATGTGATCCGAAAGGTGAAGTCCATCAAATTCCAAGGGAGGCTGTTTTGTGTTCCCAAGAAAGACTCGGAAAAGCTCAGTCATTCTGGACTTGTCACCACTCAACAAGTTCATATTGAATTGCAAATTCAAGATGCTAACACTGCAACACATAAGGACCTTACTGCCCAAGAGGGCATACTCTGTCTCTATAGACTTGTCAGACGCCTATTGGCACATTCCAATCAGCCGTCGACTCTCCCCCTACCTAGGGTTCAGGCTACAACGGAAACTGTATGCCTTCAGAGCCATGCTATTCGGGCTAAACATAGCCCCAAGGATTTTCACGAAGCTTGCGAGCGCAGCTCTCAAACAATTACGCCTAAAGGGAATTCAGGTAGTAGCCTACCTGGACGACTGGCTGGTGTGGGCAGCATCCGAGACCGAATGCTTGCAAGCTTCCAGTCAGGTGATCCAGTTCCTAGAGTACCTAGGCTTCAAGATCAACAAGAAAAAGTCTCGACTTTCTCCATCCCAAAAGTTCCAGTGGCTGGGAATCCACTGGGACCTTTTGTCACACAGTTTCTCCATCCCGACGAAGAAAAGGAAGGAGATAGTGGGCTCTGTCAAGAGACTTCTAGATTCCGAAAGGATATCAAGACGCGAACAGGAGAGGGTACTAGGCTCTCTCCAGTTTGCTTCAGTGACAGACCCAGTGCTAAGAGCACAGCTAAAGGATGCAACCGGAGTTTGGAGAAGGTATGCATCAAACGCGCGAAGAGACCTGAGAAGACCAGTGCCGCCTCGGCTACGTACTCTTCTCAGACCTTGGTCCCAAGCCAGACATCTAAAGAAGTCGGTTCTTCTTCAGCCACCTCCCCCGTCGATGACGACTCACTCAGACGCCTCAAAGGAGGGATGGGGAGGTCACTCTCATCGGAAAAAAGTCCAGGGGACTTGGTCCAAGCTATTCAGGACCTTTCATATAAACTTTCTAGAAGCTATGGCAGTGCTCCTTACCTTAAAGAAAGTCTCCCCGCGTCACTCGATCCACATAAGATTGGTGACGGACAGCGAGGTGGTTGTGAGATGCTTGAATCGACAAGGGTCGAGGTCACCACCTCTCAACCAAGTGATGTTAGCCATTTTCCGATTGGCGGAAAAGAAGAAGTGGTACCTGTCGGCAGTTCACCTTCAAGGAGTCCGCAATGTGACAGCGGACGCTCTATCCAGGTTCACACCGATAGAGTCGGAATGGTCCTTAGACGTAGGATCTTTTTCCTTCATTCTGAATCAAGTCCCAGAACTGCAAATAGACCTCTTTGCGACGAAAGACAACAAGAAGTTGCCCCTGTACGTGTCCCCGTACGAGGACCCCTTAGCGGAAGCAGTGGACGCAATGTCCCTCGACTGGAACAGATGGTCCAGGATTTATCTGTTCCCTCCTCACAACCTTCTGTTGAGGGTCCTCAACAAACTGAGATCCTTCAAGGGGGGTAGCGGCAATAGTGGCCCACAAGTGGCCGAACAGTATGTGGTTCCCCTTGGCGTTGGAACTACAGATGAAGTTCGTGCCGCTACCACATCCAGTTCTGACCCAGCGAGTCCAGAAGTCGACTGTCTGCGCTTCATTACAGAAAACCCAGACCCTGCAGCTCATGATTTTCTCGCCCTAGCGGTGAGAAAGCGTTTCGGGATTTCGAAAGCCAGCATAGACTTCCTTGAGGAATACAAGTGCAAATCGACTAGAAGGCAATATGAGTCATCTTGGAGAAAATGGGTGGCCTTTGTAAAGGCAAAGAATCCGCAGGAGATCTGAACAGACTTCTGCTTATCTTTCTTCATCCACCTCCATGGCCAAGGGTTGGCAGCTAACACGATTTCAGTGTGTAAATCTGCTTTGATGAGACCCATTTTATTTGCCTTCCAGATCGACCTAGGTAACGAGATCTTTAATAAAGTTCCGAAAGCCTGCGCTAGGCTCAGACCTTCAGCACCTCCAAAGCCCATCTCATGGTCTTTAGACAAAGTTCTTCATTTCGCCTCCCTGTTGAGCAATGAAGAATGTGTGTTAAAGGATTTGACGCAAAAAGTTATTTTCCTATTTGCACTCGCGTCCGGGGCCAGGGTTAGTGAAATTGTAGCCCTCTCGAGAGAGGCAGGTCGTGTTCAGTTCCTGGATGGGGGGGAGCTGAACCTGTTTCCGGATCCTACGTTTCTCGCCAAGAATGAGTTACCCACCAACAGGTGGGGTCCCTGGAGAATCTGCCCTCTGAAAGAAGATGCATCTCTATGTCCAGTAGAATGCCTAAAGGTCTATCTTCGTAGAACTTCAGACTTCAAGGGTGGTCAACTATTCAGGGGAGAAACATCAGGCTCAAATTTATCTCTGAATCAACTCAGAGCGAAAATCACATATTTTATTCGCAGAGCGGATCCTGACAGTACACCCGCAGGTCACGATCCGAGGAAAGTTGCCTCATCCCTAAATTTCTTTAATTGTATGGATTTTGAACATCTCCGTTCATACACGGGCTGGAAGTCTTCCAGGGTGTTCTTTCGCCACTATGCGAAGCAAGTAGAGGAACTTAAGAGATCTGTGGTAGCAGTGGGTCGTGTAGTTAACCCTACTGTTTAACTCTGCGAGGAACAGTGGTCTTAATTGGGACGATTAAGTCCAGGGTGAGTGTGTAGGTACATACTGTACTACAAACTAAATGAGGGCACCAAGTGCCCATATAGACTGTTCCTTCTTTCAAAGGTGAACCTAGCATAAGTTCAGACATGTGTGCCAAGAGTTTCTAACGCTAATGTGATTGATTTGTAATACAGACTTTTTATGACTTGATACCTTGGTATCTTATTAAAGTGGTGTTTAATGGTTTTTCTTTCAGATAAACAAGTTCTGTTTACTATCATACTTATGCTTAAAGTTTTGGGTTATCCTCTTTTATATAAATATATATATTTGTTGTTAACCTGTCTGTTTATTATCTGTCAATAAACTTGTTCTTGAGAACCTTGAGTCTCTTTCACCTGTGTCAATTTATTGGTATAATTGAGCATTTTTATTCTATGTATCTTATCTGGGATAATTCTGATAGAATTGTTCTGTTATGCAAGCTATGTTGCATTGGTTTATGTAAGTCCCCTAATGGGAGGACTCCGTCCCATAAAGGGACGAGGGCGGTTTTATTAGTTTCTTCCTATGCGGATATAAACCTTTGTCCAATACAAGTATTGTGCGGATTACTGGTCAATATATTGACGCAGTGGTTCTATACAAACTATGCTTTACTTAATATAGGGCGAGACCACTATATTAGCTTGCCTGGTATTCATACATAGATATATGTACTCTTCGAGACTTTCCAGAGTCCAGTAGGACTCTTCCCTGTAGGGGGCAGGAAGCTCTAACATAGTTTATAGTTAGTTGAAAAGATGTATAACGGTAACATCTTAGGTCTCTAGGTCTAGTCGACCGGGAATAAATACCTCCGGGGAGTACGGCACGTTCTGAGAATCCACAGATACAGTAATGCTCTGGTACACTTCCATCAGGACGACATGGCTTGAGCCCAAAAAACGGATTTTGAGCGAAGCGAAAAATCTATTTTTGGGTGAGATAGCCATGTCGTCCTGATGGACCCGCCCTTGCCTTTCTAAGAAAGGGCTGTAGGACCCCTCCCTACATACAGTATCTGTAGCACCTCGTGTACGCTACAAGGAATACAGATGGCGCCAGGATTGGCGCCAGGCACTCATACGAATCGGGGGATAGGGAAGCCTTGGGAGCGGCTCCCCTTTTTCTTTCCCGAATTCGTATCTCGTCAATCTCCCTCCTACGAGACGAAATCTCTGTTCAGGTCGTAGATTGCCATGTGACGTGTCTAGAATACGTCCTCTGATATGTCGCGATATCCCTTTCACGAGGGATACTCGCTCCAGGAGTTAGAATTCTGGTACCTTAAGGTAAATTCTCTGGGAATATCGCCGTAGTTGTAATATACCCTAGGAAGCTACCCTATAGGAACTTCCATCAGGACGACATGGTTATCTCACCCAAAAATAGATTTTTCGCTTCGCTCAAAATCCGTTATATATATATATATATATATATATATATATATATATATATATATATACATATAATATATATATATATATATATATATATATATATATATATATATATATATATATATATATATATATATATATTATTATTTCTATTAATGTTATTATTATCATTAATATTATTATCATTATTATCATTATTATTATTATTATTATTATTATTATTATTATTATTATTATTATTATTAGTTAAGCTAAAGCTCTAATTGGACTAACAGGATGCTATAATCCAAAGGGCCACATTAGCGGAAAAATCCCAATGAGGGAATTTATTGAAACAACTACTAAAGATAAAATTAACAATTAAAAAAAAAATAATAATAAAAGTAACAACATTAAAATAAATCTTTCCTGTATAGCAATAAAAAAACCGCAAAATGAAGGAGGAAAAGAAATAAGCTAGTATAGCGTGCCTGAGCGTACCCTCAAGCAAGAGAACTCCAGCTCAAGACAGTGGAAGACTATGGTATAGAGGCTATGGCACTACCCAAGACTAGAGAACAATTGTTTGATTGCGGATTGTCCATCTCCTGGAAGAGCTGGTTACTATAGTTAAAGAGCCTCATCTACCTTTCCAAGAGGTAAGTAGACGCCTAACAATTACAGTGCAGTAGTTAATTTCTTGAGCGAAGGACAAGTGTTTGGTAATCTCAATGTTGGCATGTGTATGAGGACAAAGTAGGATGTGGAAATTATAGGCCTGATTTTTCGGTGCGTATATAGTCAAAAGAAAAATCACCCGTAACCTGAGAGAAGGATCAAATTTAGTACTGTCTGGCCAATAAAATAAAACAATAAAACTCTAGTGGTAGTATCTCAATGAGTGGCTATTGCCCTTACCAACCCACTACCTGATAATAGCTGTATTTTTTAATTTTATAGGTTGCTATTTTGAGAGACCCTCAGTGCCTCAGAGATAATTATTCTTATTCATAATAAAAAAACTTCAATTTAATTTCAGATAAAAAAATATCAATGATAATTGTTCAATCTCCACAAATACATTATCTTACTCCTATTCAGTTATGTAATTACTTTATACAAATGAATAAAACTTTGTTATGGAATAGAGAATATCGGTCAGTAAAGATGGAGGGCATGAACTATTATTATTATTATTATTATTATTATTATTATTATTATTATATTATTATTATATTATTAATATTATTATTATTTATTTTATTGTTATTATCATTATAAAATAATAATAATAATAATAATAATAATAATAATAATAATAATAATAATAATAATAATAATTCAGGCTCTCTACCTTTACCGACTGATATTCCCTTCATATTAATTTGTATAAAGTAAACACACACTATCACACACACACACACGCATATATATATATATATATATATATATATATATATATATATAAACTTTTTAGTCTCTCTTGATAGCTGAGTCGGTAGGGTCCCTGCCAGCATGGTTTCTAGCCGTACAGGTAGGTGGTTCGAATCACCACCCGGCCAGAAGCTGTTACCATAAAATGAATTCCAAGTGGATATGTATTCCCAAGATAGAATTCGGTATTAAATGCATTTCGTGGGTGATATTTACATTAATTAAAATCACGTGTGCTTGTGATATATGTTCATTAAAATAACCACGTGTTGCAAACTCACGATTCAGCTATCATGGTGGAGATTGGTCTATTTCAAGTCTATGAACAGAATCCTGAACTCGACAGGAATATGTAGGGGGACTTGTCATAAACTTTTTAGTCTCTCTTGATAGCTGAGTCGGTAGGGTCCCTGCCAGCATGGTTTTTAGCCGTACAGGTAGGTGGTTCGAATCACCACCCGGCCAGAAGCTGTTACCATAAAATGAATTCCAAGTGGATATGTATTCCCAAGATAGAATTCGGTATTAAATGCATTTCGTGGGTGATATTTACATTAATTAAAATCACGTGTGCTTGTGATATATGTTCATTAAAATAACCACGTGTTGCAAACTCACGATTCAGCTATCATGGTGGAGATGGGTCTATTTCAAGTCTATGAACAGAATCCTGAATTCGACAGGAATATGTAGGGGGACTTGTCATAAACTTTTTAGTCTCTCTTGATAGCTGAGTCGGTAGGGTCCCTGCCAGCATGGTTTCTAGCCGTACAGGTAGGTGGTTCGAATCACCACCCGGCCAGAAGCTGTTACCATAAAATGAATTCCAATTGGATATGTATTCCCAAGATAGAATTCGGTATTAAATGCATTTCGTGGGTGATATTTACATTAATTAAAATCACGTGTGCTTGTGATATATGTTCATTAAAATAACCACGTGCTGCAAACTCACGATTCAGCTATCATGGTGGAGATGGGTCTATTTTAAGTCTATGAACAGAATCCTGAATTCAACAGGAATATGTAGGGGGACTTGTCATAAACTTTTTAGTCTCTCTTGATAGCTGAGTCGGTAGGGTCCCTGCCAGCATGGTTTTTAGCCGTACAGGTAGGTGGTTCGAATCACCACCCGGCCAGAAGCTGTTACCATAAAATTAATTCCAAGTGGATATGTATTCCCAAGATAGAATTCAGTATTAAATGCATTTCGTGAGTGATATTTACATATATATATATATATATATATATATATATATATATATATATATATATATATATATATATATATATATGGTTATGTGTTTTTGTTTGTTTATTTGTGTCAGTATGTATGCAGTGAGACACAGGCACACACACACACACACGAGAGAGAGAGAGAGAGAGAGAGAGAGAGAGAGAGAGAGAGAGAGAGAGAGAGAGAGAGAGAGAGAGAGAGAGAGAGGCTTTAACACTGAAAACAGATAAAATAAATTGTTGAACTAACAATGGGTCAAAAGAAAAGGGAAATGCAATGGGTAATCCTACGTTCGTTGTTAAAGTTTAATAGGGAGGTTGAATGAATTATTAACAATAATAATATGTTTAAAGACATATGCAAACATACTCGTATGAGTAATATTTTACATAAAAAAAAAATACTCAGAATTGAAAGCTCTATTTTCTTTATTTATAAGACTGTAAATATGTAAGCAAACTATTCAATAGTCATCAATAAAGGTTTTTTTTTTTCAATATATTCGATGAAACTCGATCAAATGACATGTATTACAAAAAAATACTTTATCAATATTCGTTTTTGTTATTTCATTTCAAAACAGTTATATTCTATATATATATATATATATATATATATATATATATATATATATATATATATATATATATATATATATATATATAATATATATATATATATATATATATATATATATATATATATATATATATATATATATATATATGTATATGTTTATATATATATATACATATATATATATATATATATATATATATATATATATATATATATATATATATAATATATTATATATAATATATATATATATATATCTTCTGTTTAATCTTCCGGTTTGCTCCTGTCTATCTACTTATTATTATAAATTTTTAAACTGCTATACCATTCTTTCTTAGGAAGGATTTTTTCTACCATAAGATATCATCGAAATCCTTCTCCACTGGTAAAAGCGAAACAGACAGGAGCAGACGACGCATGTTTTTAATAATGGAATACATTTAAAATGATATTTCTTTGTTTGGCTGAGCTGGAAGAGGGAACGATTTACTGCTACTAAAGGATCTTGGACTCTAATCCCGTAATTTTGTGTAGATATATGCATTTCACACCAGATTAGATTACTTAGTTTTTGTCATATAGCCAGATGATAGTGGCACACTCTCTCGAAATATTCTTTTAAGGTTTTCTTTATATGGTGTAAAATAAAAATTTTGTTTTGTTTTTATGACATTAGGAATATATTTTTTATTACTTAATGTCGAAAAGTATAAAGATCAAATTCATGAAGGAAGTATTTTACGGAATAAAAACTGCTAATGTAAAGGAGGATCAATAAATAAAAGTTTGCTTTTCAAATGACAAGAATACACATAATACATACTGCTATAATTCATTCTTTTTTAACAGTTTTCATATCTTCTGCGCGTAAAACTATATAAAGGATTTCATCTATTGATTTAAGGGACATCAATGAAAAACTTTTACGACAATGAAATTATTGCTTCAGTAAATATATAAAACCAGAGGAGTCTCTAATACATGTTTCCACGTTGAACTATATGAAAAAAGAAAGAAATATTTGTTAAAGAAAAAAAAATAATTACAGATAAAATAATCATGAACATCATACAATTATATGGGAGTTCAGCGCAAAATGCTTATAGCAATCTTCATCGGTGGTGCGTCCCCAAATACTGGAACATCTCATGCAAGATTTGGGCAATAGTTTTGAGATTTTATCGAAAATGTCATAAACTGTGTATGTTTGGCTACCAGGATATCTAAAAGGACCTATCTGAGCAACTATTTCTAAAATTGGTTCCATAAGTAGGGTACTATGGATTCCTTAAGCATAGTAGCTCTAGAACAGTTGGATAAAAATTGCCTGTTATTAATTCCATAAAGAGGTGGATGAAGAAAAAGTTTATTTATACTCACGTTTAAGATTTACCTGGTAATAATTTTGATTAAAAATAACGTCATTCAAGGAATAATTCCTTTAGGTAATCAGATAAGACTCTTGAATGCATCACATGGGAGGTCTTAGGGGAAAAAAAATAAAAAATACGAAAATGAACCATTAGCATGGACAGATTCTCAAGAAGTTATTAAAAGGATAATAATAACGACCTAAGACTATTTCAAATTGTATAGAATCTGTATTAATAAACACTTAATATCGCACTTAAAAGTTTGATTAATAAAAGTTTAGCAAAGCAAAGACCCAAACTATAAACAATC
>NC_090729.1:27464154-27471654 GCF_036898095.1 Palaemon carinicauda | reverse complement strand
ATTATTATTATTATTATTATTATTATTATTATTATTGTTATTAATAATAATAGTGATAATAATAATAATAATAATAATAATAATAATAATAATAATAATAATAATATAATACTATTATCTTTATTATAATTATAAATATTATTATTTTCATTATTATTATTATTATTATTATTATTATTATTATTATTATTATTATTATCTTTATTAATAATAACAATAATAATAATAATAATACTATTATCTTTATTTTAATAATAATTATTGTTACTATTATTATAATTATTATTATTATTATAATTATTATTATTATTATTATTATTATTATTATTATTATTATTCTTTATTATTATTAATAATAACAATAATAATAATAATAATAATAATAATAATAATTATTATTATTATTATTATTATTATTATTATTATTATTATTATTTTTATTCTTCTTCTTCTTCTTCTTCTTATTATTATTATTATTATTATTATTATTATTATTATTATTATTAATACTATTATCATTATTTTTATTATTATTATTATTATACACTAAACGAAATAACATCATGATTATAAAAAGTAACCGTTTTCTTTTTCTTATACGATACGCAAGATAGACTCTATTCAATCTTTCATTGGTGATGGACACAAAGAGAGAGAGAGAGAGAGAGAGGAGAGAGAGAGAGAGAGAGAGAGAGAGAGGAGAGAGAGAGAGAGAGAGAGAGAGTATCAATCAGTGCTTTGTGATGATGCCTTCATGTTAAAAGAAGTGAGGATGATTACTGCTGAAATAATAGTCATGATGATGATGATGATGATGATGATTAAATATTATTATTATTATTATTATTATTATTATTATTATTATTATTATTATTATTATTATTATTATTATTATTATTATTATTATTATTATTAACCCCGCTTACGAGGATTGGAAGAGGACATTTTTTTGCCCCTATTTTTCTGTTTGTCCGTACGTCGTTGACTATTGGATTCTTTCTAAATAACTTCCTGGACAGAATTTTACTCATAGAATATTGGGACTTCCAGGGATTAATCATGATGTTAGGACGGGGAAGTGATTAAATTTTTTAAATTTTAAGTCAAAAGTTAAGGTTAAGATCAACTCAACCCTAACCTTAACACCAATTATGGACATGGTTGTCACAAAGCCTTCTAATAAGCCCAGACATCCTAATTATTATCTGGAATGGCAAGCTGGTTTTAAGAAATCAGCTGCCGTGGGGTAAGTCTGCACTCTCAGAGTGCTTTTCTAGTTGCTATTATTATTATTATTATTATTATTATTATTATTATTATTATTATTATTATTATTATTATTATTTTTATTATTATTATTATTATTATTATTATTATTATTATTATTATTATTATTATTATTATTATTATTATTATTATTATTATTAAAACTATAAGAATCAATTGATGATATTTAATATTTTAATTTATCTGAACTATTTCTTTTAATTTGTTATATACCTACTTGCTTAAATAAGAAGTTAATCTTAGTACTCTCAACTTTAGCCAATAACTTTTGGTTCCTTTCCTATTACATGTAATCTACCTGACAATTATACCATATTTATGAATAGTGCTGTGATCATCTATATATTACTGTATATAGAATTTTGACGTGATGTTATCTATGGATATAGTCTGACATGATTATGGACGTAGTGCAGTCGGAAAGCTCGATGTAATGGAAAGAAAAATCGAGGAAATTACTTCAAGATTGATATCTCTTATCATATTAGAAGTAATGAGTGCCGTACCGGAATTAAAATATGTAATTCTATAGTATTTTAAAACTCTCTCTCTCTCTCTCTCTCTCTCTCTCTCTCTCTCTCTCTCTCTCTCTCTCTCTCTCTCTCTCTCTCTCTCTCTCAACGATATACCTAATAAGAATCTGGAAACACTAGTTATTCACATAGAGGCTGTGGATTAGGTCATCTGGATGCAGACGGTTAAGAGTAATAAATATTAGAACTCAAAATAATATGATAACTTCAACGCTGGGGCTTCTCCACATGTATATGAATTAATTTGAATGTTCTTTAGATCTGTTCAGTAGTAAGTACGAGAACCATCGAAAATATTAATTTAATATCATCGTGATAATTTTTCCATAAATTTGCATTAGGCTACCATTCCTCAAGCAAAAGGTGCGATGATCACTCTATTGCCATTAGGTGTAAACAGAAATATTCTGATTAGGAAAAGATAAAATATTACGTTATTATATGTTGATAAAATCGCAAGAAAATTTTGGATGACAAAAAAAAAATGTTCTGCATGTCTAACTTCAGGGAGAAAATGTTTCGTTTTAATCACCCTCTTGCTGTCGAAATATAACCCTTGTATACATACGTAAATCCACTTCCTCCATCTATCGTTAGGTGAAGGTGATGGAGAATCCTTTGATGCTCTGATCTCTTAAATAAGAGCCAACCCTCCATTTTCAGCAATTATTAACAAAAGGAATGTAATTGGGAAATTTCTGTCTAAATCTTTATATCGATATCTATGAATAGTAGAGTGATGAAAGCATTAGTTCAGAAGCTGGTTATATAATAAGAGTTACGCAAATATATTACTTTTTAAAGCAAAATCATATTTTTACATACCGATACAAAATAATAGATAAATTTCATAAGCGCACTTCCTCATCCATCTCCTCTCGCATAGAGCTTAATATTCAGTGAATGGAAACTTGAAGGTGTGATTCCAAAAAGATTTAATTTTACATTGCAAAAGTGATCTGTTGTAGAACTGAGATTGAAAAGGGTACTGAGCCATTATTTTGCTATCTTCATATATATATATATATATATATATATATATATATATATATATATATATATATATATATATATATATATATATATATATATTTATTTATATATATATACATATATATACATACATATATATATATATATATATATATATATATATACAGTATATATATATATATACATATATATATATATATATATATATATATATATATATATATATATATATATATATCATCTTAGTTTAGGTTTTAAAAACTATTCTCCCCTCCCTATTTTTAATTCATTACCTACTATATTCACATTTATGAAGTTCTGATCGCTTTAGGTGAGACGTAATCCATCTCTTATATATATATATATTTATATATATATATATATATATATATATATATATATATATATATATATATATATATATATATATATATATATATATACATATACATACAGTATATATATATCTTCTCTTGAATGAATAATATACGAAGCTGTGGCTTGGTGATAGGGCCGTGAAGCCGTTTATGAAATAAGAAAGCCTCGTTTTTTCTTATAAATTGAGAATAAGGCAAAGAGGGACTATATACAGCAACATCATTTTTTAAATATACTTTGTTTTAATGTAGGATCTTTATTTTTTCATGGTTATACTCGGTATCTATGATATTGACTAATCAATAAAATAAATGCACTTGATATAGTACATGATATAAATAAAATAAAGTTCAGTAACTAGAGAAGAGGAAGGGACACCAATAACCGAATCCTGGCAGTTGCACAGCAATTATATAGATTTTAATTATCTAAATTTAGGGTCATAGGGGTAATAGGCATTATGCCATCCTCATGTTTATTCATATGCAAAGCCTGTTTTTGGTCGTTTCTACTGCTCTTGTGGATCTCTAAAGTATTAATATGTATTTTTTTCAACTTTAATTGCAAAACTCCCTCATATAATTCCCCTTTAACATGGGGAAGAGAAAGTACGCAAATATATAATATTACCTTTTATACTATGAAAATCAAGTCTTTGTTATTCAACCTCCGTATGTTTATAAAAAGTTCATAGTTTAAATCTTATTTCTGTACTAAGAAAGAAGAAAAAAAAAACATTGGATGTATAAATTTTAGCATCACAACCGGTTTATAAGCTATTACAAAACAATTCTGAAATAATCACTAATACTCTTTAATGTGTAAGGAAACTACATAGCTTTTATTTTTTTTTTATGAGAAGACATCTTTTTATTTCAAGGAAAATCACGTTTTTCAGGCAACATGATAGATGATAAGTAGATAACTTTTTTTTTAAGGAAGAAAAAATATATAATTCTGAATAATAAAAATCTTATCCATAAAATATCATGTTCACGTTAAACAAAACTACTGCAGAAGAGGAATTCATACAGATAATGGATATAAAAAGTAATGGAACGTCAAATCCTCCAGTCACTTTAGCTGTTCATCAGCTGGATAAAAGGGACCAAGTCTCGATATCACGTAATGGCAATATCTCCTGTCGACGCAGAGCACTTAAGAGGGACAACCTTCAAAGAGATACTGCATGCATGTTGAACGAACCGGACACCTGAAAGCACTTTACACATTTTGCCAGAAGTGAAAAGATTGTGATCCGTTCTTGTGATTTTACAGATTCAGTAGTTTGATAGGAGATCCTAAATTACTTCAGTATAGATAAGAACTTTTCTGCTTTTCAATATGAGATAATTGTATTTTCCGACGTCAGTAATACTGGACACAGTCAAAACAGCCTATCACGTGTTGTATATATGTAGATATATTATGGAAGTCAAATATCTTTCATAATTTGGAGATTGTGAGATATAATAAATAATTTAAAGAGCACTTATACCATTTGTTAACAAATCTAAGTATCATTGTTCGTATATAACAGGTAAATAACACCAGTTTATATATATAATGAACTTTTGTATGCATATCAAAATTTTCAGACTTTGGATGCAAAGGATTATCTACTATCGTAGAATAACACAGTTTAAAAAAAAAATAAAATATTCTTATCTTTTAAGAGACTAGAATTTTGTGTCATAATAACGAAATACTACATTTTCTCAGAAATCGGGAGAAAAAAAAATCTAAGTTATGAAATGTAGCTATAAAACTGCAGTATTTTCCTGTTGTGTAGGAATATATCATCATTTATTTATAAGAAAAGTTTTACAGGTAATAAACAATAATCAATGATATCATTTCTTGGGAATTATGTGGATCATTATCTAATCATATTTTGGAGATTTCTTCACAATGGTCAGTCAAAATATATATTCTGAGAAACTTATGGTAACTATAATTTCATCGTCCAAGGACGACTCGTGATAAGTGTTACCATTAGTATTGTGGTAGAATCTATCAAAAGAAGGAAACTTATTGTATATCAAAGGGAGATACACATATCCATCTCATTTTGTAAAAAGAAAAACATGTTATAGAAAGTGATCAGCAAAATGAATGAAAGTACAACTTTAAACATTGCAAGAACTGATAAAAACTGTATCAGCGAATGAGGGAAGGAAGGGAATTTGTACAAACGTGGATGATAAGATTTCGTATATGACTTTTTCAGTGATCATTTAGTGATGCATGTTAAATATAACAGTAAAAATGACATACCTCAATTTTATGTATACTGTAGTTCAATTATAATTTCATACACGCGAAGATAAAATTCGTAAATAGAAACATCAAAAATAGTTTATTCGTATATAACAAGAAAATATTTAATCATAGTAACATATTTCTATCTCGATACAAGTATTAAAGTGAAAAAGAAATATAAAAGAAGAAATGGTGAAGATGGGAATTGCATTGTAAGTGTAATCAAGAGAACTGGAGCTTTCTGCATGAACTGCAAACATTTAAATACTTATTGGGTTAGATGTTGACTAACTTAGATGCGAATTGCGAGGTATTGGATCATTTTTCTATGAATAGACCAAATGCCCTGATTTTGTACAAATAAATGCAACCTTTATGAAAGCAAATTGATATAACCTACTTACATTTCGTGCGGGACTAAAAAACTCAATAGTTTTACAAATTTTCAGTCTATCGCCATAATCCTTTACTTTTCTTTAAAATCAATTCCTGATTTCCGAATACCTTTCCGTTTACAAAGCATTTCATGATGGTTGGTCAAAATTTGTTTCGGGTATTGTATCTCATATATGCCTTATTGCTTATTTCCTTCCCTACAGAATCAGAATTTATATACCAAGGCTCTTAATATTCTAAGTAGAAATGTTGCAGGATGTGCCTCTATAATTTTTATCATTAAAAATCAGAGCCTACTATGTTTATCTTATACCTAAAAAAATCTCTTCTCTCTCTCTCTCTCTCTCTCTCTCTCTCTCTCTCTCACATGAGTATCGTTTTAATAATGTATATTTCAGCGTTGTCAGCAACGCCATCAACGGCAATACTTACAAGAGCCATTTCAGATAAGGAACGGCAATGTCCTCCATCCTTCCTAATTAAAGGAGACCGACGTCTCATTTATTTTCTTAATAAACAATTTCACCAGGCCTGAAAGACCTGGAATTCTGATGGAAAATGTAAACGCAGAAAGAAAATTTTAATATGAAAATTTGGAATAGAATTTGATTTGCTCTATTTTTTTTACTACAAGGACAATATTCAATATATTTTGAAAAAAAGGAAACATTATCTTGTTACAATGATATAATTTTGCTTTTTTAAATTACCTATTCAGTTTCAAAGAAACTAACAAGTGTAGAGGTAATGGGAGAAATAAAGTTGCTCCAACACACGCAAATATTAGAAATATTCCAAGGCCATTTCACTTCAACAAATATATAAGAAATGTTAATATGCTCGTTTGCATCCGAATTTTAAGTGGGTAATAATAAATTTGGTTCATTATCGGTGAAGAAGTAAAATAGACATTTGCTCAAATTTAGAATATATATACAGAGAAACTCATGGCAACTATCAATTCGTCGTCCAAAGATGACTCGTGGTAACGGTTACCATTAGTATTTTGATGAAATCTTTCAGAAGAAGGATACTTATTCTGAGTCAAAGGCACATAAACAGATCCATGTCACGTCGTAAGGACTTGTTATAGAGAATGAATGAGAGTATAACTTGAGACATATCAAAAACTGATCAAAACTTTTTCAGCGAATGAGGGTAGGTGAAAAATTTGTACAAACCAATATTATACGATTTCTTATATGACTTTATCAATGATCGTTCAATGATGTATGTTAAATATAACAATCAAACATGTCATAATTCAATGCTCTCTCTCTCTCTCTCTCTCTCTCTCTCTCTCTCTCTCTCTCTCTCTCTCTCTCTCTCTCTCTCTCTCTTTCTCTCTCTCTCTCTCTCATGGGTATCGTTATAATAAAGTTTTATTCAGCGTTGTCAGCAGCGCCATCACTGGCAATACTTACAACAGTCATTTCAGATAAAGATCAGCAATGTCCTCCATCGTTTTATATCAAAGGAGATAGACGTCTCATTTATTTTCTTAATAAACATTTCCACTAGAGCGGAAAGACCTGGAATTTTTATTGAAAATGAGAACGCAGAAAGAAAATTTCAATTTCGTGAGTCGCAGTAAACTTTATTTTGTTCTATATTTTATAATAAAAAGACAACATTCTATAAATACTGAAAA
>NC_090729.1:27441654-27459154 GCF_036898095.1 Palaemon carinicauda | reverse complement strand
CATCAGTCTCTTACCAGTGAGTTTTACCCGATTTCCCCGGCCCACCACGTGGCACAATTGGTAGCAATTCATTCAAATTACCCCTAACGAGTCAATATGGATAAATATCAACACAACATCGTGTTCAAATAGAAATTAATTTCTACCTCATACTTGGGATCGAGCGCTAGGCCCTCTTAATGAAAGGCCAGGTCGAAACCAATCATGCCACGAGAGGCCATAAAAGGAAATCGGAACCTGACGCTAACTAGCTGTCCGAGACTGATAAGAGACTGATGTCTCGCCAGGTAAATCCTCGGACAGCTAGTTAGCGTCAGGTTCCGATTTCCTTTTATGGCTTCTCGTGGCATGGTTTGTTTCGATCTGGCCTTTCATTAGATAAGATCCAAAGCAGTAGTATCAAGTCATTTCATATATATATATATATATATATATATATATATATATATATATATATATATATATATATATATATATATATATATATGTATATATATATATATATATATATATATATATATATATATATATTTTTATTATTATTATATATTATTATATGATAAGGCTCCCGGGTCTAGTCACCAAAATATATTATATGATAAGTGTCTCATGGACTGGGCTCTAAAAATATACTAAACTATAGCTTGTGAATGCAAACCAAGCAAATGGTAATATATATAATATTACTGGCAAGTTAATCAACCGCTTGAATTTCAAACTACCTTATATGCTTTTACATTAAAACTGTTACATTTTAAAACATTATTACACGATTTCTGAGACCGTTAAAATAACTGTCAGACAGTAATATATAAAATGCTGAATATCCAAAGGTCTCATAATCATAGTCCAAACCAAACTGGGTAATTACTCTTAAGCAATATCAACACTTATTTTCCGCACTAGGGTTCTTAACAGGAATCGAGTGGAATCTGGTTTTAGATAATGATGATCGGAATAATACTCTTGACTGAAATAAATATATTCTATATAAACTACAACACTTTGCAAAGAATTCTCATAACACAAATAAGTCACAGGAAAAATTTTATTCTGAATAATACTTAGAATAAGACAAATATTTTACGATCTGAAATTATATTAAAACTTGATTTTGACTTGAACTATCATATCTGTATAAACCTTCATAAAAGAAAAAAAATAATGCAATGAAAAAATACAAATGCTTGAGATAATTCTGAAATAATACATTGTTCATGGTTGACACTTAATGAATAATATATAACCTGATCACATAGCAAAATCTATTTTTCCAACAGGGCAGTTTACAAAAACGTTATACATGTCAACACTCACCCTGAAACAATGAATAAAAAAATCCCCTTTTAGTATTGCTTGACAGATTATTTGCTTTGGGGAACAGATTCACTTACGAGAGTACACATTAAGCATTAAACATTTTCGACCAATACACTGAATTACTTGCGGGGGAGAGAGGAAGAGGGGAAGGAGGCTATTTCATGCTGCGGTTCTAACTCGATATCTACGTTTGTCTGTCTCTGACGGTAACCTAGCCTTGGTCACCTTTTGTATGGGATTTTGCCTAATTCCAGAACGTTCCAAATTATTTGGGGAGTGTAGACTCTGCCTGAGGGCCTACGAATTTCCAACTAGATAGAAATGCCAAGAGGTGAATCGGAGGTATAAGGCAACTCTCAGATTTACACCAACGTACCCGTGAGATGACTATCCCTTCTACCTTCGCCTACTTATTGTCCCCGAAATAAAAAAAGATATATATGATATCCTCTCACCGGGTATTCTAGAAGCTTCCAAACGCACATGGCACAGAATCATTCAAAGCATGTGTCACTGAACATTCTTTCTCAAACATGATGCAATACATCATAAAATATAAAAGAATATAACCTAGGCCCTTGTTCTTATT
This sequence comes from Palaemon carinicauda, assembly GCF_036898095.1. Lineage (NCBI taxonomy): Eukaryota > Metazoa > Arthropoda > Malacostraca > Decapoda > Palaemonidae > Palaemon > Palaemon carinicauda. The sequence continues at coordinate 27,457,245 of NC_090729.1, read as the reverse complement.
TCGGACGAATCAAATATCACTTCCAAATAGACTACGTAAGACTTCGTAGCAAACATACGGGAAATAAAAAGTTGATTCCTAAAAAATACGTAAATTAATAAATATTAACTTGAAAAAAGTACAATGAAATTCACGAGGAAAGTTTAACGTAATTTACATAAAATACTTATATCCACTTAAAGGGGCTCATCTTATGGGCTAGGTAACATCTTTTCAATATATATATATATATATATATATATATATATATATATATATATATATATATATATATATATATATATATATATATATATATATATATATATATATATATATATATATATATATGTGTGTGTGTGTGTGTGTGTGTGTGTGTGTGTGTGTGTATGTCTTTGTGTGTTCATGAGTACATAAAAAATTATACTTTACCATAAGCCTTCATGGAATTGGCTAGGACTAGGTGTTAGTGCATAACCCTGATAATTGTTTAGCTTTTCGTTCTTCCAGCTTGTTGTGGAAAACGGTGTATATCCTTCGGCTTTATATAAACTAGAAATCCTTTGGAAATCATCGAAGCGGAAAACCAGGAAACCGAATATCAAACCAAGAAATCTTTCTTTAGTAGTTTGAAATATTTCTTTATAATAAAACTTTTTTTCACAATGCTATAATTTTTTTTACGAGTTTCCTTCACCCTCCTGAGATTAATTTCTTAATTCCTCTTTACTTTAATAAAATAGGATACAGTTCTTCATCGTGTAGGCGATATCTGTAACGGATTTACACACTTTACGTAAAGTAAAGTATAAATTGAATTTTACCTAATAGATATCGTTCAAAGGTAAATTAATATATATTTTTTTATTACTAAATTACAAATGAAAGCAGAATCATAATATAGTGCATTTATTTTATTTCTTACTTCAACATCAGGTTATACTATCTATATCATGATAATCCTCGGAAAGATTTAGATAAATTTTAAAAAGTCAATAATGATATCAATAATTCGTAATAATCCCATCGTTACTAAATATAAATACGTTAAGACCGAAGAAAACTAATTGGATATCGAACAAAAGGGAAAATATCACAAATAGGATTCATTTAAATCCAAAGAATATATTGATAGATCATTTAAATGTTTCGTAGAAGGGAAATTCTAAGGTATGACAAAAATTGAGCTGTATGGAACGTTCGTGAGATCATTTAAAGAATACTAAAGTGTTCATGACTAACAACCAATACTAGGAGATCTTTAGTTAGACTATAAATAAGGTGTAAAGGAGCAAGGTACAACTGGCAAAATAAAAATAACATGAAAAACAAAACTAAAATTCCTTCGATGCTGTAAATTCACAAGCGTGATCGCCATCACACCATTAAAAAGAAAATGACAAAAACTTCTATTATTTTTTCCTTTTTCTTTTGTATATTTCTAATACAATTGAAAGTTAAAATCAATTGCTGGATAAAATAGCTCTGAAGGTCGTTCTCCACTTTAGTTTACTAGCATACAGACATAGACAAAGACACACGCATACACACAGACACATATTTAGTAGAATGTGGCATGAAGAGGAAAAACCTGAAAAATGGCATTTAGGAGTGTTGGTGAATATGGCCGATAAAAAGGAGACCTGATTGACTAAAATAATTACAGAGGCATAACAATTACGTCAGTTGTTATGGAACTATATAGTACGCTTATTCTATAGACATAGGAGAGAAAGAGTTATGAAAATGTGAGAGCTGATGAAGCAGAATTTTGAAAAGTTAGCATTTGCACTACTAAAATTTTCCTTTTAAGACATACAAAAATGCGTAGAATATAGAAATCCACTTTTGATGGCATTTGTGGACTATGAAAAGGCCTTTGATAGTGTGCACAGGACAATTTTGTGGAGAATCCTGCGTTATCATAGAGTTCCTGTTAAATATGTGAATTTGATTAAGTCTGTTCATGAGCATAGCAAGGGCAAAGTTAATGGTAATGGAGTCCTATCAAATGAATTTCCAGTGAATGGAAGAGTAGTCCAATGAGATGTGTTATCACCTATGTTGTTTAACCTCCTCGTGGATTTAGTAATGCGTAGAGCAGTCGGAGATGGTGCAAAAGAATTAGGCTGGAATGGTGATAGGAAATTAGCAGACTTAATCTATACTGATGATGCTCGTCCTTTTTTTTACCGGAACACAAAAGAATTTGCAAAGAGATGATGAGAACGGAATGTGCAATGTAAGATGAAATATTATTGAAAAGAAGAAAAGATTGATATGAACTCTGATCTCTAATTAGTGTCTTTAGGATTAGAGTTAAGTGACATTGAAAAAAAGTATATCAGATAATGGCTAGGTTTAGTGATTTTTAGATATTAAACCACCTAAAATTTAATAAAAAAATCTGAATATAATTCAGTTTAATGGGATCAGTTTTACTATATGTACATGAGTCATGGTATGACAATAAAACAATCTCCAAAAGACATAGTAGATTTGAGAGTCAAGCCCTCAGAAGGATATTGGGAGTGAGAAGGCAAGACAAGATTAGAAATGAAAGTATAAGACACTACTCGAGTGCCATATTTCGATGATATCATGATGAAGGGTAGACAGGTATGGGTTGGGTATGCTCTTTGCACTCGACAAGAGAGATTAGTTCACCAAACATTCAGCTTGGCTACACATGTTAATAGAAGAGTTGGAATACACAGGTCTACATTGGGTAGGGCTATGAAGAGCGAAGTAAGAGATAATGAATGGAGAGGTTTGGATAAAAAGCTAAAGATAGAGATGACTGGTTAAGTCTAACCTAGGCCCTCTGCGTCATTTGGCGTGGGAGATGATGATGATGGAGAAGTGGTACAATACTGATTAAAAGAATTAATGATAAAACAGAAAATATAATCTTAGAATTACAGGGTGGTTTTAGAAGAGGTAAAGGATGTATGACTCACATTTTTACAGTTAGGCAGATATGCAAAAAATATTTAGCAAAAGATAAGGAATTGTATGTTGCGTTTATCGATTTGGAGAAAGCATATGATAGAGTTGAGAGGGAAGCAATGTGAACTATTATGAGGATATATAGAATTGGTGGAAGGTTGTTTGCGTGCAGTGAAAAGTTTCTACAAAGGTAGTAAAGAGTGTGTCAGGATAGGAAATGAAGTGAGCGATTGGTTTCCGATGAGAGTGGGGTGGAAGAGAAGCTTGGCCGATTAATGACAGAATTTGGAATGGTATGTGAGAGAAGGAAACTGGTATTTATTGTGGGTAAGAGTAAGGTTATAAGATGTACAAGAAGAGAAGATGGTGCGAGGCTGATTGTCATGTTGAATGGACAGTTACTTGAGGAGGTGGATCAGTTTAAGTACTTGGGGTGTGTTTTTGCAGCAAATGGTGGAGTGGAAGAAGGTGTATAACAGAGAGTGAATGAAGGATGCAAAGTGCTGGGTGCAGCGAAGGGAGTGTTGAAAAACAGAGTTTTGGGCATGAATGTAAAGAGAGTTATGTATGAGAAAGGGATCTTACAAACTGTGATGTATGGATCGGAGTTGTGGGGAATGAAAGTGACAGAGAGACATAAATTAAATGTTTATGAGATGAAGTTTCTGTGGAGTATGGCTGGTGTATCTTGAGAAGATAGGGTTAGGAACGAGGTAGTGATGGTGAGAACCGGTGTAAGAAATGAGTTAGCAGCTAAAGTGGATATGAATGTGTTAAAGTGGTTTACCCATGGAAAATGGCTGTCTGGTAAAGAAGGTGATGAATGCAAGAGTTGATGGGATAAGTACAAGAATAAGGACAAGGTTTAGGTGGATGGATGGAGTGAAGAAAGCTCTGGGTGATAGGGGATAGATGTGAGAGAAGGTGCTGGAAATAGGATTGAATAGTGAGCGAATGTGATGCAGTTCTAGTGGATCCTGCTGCTTCCTTGGATGACTGTGGAGGTAGCAACATTAGGCGATTGCATTATTAAGCTTAATATGTGGTGGATAATGGGGGAGGGTGGGCTGGGGCACCCTAGCAGTACTAGGTGAACTCGGTTAAGTCCCTCGTCAGGCTGGGAGGAGCGTAGACTGGAAAAGTCCTCCTTTTATTAATTTCCTTGATGTTGGCTACCCCCCCCCCCCAGATTAGGGGAAGTGTCTTGGTAAAAGTGTATATATATATATATATATATATATATATATATATATATATATATATATATATATATATATATATATATATATATATACTCATAAAGTTTTCTAAACAAGAGCGAAACATTAACAATAAAATGGAAGCCAGCAAACTTAAAATAAAACTATACTTAAGTTTAAAAATAAATATTTTCAGAACTACAGAAAAATCCACCGAATACTCACGGCACACCAAAGATAAATGATATACATAACCCTTACGAACTTCTACGCAGCGAGGGACAGATGGAGTTGAATATTTTCAGATATGAAATATTAATATGTAGAACTACGACTTCTGATAATGAATATTGTTTCCATCTTCTTTTTCTTTTTCAAAGTACTTTATCGTTGTCTGTAGTCACAGACTTTCAAAGTCACAGAGTGTGTAGCTAAAGAATATCTCCCAAAACGAGCTGTGTTCAGTCAGGTCTCTCTCTCCCGTCACTGCGGTCGGTAGGTTAGTATTGTGGCCAACACTTCTTGTTGGCACGGGCCTTTCACCTTGCTGGCCTGTAGGTAACCTGCAATATATAGAAGTTCAGTATATAAAATAAAAGGAAATTTGAAAGGTTTCTAGTTGTAGAGACAGATGTGAACAGAGTAAGGATGATGGTGGTAGTGGGAGAGGGCCATCATGTCACGGATAGCAGTAGCTTGAAAGGGAGTGTAAGGCTTTTGAAACGTAGAAAAAGGTTGCAGGTGGGTTTTTCCAACCCTTTCCTCCCTAGGGTCCCTGCGGAGTATTTCAGTAGTAGAGTGGTTATGGACGTATACAGAGGAGGATGTGTATATGGCCTTATGGTGAGGGGATGAGATGTTTTGATGAGAATTCTGGAGGTTGTTACCTCGGTGGAGGTAGTCTTGAAATTGTCTGTGTAACTCTAGGTTTTCGACAATTGCTCCTGGCAGTGTGGCTGCAGTCTGCCAGGCTTGTGATGAGTTCATCTCCATTTGCAGGTCACCCCACAGCAGTGTTGTCTCCCTCCATTCTATTAGGTAGTGCAGGAGGATTAGTCTTGGCATGACGTCACAATGTTCACAGGGTCTTTGGATATTATCCAAAATCTCCCAGTTTGCCGTGTACCCCAACCTGAGCCTGTGTATGCATACAGGCTGCTCTGTTGGAGTGTATTTGTACCATGGGACAGAGGGAGAGCCATTCCCTATCCAATTGTGTAGCTCCTTGATTAGATTTTCTTTGAGCTGTGGCTTTATTTTATTTTTAATTTGTTGTAGTTCAGGCTGCATGTGCACCTGTACACTTTCTATGTGCCCGGTGCTTTTGGCTAGCTCATCAGCCTTTTCGTTCCCTGGTATCCCAATGTGGCTGGGAATCCAGTTGAGAGTTACAGGTCTGCCTCTTTTACTGTGCTGATGATATATTAGTGTTTTGATATCAGCCAGCAGGGCCTGGTTCTCTTTATGCTCTTCCTGTTTCAGGGTTTGCATTGAAGATCTAGAATCAGTGTATATGACTATTGGTCCTTCCCCATCTTCAATGGAGTATTGTAGTTCTTGCTTTATAGCAACAAGCTCTGTCTGCGTGGTGGAGACATTATTGGACGTACTCCAGCAGGCCGTCGGGTTACTGGAGAATACTGCAGCTCCCGTTGTCTGGGTTTCAGGGTCTACAGAACCAATGGTGTAATAGGTCTGTGCCCCTGCTGTATCCACAATCCGGATTACTGCCTGGGCTGCATTCCAAAGTTCCTCCATTGGCAGTCTTCCTTTGCCCTAGGAAGCTTATGGTACCTAAAGGATGCCACCTCCATCTTCCACGGTGGGATGTGTTGCGCACCCTACCCTGAGTCTGGTCTTAATTGCATAAAATCCTCAGCTAAGCCCAGGGTCTTTATGTTGTTGCTATGGTCCTTGCGATAGGATCTTTGAGTTTGGACCTCAGGGTGTTTTGATAGTTCCTCTCGCACTCTCGTTTTTTGTTATCGAGTCTCTTTCTGTGAGAAACATCTTTACAATTGTGAATGCATTTCTCTGTGCAATCCTGTCTTCTACTGATGGCAGATCAGTTTCTATCCAAATGTTGTAAAGTCTTGTCCATATAGGGGTTCCTAGCATGAGCTTCATGGCATTGTTTTAAATTACTTCTACCATGGCTTTTTGGGTGTCTGTCTGGTTTGTTGGGTTGGAGCAGCATAGTTTACTAGCGTTATGGAACAGGCTAGATAGTACTTCTTTTGAACATGCTCATTTACTTCGTCATTGAGCTTAGTCATGTATCTCATGGCTGCCAGTCTGGCATTCGGCTTTTCCTTGAGATACTTGATTTCATCCTTGAAGGTGAGTTGTTTGTCCATTACAAATCCCAGGTATGTGTAGCGGTCCACCCACTCTATGGGTACCATTGCCTTGGTTTTACCAATGTTTATTTTTAGTCCCAACTCTGTGGACTTCTGGTTGATTTCATTCAGTGCTCTCTGCATTCTTACCATTCTGACTGGTCCTCAAGTTATTACACCTACATCATCTGAATAGATAAATATCTCTACTGCTTCAAGGAGTTGGAGAGAGGCTATGTTTTCCAATAGAATGATGAAAAGAAGGGACTGAGAATCTCTCCTTGTGGTGTGCCGTTATCCAAGTCATGAAATGTTGATATCACTTCTTGGAGATTGTCTCTAGCTTGTCTTCCTAGCACATTTCTTGTCCATGCTAATAGGTGACCTTTTACTCCTTTACTGGCCACTGATTGCTGCATTGCTGCTGGGCTGGCAAGCTCAAAGGCTTTTTTCAAAGAGTATGAAGACAATAGTTGCCTTCTTTTGGTTGATAAAGCTGAGAACGTCAGTGATGCATTTAGAGGTTCCAATTCCCTTGTGATATGTATATACCTGTTTGTATAGGGGAAAAATTTTGTACTTCATTCTGTTTAGTACCATTTTTTCTACTGTCTTTTCCATGCAGGATACTAGAGCTATTGGCCTCGGATTCCCTGGATCCTTTGGCTTGGTGATCGGCTGTGTGCCTTGTAGCCTGCAGGCTTGGGGCCTTGTGTGCCCAAGGTGTGTCCTGTTCATTAACCTCAGGAATGCGGTTTCTCCTTCTGGACCCATGTGTTTGACCATGGTGTAGGTTATCCTGTCTGCCCCTGGCACAGTGTCTTTCCTGATTTGTGCACTGCCCTCAACTCCTCAATTGTGTATGGGGTGTCCGTGTCATCCTGTAGCTGATAGGCTGTGTTAATTTCCTCCCATCTAGCTGGCGCCAGTTGCCCCTGTGGCATTCTGGTTTCAGGGGAGAGATGAGATTATTTTGTTCGGCTTGTGAAGGCTGCACAATTTTTTCTGCTTCCTCTTGTGGGTGTGGTTGTGTTACAACTGGTGTCTCTCTTTATCCAGTTACTCTGTGCAGCTATTTCAATAATTCTGTGAGTGTTGTATATTGTGATGAATTTGTGCAGCATCCCATCCATCTTTATATTCTTATTTCATGGATTATTTGTTGAATATCATTTTTAGCTGTTTGCAGTAGCTCCCTATTTTCTACTGTGGTTCTTCTTCTGTAGATTTTAGTGACCCTATTGGGCCATGTTTTGAGTCTCCTTACATCTTTGCAGTAGTACCAAGAGTCCTTGTATGTGTAGTTTCCTCTTGCTGCCTTCAGGGGATTGCTTTGTTAGCTGCGTTGTGAAATGCATCAATTAGGTTTTTTTCTAGTAGATCTATATCCTCTGGAAGATTGTAGTTTACTGCCCATTTCTCTATGGCTAGTCGGAAGCAGACCCAGTCTGCCAGGTCTTGATTCCATCTTGGCGGCGGTGGTGGAATTGGAAGTAGCTGTTCCATCTACAATTCTTTTACTGTGGCAAAGTGATCACTAACCCGGGTTGAGTGCACTCTCCATCTAGTTAGGTGTCTTATCGCAGTTGTGGCAGAAGTCATATCTAGTTTGCCTCCTCTTAAGTGCGTAGGTTGCCTTGTGTTTAGTAGGGAAACTCCTTCAAACTCTTCTGGGGTGAAGGCTATGTGCTCTTCTGAAGGGTTTGTTGTCGATGGGGATGATAATATGGGATGATGTACATTAGAATACCCACATATAAGTGTTGATGTTCTTTCTGTGTATGTATAGAGTTGTGTTAGTTGCAGCTCTCCTGGCTTTTCTCTGTTTATTTTTCTGTAGATGTTGTATATGTCTACTTTTTGGTTCAGTAATTGTTACCACAAGGAATTGGGTTGTGTAACCTTGTTGTTAGTATTGTTGTTCTAATTAGTGTAGCCAGCCCTTTGTCTGTGCCTATCTGTGGGGTGGTGTAGGCATAGTAACCTGCTATTTTGAGCTTTGTGCATGTTGATAAGAACGTTTCTTGCAACAGGATGACATCTATCTCCTCAGTTTCGGACACTGCAATTAGAAAGGACATTTTGGGCCTCTCTCTGGCTGAATTCCAATTAAGGATCTTCATTCCTGAGTGTAAGTTGAAGAGTATTGTCTGGGATCCCTAGGGGCAAAGGCAATTGCCTTAACAACTGTTGATGGAGTGCATGAGGTGAGGGTGGATGAGGTGATGGTAGCGGAGGTGAATGGGATGATGGGGATGGTTTCTGATGAGGCGAATGTGGAAGGTGCGGGTGAGAGTGGTGATGGAGTGGAAGGTGTGGGTTTTGTGACTTGGGAGGTGATCTCCTGGATAGCGTTAGAAGGGAGGGGGGGGGGGGACTTGGGTTTGGAGAGGAAATCCTTGAGCACTTCCTCAATGCTAGCTGCAATAGTTTCAGCACAGATCTTTCCTGTCACAGCCTGTGTGACAAGGTCAGTAAGCCTTTCCCCAAGAACCGTGGTCTTTATAAAGATGGTTCTGGGTAATGGTTTTGGAGCTTGGGCTGTGGAGGTTGGGGCTCTTGAGGAGGATCTAGCCCTAGAAAAGCCTCTTCTTAGCTCATCTTGAGAGTAGAATCTCCTCCTTGGCAGAGGTTTAGCCGCCGTTCTCCCTCTTGGCTCCTCTCTCTTTTTTGGGGGGAGTGCTGCTATTTCCCTAGCAACCTGGACATCCTCAAGCCATGGCAAGAAGGCCTTTCTTACAGTTAGGGCATTTAAGGGTTGTAAATATGTCCGCTGCCTTCTTGTCGATACAGTTCTGGGTTGGGTGCCTCTGGCTGCATACTGCACAGGTGGGGAATTTTGCCTGGCATTGGTCTTTTTGGTGACCAAACTTCTGGCAGTTGTAACATCTTATGGGGTCTGGGTAATACTTTTTTTTACCCAGAAGCTTCCGAAAATCCCAAGATCTAGTTTCTTGGGGTGTTGCCCCTTGAAAGTGACAAGGATGGCATTTGTTAGGTATCCAGCCTTGTTGGTCATTCTTTCTGCTGCTTTTATGCTGAGCAGTTTTGTCAGGTGGCTCTCCATCATATCAGTTGGGTAGCCTTTAACTACAGCCTTCTTAATCTTTTTTTCCTCTCTGAGTTATTTCAGGTGAATGACAAAGGTGCCTCTCAGCGTAATGAGAGCTCTTGCATCTTTAGTGGAGATTGTCCATTGACCTTGACAGTTTGGTTCAGCAACAATCTTGAGATTTTTGTGTATTTTGCTCGAAGGCCGCTATTGCTTTGAAAGCCTGTGAAGAGTTACAGGCTACAACTCTAAAGTAGTAGCTCTTTCTGATGTTCAGGAGTTGTAGTATTCCTTCCTTCTTCGGTTCGTGTTAGGGGTTCAGTTTCAGCAGAGACAGGGATTCTCTTGGCTTGTTTCTTCTTCCTTGCCACTTGGGTCTATTTGTGGTTGTCTTGATCTGTCCCTCATGAGTCTATTTCCGGTTTGGGGGGTCGATTTCCATACAAGAATTCAGGTCCGGGTGAGTTTCTATCTCACCTGCAGCTATTGATTCTAGCTCTACGAAGGTCAGTTCTTCCAAGCCAAGTCCATTCAGGGGGGGGGGGGGGCACATTTGAGGACAGACAGTGTTCCAGGTTGGATTTTCCAACCATTTAAAACCTAAGGCCCCAGACAAAATTATAGTCAAAGATAGAAAAATGAATGACAGAATCTTTAAAAGAACGGTTAGTCAGTGAGGCCCTATCTATCCTATTGGTAGCTAGTTACTAGCCTACACAAATTGCACCTGGGGAGCCTCCTTACTGCTTACGAAGCACTATGTCGACCCAACAGTCAATTTCTGCAGGCAGTGATGTTTTCAGGGTTGTAAATGAAACACTATACGACCTATTTCTTTAATGAAACTTTTTTTGTCATTTTAAATCCAGATTCATTTATGCCAGGTTAACAAAGTCCTACCCCCTAACTCCTATCTCTTATCCTTGGCTTATAGGCGCTAAGCCTAGCGGCCCTATGCCACTTGCCTCAGACGCCAATTGTGGGAAGTTTTTAACCCTTGAGCACGGTTTTGACATGGGTTTTCAGATCACAACGGCTACCAGATGTTCCACAGGAGGGTCTGTTAGTTAATAGAAAAGTTAGGATAGTTACAAAATAAAAGATTGTAACAAATCTTTGATTTTCCTATAGGAAGGGCTGAATTTTAGCCGATATTTTGAGGGCAGGGCCCTTATCAGTAGCGATGAAAGGCGCTCTACAGCAGCCGACACAGTAGGATTACCACAAGAAAGCCCCTACAAGCAGGAATCCTGTCGACAGTGGCGGCGACGGTGATATCTGCAAGCAGAGAGACCAGCAACAGAAGCAGACAGCAAGCAGCTATCTTGAGCAAAAGCAGCAGGCAGCAGGCAGTCAGTGAGGCAGCAGAAGCTCAGCAACAGCAGGCAGGAGGTTCTCTCACTGTGGGAGCAGCGCGAGGTTTCTTGTCATGGCCCTGTCCGTTTGTATACGAGGGACCAATACTCTAACATTACTCAATAGTGGCGTGCCAGGAAACTATTTGAATCATCCTGTTGAACTCTAGTTCATCAAACGGCTGGTGCCGAAGTACAGTAATTATGAGAAGAATCTAGAGCTGCCATTCAAGAACACAATGATATTTCTAGCTACAATTGCAGTAACATAAATAAAAAGAATTGTTTAATTCTAACAACAACATACGTGAAAAAATAAGTTTTGTAATGCACTATACATAAATTTAAGGTAACATATAATAGAATTTTTAAGGAAATATCTGAATGTAGTTTTCTGTGTATTAACACAGTTATGGTCACAAAAGCGAGAAATTACCTTATATTAATTACCTTTAGATAAACAGACGACCAATCTTGGCTTAAAGCCAACTGTATTATCTTAGGCCCCGACCACACGAGCGAGCTCTGCTTGGTAAACTTTGCCTCTTTGCAAACTAAGCCTGTCGAACTTATTTATGGTGCTGTCCAAACGACGGTGGTTCGGCAGTGAAAGACTGGCAGTGACTGAAACAGGATCAAGTTGTGTAGGGCAGCATGGATCGCAGAACACGCAAGAAGAAAATCGCTCTGTCTATTGTTATAGCAATGTGTGCAAAGATAAAGGCAACAAAGCAGAAAAAGGTGTGGTGTAAAGAGTGGTTACGAAGAAGACATGACATAGGAAGTCACGTGACAATATTGCCGTAAATGAAACATGGTTATGAGGCAGATTATATCAACTATATGAAAATAGACCCCACTACTTTTTATAACATCCTATCGAAAGTGGAGCCATATATAATGAAAGAACATACCAACATGAGGCAAAGTATTTCAGCTGAAGCTCGATTGCATGCAACATTACTTTTTCTGTCAACAGAATGCAGCTACAGATCACTACAATACAGCACAATTATTTCCAAGCAGAGTTTGAGAGCAATAATTCCAGAAACCTGCAAACAAATGTATGAAGTCCTGACGAAATATTACCCTAGGGTGAGACTTACCAATACGTAAAACATCAAATTCACACCAGTCGTATATCTGATAACATTGGTGGATCTAGAAATCTCTCATAAAGGTTGGGATGTCATTATGATTATCATTTATATATGTAATGTGCACACTTACAGTATACATTTAAAGATAATTATATGTATGCAAACTCACACACATGATGTACATCATATGCACATACATATTATATGTACTAAGAGAGAGAGAGAGAGAGAGAGAGAGAGAGAGAGAGAGAGAGAGAGAGAGAGAGAGAGAGAGAGAGAGAGATGTGAATGAATTATAATTGTTACATTGACTCCAACAACTAGAGCTTACAAAAATTAACCGGTGAAGTTTTTTTTGCAAACGCAAGTATTAAAAAGCAGCAATATTAGTATTAGTAGAAAAAGTGGTAGAACCAGTATGAGTGGAAGTAGTAGTAGTAGTAGTAGTAGTAGCAGCAGTAGTAATCATTAACCAAGGAAATTTGTGCTCGTAACTAATGATTTATTGAAACAAAAAAGTTCTAGCATTCATATCCATAGGGGAGTGGGGGGGGGGGCACATTACCAAGTGGCCTCCTTAAATCATTCACTGTCTGATAAGTTATCTTAGCTCAAACCGATGTCATAAAAATCATAGGTAATGACGTGAAGTGTGTGTGTGTGTTTCTTATTGCTGAAGGATCAATTTTGGTTGCCATTAACTTGTTACACGATTACCTCATCAGGAGAAACTATGTATATAGCCTGCGTAATCAGTGTATAGTTATGGTGCATGTATGCATAATGCAGAACTGCGTCATAGAATGCATTAAAATACTCCACCTTGATTTGGTTATGAACGGATTATGCATATACTGAAACAATCGAGTTTAAAAGAAAATAACTTTCATTAAACAAGTAATCTAATAACTAATCGTAGATGGCCCCATAGAAGGATAATGAACGGGATATCATAATTTTTCAAACAGACTATATTTACGAACGTAACCAATTTTAGTGTGTTCGTACATGTCAACATGAACAGTATGCACAATGCTAAATATGAATAAGTAAATAGTCAAAATAATTCAAACATATATTTAGACATGTTTCGTTCATGCAATGACATTTAACAATTGTGTATTGTGATGTGGCATATCTATGAACACATTTCTGCGTCTAACTACTCACTCTACAATATTAGTTGACGCAGAAATCTTGCATAATTTACTCAAAAACAGGATGTCATTAACAAGCTTTTGTCCATAAATGCTGGTCTCCCCAGACATTTGTCTGAGGTCATTAGCAATTACAACACTTAAAGCAATACATTCATCATTGTTAATCATATCCTCGGATGATGTTAGTGTTTTCAGCAGATGAAGAGCTTCCTGTTTTACATCATCAAGGGCGCAAGGCGTTTTGTTTGCTCGCTTTCTGCTCGTTGAAGGGGTAGTTGCAAGTTTTCCGCTCGTTACCGGTATACGTGTGGCCTTGCGTTTCTGGCTGTTCACGTTAGCGGTTGGAGTTAAGGAAATAGTGTCGTTCATACTCGAGACTGTTGGAGCGTCTGATGACGAAGCAACGGGTGATCTTGGAGTAACAGCTGGTTCGTCAATTTCCAACAAAAGTGGACCGTTGAATATCTGAAATACACACGCATTGAATAGTTGTAGTTGGTTAAATTTTTCGTATATGTGTAAATGTGTGTGTGTGTGTGTGTGTGTGTGTGTGTGTGTGTGTGTACATATTCATAAATGGCTTGACTTGGTAACCAAGACGTACACTTGGCATTGTGTATATGTTGGCACCCTCCACATTTAATTGTTCAATGTGGTTTGGTCTGATAAAGTAGCACCAATTTCGAATGGGATATAATTTCCCCAGCCATTTGCAAATTGTATTAGAGTAATATCAAAATGCGTGGTGGGATTAATTACAAATTAACCAATATTCAAATACTGAGTTATAGTATTAAACATAAGGGAAGACATTGATGATATTTACAATAACACCCACCACAATATTTCATGAGGAGAGAGAGAGAGAGAGAGAGAGAGAGAGAGAGAGAGAGAGAGAGAGAGAGAGAATACGTAATGGAGCATGCAAATATAACGTCGAATTTCTTAAGTGTATTTATGCGCTCTTTGTTGTAAGTACAGAAGCCTTCAACACCAGAGGAATGGAAAAATGTGAGCAACGATTTTTTTGGAGAATGTGAAATTTCCCCAAACTGCCTTGGGGCCATTGATGGCAAACATATTGAAATGCGGCAGCTACCTGGTACCGGGTCCTATTTCCATAACTACAAAAGCACTTACAGTATCACTCTTTTTGGCTATACGTGATGCTGATATAAGTTTCATCTATGTAGATATTGGTGTAAATGGACGGGTGTCTGACGGAGGTGTGTGGGCGAACATCAGTATCAGTAAGCGTATTGTCAAATACGCTGCCGGATTACCAGGGGATGCGAAGCTACCTGGGAGCGATAAAACCTTGCCATTTGTCTTTTTGGCCGACGACGCTTTTCTTTTGCAACGTCTTATAATGAAGCCATATCCATACCAGAAACAAACCACAAGCGAACGGATAATTTCGGATCGACTCTCCAGAGGACGACGTACCGTGGAAAATGGATTTGGAATGGTTGCAAATAGATTCCAAATGTTTCTTGCACCAATCAATTTACCCCGGAAGAAAGTTGACATAATGATACATGCATGTACTGCTCTCCAAAACTTTTTACGGAAAGATGAAATAAAACAGTATTCACAACCCGAGCGGTGCTTGGAAACCGAGTGTGTCTCTGGTGGGATCGTTGCACCAGGGGAGTGGAGACAAACGAGAGCAGAATTGCCAGGACTTCAGGTGGTGGGGCATAATGCCAGCATTGAGGGAAAGGTGGTGCGAGAAAAGTATATGGAGTATTTTCAGGGTGAAGGAGCAGTGCCTTGGTAAAACAAATTTCTTCATGACAGCGGAAATGTTTCTTATGATGTTTGAAATATAATTGAGATAGTAAATATATTGGTATTGACAGTATGCAACAATTCATTGCATAAATGTATAGTGGGAATAAACAGGGTTGACAAAAACATTTTTGTTTCTTTTAACAAAAACCATGTATTTGATTTTTCTGGTTTTAAACTTTGTTTTTAATGGATTTTTTTTTTTACTTCCAAATATTGAGTTCTCCCAGGAAGCTAGTTTTCATTAACTCTTTCTGTCTTTCCCGGAACCAAATTGCTTTGAAAGCATTTGAAGATAAGTATTGTACAGGTTTGGATAGGAGATTAATAAGGCAATATAACCATGAGCATCTAAATAATATGGGAAACTAGCAACTGTTAAAACACTTCCAAGCTCAAGCTACAGCCTGTCTGGTAACTTGGCATTTAAAAGCAGTCACAAAATAAAAAAATAAATAAAACTTTTTTTTTTTTTTTTTTTGCTGGTTTGAACCTTGGGTTAAACGGTGACCTTGAGAACAAATATACATAATGGATAATTTTTTTTTTCATCTGAGAGAGAGAGAGAGAGAGAGAGAGAGAGAGAGAGAGAGAGAGAGAGAGAGAGAGAGAGAGAGAGAGAGAGATACTATACATACCTCATGGTCTGATAATTCTGCAAATGATG
>NC_090729.1:27426654-27429154 GCF_036898095.1 Palaemon carinicauda | reverse complement strand
ATATATATATATATATATATTATATATATATATATATATATTATGTATATATATATATATATATATATATATATATTATGCATATAGATATGTATGCATGTATATATATATATATATATATATATATATATATATATATATATATATATATATATATATATATACATATATATATATATATATATATATATATATATATATATATGTCTTCTAAATAGCTCTTCCTACAATAAAAGAATCCATTTATGGGAACCATATCATGAGCTTTTTTTAGGTTCACAAACACACTGTAATTTTACCATCTGAAGTGCTTATACCTATCATGAATCCATACTGGTATTCACTGATATTTATTTGTGTCCTTAGTCTAACTTTTATCATTTTTTCCCAGGTCTTAAGGCTATGAATTGAAAACCATATTTCAGGGTAGTTTGTGCAACTCCCAGCATGTCCCTTGTTCTCGTACATAGGCTGCAGGATACACCTTTTCCACGGCATTCTTATTCCCACCAAGATTATGTTGAATAATCTTGATAGGGACTCCACTACTACGTCTTCCAAGCAAATCTATATGAATATGGTCTGGATCCACCACCTTTCTGCTTTTCATTCAGCTCAATACATTCCTTACGTCCATCTAACTTATAACACTTTCTACCCAATATGTTTAGGGTTTAATCAGTCTCTCCTCTCTAACCTTCTCCTCATTCATGGGGTCTGCAGATTAATGTTTCCAACTAATTAACAGTAATCTTTCCCTCTAATTAATAGTAATCTTTCCATCTAATTACCACCCTCCTATTTTCAGATAAAATTTTGTACTTTTACCTTTTATAACCATATATACTTTACCTCTCATCTTTTTCTCCCCCGTTTGTATTCAGCCTTTCATATAACTCATTATATGCTTTCATAATCTTACTGCTTCCCCTTAAATTCACGCAGCGGGCAATATTTCTTTGCTTACATCTTTTTTGTTCGGCCCTTTTTTTTATACAAGATGGCTTTTGGTGTAACACCAAAAGATATAAAGGATTTTCTTGATTTGATTCTCAATGTCATACTCAATTTTTTATCGATTATAAAAAAACCGAAATATTTGTATAAATCTACTGATAATATTAGTAAACATGAACAGTTTCAATTAGATTAAGAAACCAGAAATTATCTCTTTTTATGAATTTTGGTAGATTATTTTACTACTAACGTTTAAAGTTTAGAAACACCAGCAACATATTTATATCTGTTTTGAATTTTGTAATTTCAAGGCATAAAACTCATCAACACAGTGATACTATGTGTAACTAATGCAAACCTTAAGTATAAAATGATATATAATTAGTGTCTCTTACTTACCATGAGGTCTCATCAGAAACCGCCGTTATGCTCATCTTATTTTTGTTTTCTTACACCTTTCCGGTCAAAATATTTCACTGCTAAGGTGTCTTCGCAAGTTCAAATCACTAGATATTTTTTTATATTTTTATTCTAGCCAGGAGGGGTTGACTCAACTTGCTTCGATGTTACTCCTCTCCAAGCTACAAATAGAGTAATCAGAAATAACTGTGATCTGATACAAATGAAAAAGCTTGACATGTATGACATAGAATGAGCTTTGGAGAAATATATAGCTTTATTTCATAACTTTGCAATTGAAACGTTAATGAAGCATCTGCACCTATATCTTTTGAGCCTGAAGGAACAGCCAGTGTCAAAAGCATGAGATCCCCGTGTAATAAGTTTCTAATATCAATAATACTCTATTAGTTTAGTGGCGTAGAAGTGAAGGTAATCTGAAAATTAATTTCGAGAACATAGAAAAATAAATCTGAAAGTCCAAAATATTGAATAAAACAAAAAATAGTTGTGTGGGAAACAATCAAATAGTTTAAGTAAATCTAATCAAATTCGAATTTATGTTACAAACGTGACGCTACAAAACATTGGTAAAAATCAAAAAGAGAAATGTTAACAACCACTAATAACTAAAACATAGAGAAAGAATATCATCGTAACGAAACATCCAGAAGTTGGAATTATGAATCACTGAATGCAATGCCATATCATAAATAGTGGCTAGGTAACATGTAAATATATCCCGTTACAAGCAAAAATAAAAAAAAAAAAAAAAAAAAATGGTTGGAGGAAAGGATATAAGGGAGCGGACTTTGGATATAGAATTAGGTTACCAGAAAATGAATTACTGTGAATTAAGGCCAAGTGTAATTGTTTAGAATGACTTGGTGTGAACGATAACACATATCAACACATAGGTGATCATTTTGTGAGCCGTTTTTTTTTCTTTCATAACATTCACTATCCAAATTTTAAGTGTTTCCTGAAGACTAGAGCCTAATAGGTACACAACTCTATATACAAATATATACATATACATATATATATATATATATATATATATATATATATATATATATATATATATATATATATATATATATATATATACATATACACTCATACGCACACACAAACACACACA
>NC_090729.1:27406654-27419154 GCF_036898095.1 Palaemon carinicauda | reverse complement strand
TAAGATGTTTAAACTAATCTACCTATGAATCAAACTGGTACTGAACAATAGCAGCCCTCCATCTACTAAGCTCTTGAAGAGCTCGCCTCAAAAAAAAAAAAAAAAAATCCAATCAATATGATGAAAATTTAAGTTATAGCTTCTTAAATTTCGCTACATTCCCTTGTCAAATATTAGCACACGGAGGACGGGGTTTTTAATGTTCATGCTGTTTATTTTATTTTTTTTTTTTGGAAAGTTTGTAGATTTGGTTTCTTGTTGTTTCTTATCAGTTCACTCAGGTCGTTGATAGTTAATATCTGGATTTTGCTCGACTTCATTAGACAGGCTGCGCAGACTTCGTTTATATAGATTTGATAAATACACTTAAAATTGATGATTAATTAATTGCAATAAATAAGCCTTTGCTAATAGGGTTATATCTTTTTTATTTCATCAAAACTTACATTATATTTATCATATATTACTAAAAACAGATACACAAAAAAAAAAAAACATAAAAATGAGAGACATTATATGATTTGTTCTTGCTTTTATTCCCGATATGTTATTTGCATTTATCATCACGCTGCTGCGTACGTAACATTAACCACTTTATCAACTCATTATTATTATTATTATTATTATTTATTATTATTATTATTATTATTATTATTAATAATAATAATAATAATAATAGTTCCGAATAGCAAGAACGGTAAAAATAATGCAGACAATGATAATCATAATGCTACTATTCATGACTGATTTATCATAGCTAATTAGTAAATTGCCGTCGTTTCATATCTTGTTTGGTTATCAAAGCCTTCATTCTAGCTCGTTTGGAAATGAGATTTATTCCATCGGAAAATTTATAAATCATCTGTTTGTAGGTGTAATTCAAAGCTATATCATTTGATATTATAGTTATTAGAAATTGGCATACACTTCTATAACACCTATGCAACTGGAATATATAAAAGTTCTTACCTACTGAAAAGTCTCTGTCCTCTTCCATTCACTCTCTTACTACTAACACGTCCATCCGAGCAGGAGGAAGAAGCCAACAGACCCATATAATATCCAGAAAACCGAGACCGATTTGAAAACTTCCAATTAAATCTGATGCTTATTTCTCTATTCAATAGTTCCAATATTTTGGTTTTCGAAAATAGTTCCTCACCAGAATTGAAAGGTATCATATTCATCGTACATAATGTATTTAAATTCTGTAGTTTGATTAATTTAAAACAGATTTCTCTGTTATTTTTCAAATATTAGTAAGTCAGGTCGGAATATTTTTTTTTTTTTGCTATAATTTTTGCTTGTTTTGAAAAAAAATAATCTTGTTTCTAGATGTTCAGTATTCATGATGTTATATTCATATGCTTTCATTTAAACACACACACACACACACACACACACACACACACACTATATATATATATATATATATATATATATATATATATATATATATATATATATATATATATTATATATATATATATATATATATATATATTCATTTAACTTCATCATAATATAGAGATATTTCATTTACTTTATTTAAAACATTATATTACGCGAGTTTGTATGAAAGATAACGAGGTATACCTTATGTAGCATTATTATTATGGTTTTTAAATACACAAATAAATTATCCTCCACTCATGATATCTGCTGCTATATTTTTTTTTTAATCACATACTTTTTTTCAATAAATTCTTAATGTTAATTTCCAGAAAATAATTTATTCCTTCGAAAATATATCCAAAATATCCGACATTAATTACGTTTCTTTATACAGAAATAGGAGAGAATCTGAAATCAATTAATCTTAAAAAAAATCCTTTTCCTACATTCTGCTTCGCCAGGAAATTTCATTTTTAAACGCACTCTTGAAATAAAGATATGAATCATTTTCCCAGACTTCAAGCCACCTGATGCGAGACTAAAATTTGAATAAATATATTTAGTCTTTCGCATTCTGGAAATTGGTAGATGGAGTATGTTTGATTATTCATATTAATGTTGAAAAATAAATAAAAGAAAACCAACAGAAGATTAAGTGGTATAAAGAAGAGAAATTCGAAAAAGGAAGTGAAATGCAGTCATTGAAGGAAATGCAGTCATTGAATAGCCTTAAGCCAAAAGAGAAAAAAAAATAAATAAAAGATAAAATGTGAAGATATGGAAGTGAATATAATATATTTAGGTTTATAAGACGATTTAAAAACAACCCATAGTCTGATCTTTGCTAAAAATAAGGTATATTTTAACCATGTGTATTTTTTAAATTTGATCATATCATTATTAATGTTGTTATTCTTTTCATTATCAATATCGTCCTTATTATCGTTATAAAACCTATTTTTTCATCAGTCTCAAGAAACTGGTGGTTTACAGTGTGGCGTTCCATATGTCTTAGAAATTCAACAAATTCCTCACTATTTGAGCAATGTCGTTTAGCATGTTATTCTGCATGATTCCTTTTCCATTATTTTGATGTCATCCCAAATGTTCCGAAAATTGTTAGTACTTCCTCCATTTGCATATACTATTGCCAAAAATTTTACAACTAACGAACTTCACTCTGTTCAACACGACAAAAAAGAATGGATAATTTAAATATATCGCTGTAATGTGAGAATTGAGAATGAATAACAAAGGGAGAAAGAAAAAAGAACAAATCCAAGACCTACTAGTTGAATTTGGAAGGCTCTGGGATATACAAATAAGGGTAGTCACGCTGGCGTGCTTGTGATTTCCTTATCGTCCTGATCCTTCCAAGACTTGAGATGGATGTTGCTACCAATTAATGCTACATCCTGTTGGTATTTCTTTCACCGAGCACAATAAAAAGGTTCAGCCACTGTATCATGTACTCTCTTGATTCTAAGTAAGTGGTAAATATTCATTGGCAATATGTTTATTATTGTTGTCATCATTATTAATTTTTTTATTATTATTACTCTTATCATCATTATTATTATTATTATTATTATTATTATTATTATTATTATTATTATTATTATTATTATTAGTATTATTATTATTATTATTAGTAGTAGTAGTAGTAGTAGTAGTAGTAGTAGCAGCCAAGTTGCAAACTTAAATTAAAAAGCAGAATCGTAAAATTCAAAGCCCAATTAAGTAATTAAATCAATATCTGTGGCGAACAGAAAAAAGACATAAGACGTATGTAGAAAATTATATGAGCCTGCTGAACAAATAAGCATACTTTAAATAAAATATCCTCGCCTATTCCGGTGTAATATTCAGAAGAGAATTATATAATTTAGTCACATAAGGTAAAAGAAATTCAGATATTAGTTACTAGAAGGTTAATGCAAAGGATGGCTACAATTCATGAATATAGCTTAACATGGCACAATCAGCTCAGCGAAAGATAGGACGTATGCAAACTGAGATCTGAGATGAAAAAAGGTTAATCAAATTCAATATTCAACCGACTTGTGTTAATTATGGAATTTAATTAAGCTTTATTTATTATCAGTAAAATGATTTATGATAAACATCGGCAGGTACACCATGATACTATTCAAAACATTGCTAAAAAGAGAAAAAACAAAATAAATACGTCATTCGTATTGATAATTCCCCAACACCATAGAATGAATTTACCTGCACACTATTTTTTTTTTCTTTGAAGTGTAGAATATCTTAGAACGAGATATTTTTGGAACGATAATTATGTAGAAGTTGCCCTTCATCTTCCATAATTTGCTGCGTGCATTTGACTCATCATATATCTGTTTTACAATATTTACTTCTGAAACTAGTAAAGAAGCGTGTCATGTTTACCATATTCAATATCTTCACCACTATCATTGGCTAGATCTGGGGATTTGGGTATGTAAGCAAAATTAAAACAAGTTTATTAGAAAGACAAGATATTTATCAAAGCCGAACTGTAAACTAGAGAATAAACGATTGTTTAATAGAAGGACTATTGGCATCATTTACCATAAGCATGGTAACCTTATAGAAAATATTGTTATATGAGAAATTTTGATGTATTTTCATCGAATTACATTACTTCATGTATTATTTCATCTTGTTTATTTTAATATTCTTTACATTCTAGTATATCGCTGCTGTCTTCCAGAGTTTAGAATGTAACTATAGTACATATTTGAATCATACAATTAAAAACTTACTCTCACTCTCTCTCTCTCTCTCTCTCTCTCTCTCTCTCTCTCTCTCTCTCTCTCTCTCTCTCTCTCTCTCTCTCTCTCTCTCATTTTTATTTTTATTTCTCAGCCTGGCTACATTAATTGGAGGGCAGTGAGTCAGGTGACGGTTTAGATAATATATATATATATATATATATATATATATATATATATATATATATATATATATATATATATATATATATATATATATATATATATAGATATATATATATATATATATATATATATATATATATATATATATATATATATATATCTATTATATATATCTATATATATATATATATATATATATATATATATATATATATATATAGATATATATATATATATATATATATATATATATAATATATATATATATATATATATCTATATATATATCTATATATATATATATATATATATATATATATATATATATATATATATATATATCTATATATATATATATATATGTATATATATATAGATATATATATATATATATATATATATATATATATATATATATATATATATATATATATATATATATATATGATATAATGCTGGGAGTAATAGCCTTACATCCCAATGACTTCAGTTGGACTGTGTTAGCTCTCGCTTAACAAGAACTTATGAATCACTATTTTTATATTGAGATTATAATTTGAAAAGTTTATATCTTACTTCCTTACCATAGCAACTCAGGACTGTCTCAAGAGAAAGCCGCCGTATCGCTATTGAATTATGTTCCCATTCAGGTCTAAATAGATGTCAACTAGCAAATGACCGCACGTAGAGTCCCTATTACCTAGGGAGATTTTGTGGGGTGTGTGGAATGAGGTTGCTGACGAAGCGGTCACATAGGGGTACCTTGACTGATTGCCAGCTATTTCCTTGATTACCCAGATGAACGTGGGTGGAAAGGCGATCTGCATATCGAGTTTCAAGGAACTTATATAAAACAGGAGAGAACAATATCTTACCTCTTAGCTAAATGGGACCCTTACTTTTTTTCAATCACCCTTATTTTTCATTGATTCATTATCAATATGGTTCGTTCCTAATTTCCTATTTCAAATTGAAAGCAGTTAAATGTCACAATTATGCAATTTCTCTGCATAAATATTTCATTAGAACGAATTTTTCATATAAAATTAATGATGTTGTAGCGATGACGAGCAATCTGGAATATTCCATGTACATATAAGTAATTGTTAAGGTACTAGCATTGAAAATTTCAAGATTGATTTTGCGGAAAAACATCATATAACCCATGATTATTTTTCCGAATGGCAAACGTTTGTAAACAAGCTCACGTGGAATGCTACAAGCCTTATCAGTTACCGAGAATATGTAATATATTTGTTGGTAGTCTGGATGAATCCTGGCTGTTTAAAAGTTGACATCAGGCTGTCTGATACAGGAGATGTTTTCGAATAGAGAGGTTATGCTAGACTTACATAGTAGACATGAAGCACAGAAAAACCTTTTGCTGCACAAAATAGGCTTTCCTCCACCTCGCTAATAGAAGACATCGTGAATCAATCGGAGCAAAGAACACGATGACCCAATTATCAGGTAGGGAGGAAAAAAAATATTAGAAATACTCCGTGTTATTAACTGGCGAACCAAGAAACCGTATTAAAAAAAATTCCAAGAACATCCCCATAAACATCCATTCTAACTTACTTAGGAATTTAAAAAGCACATCCTCATATATATATATATATATATATACAAAATTATTCCCACGGGAAACAACTGCATACATGGACACACATATTCATATATATATATATATATATATATAAATATATATACATACATATATATATATATATATATATACACGCACACACACTTACACTCACACACACATATATATATTTATATATATGTATATATATATATATATACATGTATATATATGAATATATGTATATATATATATATATATACATATATATATATATATATATACATATATATAATTATATGTATACAGTATATATATATATACTATATATATATATATATATATATGAAGTATATTTATGTTTTTATGTATATATACAGTATATATACATATATATATATATATATATGTATATATATATATATATATATGTGTGTGTATATATATATATATATATATATACATATATATATATATTTATATATATATATATATATATATACATATATATATATATATATTTATATATATATATATATATATATATATTCAAGGGCTGCTAATTAAAGTTGGGAAAAAGAGGCAACACCATGAATATTTTGATGAGCTGCAACTAAAAATGGTCGTTAAATAGGTTTTACTTGATCGAAACTCCATTTCCTGTTGTCGGTATTTGTGTCTGCATTACGGTCTTGGGGATTTCAGAGAAATTCAGTGATAATGGCTGGCAGTTATTGAGTAGCAAACGCTACCATTTATATTTATTGTGGCTTCTATTTCATTGTATTTGTTTTTCTTTTTCTCTACTGTTGGTTTTATATTCATTTTCATTTTAAATGGAATCCTTTAAATAAGATTTTATCTTGTAATTAATTTTCTGGAGTTATTTGCTCAATCTATTATTAATATAGAATTCATTTAGTGTTTTTTGATTAATAATTGTGAAGTTTCTGCCCTCTTCATGACATGTTATCCACCCCGTAAAGGAGAGCTCTCAAACCTACCCTTTTCAAGGTAAGCCTCCAATTCTACATTTTTTTCACAATTTTTTAGAAATGTTTCAACACATTCATTTTGCAAGGCAAGTTTTTGACACTTGCCCCTCAAAAGAAAGTTTAAAGTACCTCAATTATATGAAGTTTAGAATTCTAAACATTCCTTCTCTTCTGTGAATTTAAAACAATCCTTTCGAAAATATGTTTTGTAATCTTATCACAATTTCTTTAAATTGGATTTTGATGAAATCGTCTCAGGGAATGGATGAAAAAATCTGAACTTCAAAACATCTATAAAGAAGATGTAGGTTTGAAATATTCCTTGTAGGACTTAGAGTTGAAAACATACCTGCAAATAATAATAATAATAATAATAATAATAATAATAATAATAATAATAATAATAATAATGATATAATAATAATAATAATAATAATAATAATAATAATAATAATAATAATAATAATAATAATAATAATAATAATAATGGTTTCAACATAAGCCTTCTCCGAGGGATTTTTTTTTCTTTGTAACCTCTATAAGGATAGTTTTGTACAAATCATTTTTAGAGGGATATTCCAGCTTCACTAGATAATTAATATGGACGATTAGAAAATATTCTGAAATATTCAAAGGCTGAATCCTATTTTCCCTCTTTTTCTGATAAAGTTTCAGAGATATTATTATTATTATTATTATTTATTATTATTATTATTATTATTATTATTATTATTATTATTATTATTATTATTATTATTTCCAGGTATGTTTTCAACTCCAAGTACTACAGGGAATGTTTGAAACCTACATCTTCTTTAAGGAAGTTTTGAACTTTAGATTTTTTCTTCCATTTCCTGAGACGATTTCATCAAAATCACATTTAAAGAAAATTTTCAACTCTATCCCACACAGAAAGGCTTCAAAACTACCTTCAATGAGAGGGTGTTTTGAAACCTTAATTTCCCCCCTTTTTTCTTGGAAATTATATAACAATGAATTTTCAAAGATTTTTTTTTTTTTTTTTTTAATAGTGAAGTGATGTTTAAAAAATAGCTGATAGGATATAGGAATAGATGAAATACGAATACAACGACATCAAATGGTAATTTTCTAAATAAAATTAGTCGCGCAGTTTTACTTTTGACTTATATAGTTTTCTAATGCAAATTCCAATTGATCAAGAAAATAACGTCACATATTTTGTTTTTTTATCTCAGATTTTTATGTAGAGTTTAAAAAAAAACTGTCTAAAGTGTCATAATGGAAGCTTTTTTGTATATTACTGAATAATATAAACATCAAAAGTAGGAAGAGGCATACTCATCACAAAGAAATAGAAGCATTCTAACTTTGAACAAAGTTTGAATATTTTCTTTTTATATACTGAGTCCCTTGTCAGGCTGGGAGGAACGTAGAGAGGAGAGGTCCCTTTCTTTTTGTTTCATTTGTTTGATTTTGGCTACCCCCCATAATTGGGGGAAGTGCTTCGGTATATGTATGTATATACTGAAGTAAAAAATACTCAGTGATTTATTTGCATAGACTATTGAATATACATCGCTGCACTCGCTTTTTACGTTTCGTCAGTATCTATATTTCTTTTGGTCCTGCTTCCCTCTGTATTTCCCACTAGCTTGTGGGATTTTATAAATGAGAGAGAGAGAGAGAGAGAGAGAGAGAGAGAGAGAGAGAGAGAGAGAGATATGCTGTGAAATCATAACAGTACTGTAAATACACTAAATTTCTGCTTTTTTCCATTAGATCCCTGACCTTTCCCAAACTATTTCTTTTTCATTATATTAAGGTTACCTAAATCAATAAAAGATGTCTTTGTACTAATGCTCTCTAATCCTCGTCGTCATATCTATGTTATTTCAAAAGATATTCGTAGAGTTTTATCTTGAACTATGGATCTATGTATTCATTCAATTTTGCTTAATTTTCTGTCCATTTCTTACCACTTTCAATAACTTATCCCTGACCTGAGTATGACATGGCTAGATAATAATAATAATAATAATAATAATAATAATAATAATAATAATAATAATAATAATAATAATAATAATAATAATAATAATAATAATAATAACAGAAACGACAATAATAATAATAATAATAATAAAAATAATAATAATAATAATAATAATAGTAGTAGTAGTAGTAGTAGTAGTAGTAGTAGTAGTAGTAGTAGTAGTAGTAATAGTAGTAGTAATTAATTGCTATGATACTAGGAAGTTTTCATAATGACGAAATGGATTTACACAAACAATTGCCATTTATTGAATAACAAGAGGAAGAAATTATAGGTCTTAGCTGGATAAAAAAAATAAATGAATGATAATGTCTAGTTCTTTTTTCACGTCATGATTAGCGAAAATATATAGTTTTGATAATGTTATCTGATTTCATGTGATGATTGTATTCATCAATTAGATTTTTTTTTTCGTAAGCTATCTATTTTGCATTCCTGAATTTTGTATTTCTAAATTTTTATCATAAAGAATTTTTATCTTAACTAAGGTCTCGTCTGATTTTATTGTGTAAAATTTATTTGAATATGACATTTTGCACCTAGTTATTCATCTTAAAATGTATAAATGGTCTTTACCAATCCTATGGCCTTTTTGTTAAAAGGCGTAAGATTTAAAGGAATCTAATAAACGGCAGAGGTGAAGAAATATACTACAAAAACTAACCACATATATATTCGTTCTGTGGGCAAACCTCCTTTCCAGCCAAGCTAGTACCAGGGAGGCAACGTCCTCAAAATTAGCTCAAAAGGATGATGAGGTTGCAAACACTAGAATAGACTTAGTATCTTGGGCAGGACTCAAACCCCAGTCCAGCAGATTACCAGGCAGGGACATTTCCAAAAAAAACCCACAACCCCCCCCCTCTCTCTCTCTCTCTCTCTCTCTCTCTCTCTCTCTCTCTCTCACACACACATCATAATCATCATCATTTTTGTCATTCATGTATATGTCAGCTTTTAATTTATGTCTTTTGTATGATCGATATGTGTTCATATTACGATCCAATTTACTCCTATGTTTTTACTACCTCATTTTTCTCTACCCATTTGAGTTTTTTAGTGTTATTCATTGATAAAGTTATTTTTCTTTCCCTCTTTTCTGAATCTTCACCATTTTCCCTACATAGTTTTTACCTCTAATTTTGCTCTGGCGTCAGTTAACGAAGAATTGGTGTTTTCTTTTCGTTCGATCATTTTTCATCGGTATTTCTCCTATGAGTGTTTTTTTTTTTTTTTTTTTTTTTTATCTAAGCTTTTTAAACCGTGTTTTAAATTGATAAGTTTCTTTTTATAAAACATTTCAATTTCGGAGTTGCTTATCTTTTTATGATAAAAAATTTATTTTACGATTCTTTATTATAAATACTTTTCTCTCAATTTTCAATATGTTGATATACTGGATGTTTCTGTAAGATTTTACCAATCGATTAGTTTCTTTTCATCTTATATTCGTAAACCAAAGAAACGTTTTTCCCATATAAAAGTCTCGATATTTTTCAAATAAAAGTCTGTCAAAATAATTCTATGTAAAGCTCTGACGAAGGATGAAAATACCAATGAAATTTTCCTTTTCGCTTTTCATTTCATTTCCTTGATTACTATTTTGCTTGAGAATGTCTGTATGGACTGATGTGCGTATACGAGAATATTCTTAACAATCCCATAAAAAACATATATGAATAGAGATAACCTTTTTTGGAAGAATATTATATATATATATATATATATATATATATATTTCAAATAAGCCATATATATTAATACATTGAAGTCTGGATTCTCTTAACGACCTCGGGATCAGAGCCCAAGGCGGAACCGCCCAAAGACTATAATATCGGACCGGCGGGGATTTGAACCCTCGTCCAGGATATCTGTATTTGATGTATTAATATATATGGCTTATTTGAAATATGAAAGAAACAAAAAATGTATCATATATATATATATATATATATATATATATATAAATTCCTCTTATATTCACTCGTAATTCAGTTATAAAAACAATATTTGTATAATAAAAAAGTAAACGGAAACCTCTTGGTATATGAAAATGATCATACAAGGCTAGTTACTAATATGCTTTTCATTCACATGTGCCCGCTTATTTGCATCAAGAAGGATGAAACTACCAATGGGATTTTTCTTCTTACTTTTCATTTCATTTCTTGACTCCCATTTGGACTGAGGCTGTCTGGTTAGGCTAATTTTGATATACGAGAAGGTTTTGACAAATTCCATTAAAAATATTGTTATATGAATACAGTTATTTTTTTTTTTCGAAAAAAAATGCTGATATAGATTCGGCAATGTATTCAATCTTAATTCCCTTATAAACATAATATCCATACATTAAAACTAAACTGGAAAATTCTTGATATATCAAAGGAATCATACAAAGTGTTTGTGATTACCTATTACGTTACATTTACATGTACCTACTTCGTAGCCAAAAGAATCCTGAGTGCGCCCTCTCAAAGATATGGAACGATTATTATTAACAGTAGGTATAAAATGCTGTACACAGCCGAGTCGCTTTCGTAAAATGCTATTCTATGGTTAATATACGGTTATATTTGTATTGAAATACCAAATATAACGTTTTAAGTTACTGATGGTATACATATCGGACAAAAACTATTCCATCAATAAGTAATCATTAACTGTATACAAGGCAATTTACAAAATTACCGCTTTTGTAAAAAAAAAAAAAAAAAAAAAAAGAATTATGATTATAAGGGGCCCAGTATATTTAATAATATTATTTGCTATTCGTCAAGAAGTACAGAGTATCATAAACAAAAAATATATATATATATATATATAGAAAAATATTTATAATTTTGCTCTAAGTAATGTCTCAATACTTCTATCACAGACATTAATAAAATTCTACAAAAATATTGAATAATAGGGGCTACAAAATGTATATCCATTTAATATCAGTGTTCGAAAATTTTTTTAAATTTTAGAGTAGCAGTTTATTGGAGAAAAAAATAAACTCAAGCTGTGTGGAACATGCTAAATTAGATACTATATAATAAATATATATAATCCTGTGGATTGACAAACTTTTTTTCATAAATATAAGAGAGAGAGAGAGAGAGAGAGAGAGAGAGAGAGAGAGAGAGAGGAGAATATTGTATTTTCTTGAAACTGTAAACTTCCTGTTGACATCTGAATGTAATCAAAAGTGACTGTAAAGGACATACGAAAGGGATTCACTAAAGTTATATGAACACGGCGTGTCGGGATTGATTGGATAGCTTCGAAGCGGAAGTAATATTAAATCTCCGTCTCTCAGTTGTTTTAAGGAGGGTTTCTAGGTCTAGACAAAGGATTTGATTACTTCTTTGTGCGAGACGTCTTCAGGACGTCATTTCCTTTCGAGTAACACCTGGAGCTATGCAATTCAGACAAAAAAAAAAAAAAAAAAAAAAAAAAAAACTGGAACAGAAGAATCACTTCAACTTGGAAAGAAGGAGAAAAGGAGAACCTCAACGATTGGTTACGAAATTCCTGCTTTGAGTGAGAATAACAACTCGACCATTTACCTACAGACATTGGCGTAATTGTGAATAGAC
>NC_090729.1:27396654-27399154 GCF_036898095.1 Palaemon carinicauda | reverse complement strand
TTTAGTTATTAGCCATTGCATTACATTTCCATATTTATTTTTGATATTTGATCACTTGGAAAAAAATATTCATTGGAGTAAATAAAATGTCTCAGGATGTAATTTTTTCTATTTAAATGTTGAGCAATATGATTTATCCATTTTTTTTTTCAGATGGAAAGGTGAATCAAATATATAAATCACATGTGTTATCTTACATTCAACTTTATCCTTCAATGTTTCAAAAATAAATTATATTTGAAAAATACATAGTAATTCTTTATTCAATGTAAATTGAACCATTCTCCTTAACCATGATTAAACATTTGGCCATGTTCTTTTTCATATATTTCACTTTTTTTGGATTTTCACGATTGACATCCAGATCACAGATTATTTATTTATTAATTTTATTTTTAATGCGTATTCAAAGACTGTTCCATTATCTTAAAAACAAACCGTATTTTTTTTTTCCATCATATAAATTATTTTTGCATTTATTTATTGCTTGAATTTACAATGGAAAGGATGTATTTCGTAGTACATAGAAAGTATTATCTTTTGAGGAACTATAAATGCTCAGCAATGTCCAGTATTAATGTAACCGTTCCAATGCTCTTTCCTGATCTAATGCAAATAAAAAAACATATTTCAATCAAGTTTATCAATTATCATAGGGTGAGATTCCTTTATAAAACAATCATATCTATGAATCTATTTCTAAACAATTTCTAATCATTTACAATCATTATTATTATCTATTATTATTATTATTATTATTATTATTATTATTATTATTATTATTTTATTATTATTATTATTATTATTATTATTATTATCACCTTAAGATTTATATTTCAGATTCTTTATTGTTATTATTGAAACTTTTTCTGTTATTCCAAAACAATAATTTTTTTTAAACTTTTGTTTATTTTGTTTTTTGTTAAAGGTTTATTGGCTTATTGTTCATAATATGATATCTATTGTATTTTGAAAATAATTGTATTGTCAATATATTATTCAATGTATTTTCAAATATTTGCTCTTATGAATGTTTTGGCATATCAGGACTTAGTTCCTTTATTGGCTTCTTATATATATATATATATATATATGCTGTATATATATATATATATATATGTGTGTATATATATATATATATGCTGTATATATATATATATATATATGTTGTATATATATATATATATATATATGCTGTATATATATATATATATATATATGTAGACAAAGTATCTTATATTTTGTTTTACGATTAATAAAAAAAACTATTTCTGTTATCCAAAACAATCATATTTTGAATTATGTTTTATTTTGTATTTTTAAAGGTTTATTGGCTTATTGTACATGATATATTTTTTATATTGTAATTTCAATTATTGTGTTGTCAATATACAATTTAATGGTTTTTAAGATATTTGCTTTGTCGAATATATTTTATACGTAGACAAAGTATTTTATATTTTTTTTCGATTAATAAAAAAAGATAATTATTTTTTCTATATTACTAAGTGATCATTATTTTTTTACTAATTTATTAATTATTTTTGGTTGCTTCGCTAACAAAATATTTCCTTTTTCTAGCGGTTCAGTTTTCAATAGAATTACATTTATGTGTTTCGATTTATCTTATATAGTTTTCTTTCATTTAACATAATCATAACTTAGAGGTATAACATTTTTTTTTTTACTCAAAACAGAATTCTAAACACGAGTTTGTATGAATGATAAAGTTGTATACCATATATAGGATGATTGGAATTTATAAATGTACAATGATTTATCCTCTACTCTTGATATAATCTGCAATATTCTTTAGAATATGGTACTTCAAAATTTTCTAATAATTCCATAAATTCTAATGATCTATATCCAGAATTTGATATCTTCTCTTCTAAAATCTATTCGAAATATCCAGAAAGAAATACATTTATTCATGGCCGGAAGAAGATAGAATATGAAATTAATTCATCTCAATAAAACTCCTCATTCACTCTGCCTAGCTATGAACTTCCTTTTTTAAAAGCAATGATGAAATAAAGAAAAAAATCATTTATCCTTCAGATATGATGCTAGAAGGATAATTAAATATTTCATAAATGTATATTTAATCATTGACCACCTTGAAATTGGTAAATACAGTGTTTGATTATTTGAATTATTATAGAAAAAGAAATACTGCAAAGGAAACTTAACAAAACATTACCTAGAGGAGTACGTGGCTTAGAGGACAACAATTGGAAGAAGTGAAATAAAACTAAATAGCACTGTACATTATGTAGGTTTCAAGGAATTGCAGTTATGAGATATTCTTTAGAGAAAAAAAAATGATATATGAAGAGAAATGAAAGTGAATATAATACATCTAGATTTACACAATTAAAACTTATTTTTAAAACAACTCATAGTTTAATCTCTGCTAGAAATAAATTATATCGTAATCATCTTATGCATTATTCAATTTCATCTTATCTTTATCATTGTTGTTATTATCTTCACTATT
>NC_090729.1:27373138-27396154 GCF_036898095.1 Palaemon carinicauda | reverse complement strand
GTTCATGTGATGTTCCAGAGCAATGGTGCACAACCGGCGGCCCGCGGGCCGCATGCGGCCCCCAGTGAAGCACATGGCGGCCCTCGAAGTTATCATAGAAAACACAATATATCACTCTCTGTACAGTAAAATAAAATAATAAATATAAACATATTACTCCGTCTTATGATATTATTACAAATAGTAAAAATGTACTATATAACACACACACACATACATATGTATGTATGTATATGTGTCTGTGCATATATATATATATATATATATATATATATATATATATATATATATATATATATATATATATATATATATATATATATATATATATATATTTATATATATGTACATACATAGACATACATACATATATATATATATATATATATATATATATATATATATATATATATATATATATGTATATATGTATTATTCTTTGTGTTTTCTTGTTATTGTTGAATTATTTCGTTATCTATAATCAGTTCATTCACTAAATTCATAATTTCATCACCATCCTCGAACACGAAAGCAGTCGAGACAAGAGGTGAACGCGTGTGGCTGTTTGTGAACGTTGTCTAGACGGGAGTAACCTCGTTGTTGTGAAGGGAAGGTAACCACCTGAAGTTATATCTAAATTAATATTTATCATAATTTTGAATACTATTCTCTTTTTAAACAGATTCGAAACCTGTTTTTGTTTTTCTTGTTTTTCTTTTTTTATTGTATTTTACATTCATAATTATGGTTTCCTAATACATCTAAATTCCAGTTTAAAAAGTTTTTAAAATTATTATTTGGCAACCTTTCAAGTTAGCCAATTTGTCTGAGCTCCGATAGTTTCTTTGCAGTCTAAAATAGGAGATATTTCTACAAGGCCAAGCATTTATCAGTGTAGTGTTTTCAGATTAATTTTGCTTAGCTACTATGGCTTCTGGTACTTCTGTGGACAAAAACTCAAGTCGAAAAAGAAAGCTTGAAGATGAACATAGAAAATTTCAAGAAATATGGACAGATAAATATTTCTTTGTGGAAAACAGTGAAAAAAAATCATTTCCTTGATATGCCAGAATAGTGTGGCCGTTTGTAAGGAACACAATTTGCAAAGGCATTATCTGACAAAGCACAAGCCTTATGAAAAATTTGTTGGTGAACTAAGAAAGCAGAAAATTAGATCACTAATGCAAGGTTTTCATGTGCAGAAAAATATGTTTATTCAGAAAAATAAAGAGGCACAGGACGTAACAGAAGTGAGTTATGAAATTGCAAACCTGATTGCTAAACATTCCAAGGCATTTTCTGAGGGGGATTTCATTAAAAAGTGTATTCTACTTGCTGCTCAAAAACTTTCTCCAGATGTTTTGAAAAAGTTTGAGAATATCAGTTTGAATCGTATGACAGTGCAACGTCGTATTGTTGATTTGTCGGGTGATATAATAGACCAGTTGAAGGAGAAAAGTAAACAATTTGTGTACTTCTCCCTAGCCACTGATGAATCTACTGATGTTACATCTACGGCTCAGCTACTTGTATTTGTACGTGGTGTGACAGAGGACTTTTCTATTCATGAGGAACTCGTAGGGGTCAGTTCATTGAAGGGGCAGACAACTGGTAGTGATTTACTTAATGGACTTTTAGAACAAATTTCAGTAATTGAGTTAGATTTGGACAAGTTAGTAGGAATATCAACTGATGGGGCTCCTGCAATGATAGGCAAGCAGAATGGATTGGTGCAGCTATTGATTAAACACCTTGGAGAGCGAAAATATGAACTGAAACAATTTCATTGCATAATACATCAACAAAAATTTGTGGAAAAGAACTGGACTTTGATCATGTAATGAAAGTTGTAGTTTCTACAGTCAATTTTATCAAGTCACGCTCAGCTTTGCATCACTGGCAATTCAAGCAATTTCTTGATGAAATTGAAGCAGAATTTGGCGATTTAGTGTTTTTCACTCAAGTAAGGTGGTTAAGCAGGGGAAATACGCTGAAAAGATTTATCAGTCTTCTGGATGAAATTGAGATATTTCTTAATGAAAAGAATAAGATGGTACCAGAACTTACAAATGCTGACTGGCTTTGTGATTTGTCATTTCTTGTAGATCTCACAAGTCATTTAAATAACTTGAATCATAAACTTCAGGGGAATAACCAACTTATTTCTCAGCTAGCCAATTATGTGACAGCTTTCGAACAAAAACTAAAATTGTTTCAGTTACAGATAGTTAAGGAGAATTAGGGCACTTCCCAAATTACAAACTTATGTGTGAGAAACACAAAGTATGCAATAGACATGAATATTATGCAGCAAAATTAGGAAAACTTTTGGAGGCCTTTGAGAGCCGATTTGAGGACCTAAAGAAAGAAGTCAATGATTTGAAGTTGTTCAGCAACCCCTTTTCTGTATCTCCTGATGAAGTAGAATTCGAAGCACAACTCGAACTGATTGATTTTCAGAATAATGACAGCCTTCGTACCAAGTATAATGAAGGGGACTTGCTCAAATTTTATAATTGCTTGGCCAAAGATCAGTTTCCTTATTTGAGAAACAAAGCTGCTATTTATGCAAGCTTATTTGGCTCTACCTACATATGTGAACAAACATTTAGTCTGCTCAACCAGACCAAGTCAAATATTCGTAGCAGGCTAAGTGATCAAAATCTGCACTCTGTTTTAAGACTGGCAACCATAAATTTCCATCCTAACATAAAAAAACTTGTACATGAATCTCAGTGTCAAAAATCTCATTAAAACAAAACAGGTGAGCAACTGTATTTTTTTTATCTTTAAACATTCTACAAACTATTTATCATTTCATGTAAAATCTAGTCTAGTGGCCCTCGACTAGATATATGTTTGATGATGTGGCCCAAGTAGCTCAAAAGGTTGTGCACCCCTGGGTTAATTAATTTGCCATTCGTAGTATATACAATATTATATGTTTGGTTCTCAGTTACGAGCCATAGTATAGTATGTTTTTTAATGGCCAGACTCGGGGAGTCATAATCATATAATATATTTTGTGTGCTCAGAACCGGGATCCATACAGTATAATATATTTTGGTGGCCATACCCTTGGAATAAAGCCAGCCTGTATGAAATATTGGTGAAACGGGCTCCTGTTTTTTATTAAAGGTTTTTGTATAGTACATTGCTCATAGGCTTTTGAGTATTGTCAGTATATAAATTTTGGAGAGGCATTAATTATTGTAAAATTATAAGATGGCACAGTCTAGTATCCAAGGGTTTTTAAGTAACACAAGTGTTCAGGAAATGTCAGAAGCTAATGAAAATAAAGCTCAGTGGCTCTAAATCTTAATTGCATGTGGTGGCCATGCTTCGAGTGGGAAGAATAAGGCCCAAATTAAGTGTCTAGCATTAAAAGGGATGATAAACTCGGGAAAGTTGTCGGAAGAGAAAATTGTGGCAGCTTGTAAACTGTTGTAGGAAGCTGAGAAATTTTTTTTTGTGAAGCAAGGATCTTTCAACCCTCAAAATAATGGCTTGAAAGCCGAGAAGGATGTAGAGGCTGAGATTCGACGTATTGCAGCGGAGTAGAATTTGATTAAGTTGAAGAAGATGGCAGAAGAAAAAGAAGTAGACAGCGAGATTGCAAGACATGCAAGGTTAAAGGAAGCAAAGCCAGGAAAAAAAGAGATGGAAGAAGCAAGGTATATGCTGGAGTTAGAACTTCAGCGTGTCCGTGCCCAACTGAAAGCGAAGACGGACACAGAGATGACTCCTGCTAGACATGAACCCGTTTTCAATGTTTCGGAAGCCCAGGGGTTATTTTCAAAGTTCACACATGTCTCTCCAGATTAGTTCTTCGATCATTTTGAAACGGTCGCAGCGACGATGAAATTGCCAGAGGATAAATGGTCTCTGATATTGCAGAGTATGCACTTTGGGAAGGGCGCCAGTGCTTACTTATTCTTATCTCAGGACCGGAGTATGGAATATCAAGAAGTGAAGAAAAGCTTGCTTCAAGCATATCAGATGACCCCTGAATATTATAATGAAAGATCCAAAGTTTGGGGAAGGACGAATATATGACTTTCCTGGATTACGCTTATAAGGTATAACAATATTTTTAGAGATGGACAGAGGCTGCTAACATAAAGGAGAAGGCTGATTTGGAAGAACTGATAATACTAGAGCAGTATCTACAAGGAATTCCAGAACACATTCAAACATACATGAGAGAGAGAGGTGAAGAAACTAGATAAAACTGCTTTGCTGAGGGAAAATTATAATATTATGTGACGTAAAACCTGCTCGGGGATGAAGTTTCAAATGTCGTTCCAAACAAGTGTCAAGTATTCGCCGAATCACAAAAACCAGTTCGGAAATAGCTACGGGAACAGAAGTACAACTGGTACTGTCCCTGAGCAAAATGTGATAATACCACTGCAAGAAACGTCGAATCCTCCTTCTTCAAGTATTATTAGATACTTGCAGAAGGCTGATATTGTCTGTTTTAATTATGGTAAGAGAGGCCATGTCAGTGAGGAATGTTGGTCAAACCTACTGGAAGCAGTGGCGCAAGTGATTAAAGATAATTCGGCTTCACAGAATGCGAAAACTAAGAGTCAGTCGAAAAGGACGGAGAGGAAAATGAACCAGCCACCATTTACACGATGAACATGACAAAACCTAAAGGCAGTGATGCCTGTAGACCATATATTTATGAAGGTATGTTAACAGCAATGGACTGGAGTTAGCGAACCTTGGTCAGGATATTGTAAGATACAGGTTATAAACATATCTGTGGTTGTATGGGATGTGCATCCGATGGTGAAACAGTCTCTCTCAGAGGACTCAATTGTTTTGAAGGGAATAGGAAGTGAGAATGTCACTACTATTTGCTGTTTAAAACTGTCATGGGAGTTGGTGAGAGGTAATTTTAACTTTGCGGTAAATGATCCAACGGCTCTATAAGGAGTGGATTTCCTACTGGGTAATGAGGTTGGTAGAGCGCCGTTTGTGCCTTATCTCATTGTAACGGAGAAAGCTTTGAAGTGTAGTCTTATGACTCAAGTAGAGAAAGACTATCTGTCTTTGTTTCCTAGTGGTGTTACGACTAGGAGTAAGAAGAAGGATTTGGCTGCTGAAGAAGAAGAAGTCGAAGGAGCGATGAACTTCAAAGATTTGTTTTCCAAAGAAGAGGATTCCCTTGATAGTGCACAGGAGGAGAAGTCCCGAGTAAGCCTAACCAAAGAGGAACGACAGGCGAGTGGACAAGAGGATAAAGAGAAAATGGACCTGGAAGAAATGAACTTGCAGGATTTCTTTTTCGAAGAAGAGGATTCCCTAGATTATACGCAAGTAGAGAACTCAGGAGTAAGTCCGAGCGAAGAGAAACGACAGATGAGAGGACAAGAGGACAAAGAAGAAAAACGAAATCGAAGGAGCAATGAATTGGGAGGATTTTTTTTTCCGAAAAAGAGGATTACTTTGATGATAGGCAAAAAGATAACTCAAGAGTAAGCCTGAGCAAGGGGAACGGCAGACGAGTGAACAAGAGGATAAGGAAAAAATGGACCTGGAAGAAATTAACTTGGAGGATTTGGTTTCTGAAGAAAAGGATTCCCTTGGTGATTCACAAGAAGAGAACTCAAGATTAAGCTCAAGCCAGGAGGAACAACAGACGAGCAAACACGCAGACGAAGAAGAAAAAGAAATCGAAGGGGCAATGAACTTACAGGATTTGTTTTCCAAAGAAAAGGGTCCCATTAATGGTA
Source organism: Palaemon carinicauda (assembly GCF_036898095.1). Classification (NCBI taxonomy): domain Eukaryota; kingdom Metazoa; phylum Arthropoda; class Malacostraca; order Decapoda; family Palaemonidae; genus Palaemon; species Palaemon carinicauda. The sequence goes on along the minus strand of NC_090729.1, from coordinate 27,390,410 downwards.
TGCACTAAGACAAATCAAGAGTCAGCCCGAGCAGAAAGGAGCGGCAGATGAGCAGACAGGAAGACAAAGAACAAATGGACTTGGAAGAAATAGAAAATTCAATGTTAAAAGTAAGAAAAGTGAATAGGAAAATATTGAAAAATTGCAACGGAAGAATGCAATGTTAACAGAGTTATTGTACCGTGTGGGGGACGAGACGGAGGCACAGCAGTCTCCGATATGTTATTATCCTAAGGATGGGTTGCTTATGAGAAGGCATAGACCCGCCAAGATCCCTGGGAAAGCCAAATAGGGGATTTATCGGCAGATATTAATTTCAGCACCGGTGAGAAGACAGGCGATCGCGGTGGAGCCCGAGACAGGACATATGGGGATAGGGAAGACGAAGGAGAAGATAATGATGAGTAAGTTTTGCTGTGCATGTTACGTATGTCAAACGGCTGAAAAGCCCAACAAGTGCATCAAGGAAGCTTTCTTACGCCTGATGGAAGTACAAGGAGAACTCTTCAGGAAAGTACCGAAGAAAAGGGTAGCAGGAAAATGGAAGGAAAACAGGAGAATATTTCAAGAATCTGGGGAAAGGATTGGCAAGATAGGGAAATTTTCCCTAGAAGGCATGAAGACAATGAGTCAAGGACGAACAAAGGAAAAGTTTGGTAGTAAGAATACAGACAGACTGGTTGCAGGACCGTTCAGCAAAAGACCAGAGAAAATGTTGACAGGGAAAACGAAGGATCGCGAGGAGACGGATGAAGGAAATGACAATGATATCGGGAAAGGCATTGGCAAGTAAAGGAAATTTCCCCTAGAAGGCATGAAGACGACAAGTCAAGGATGAGCAAAGAAAAAGTTTGGTATGAAGAGTATGAGCAGACAAATTGAGGTAGGACATCAGGTTATGGTCTACGTATCAAAAAGAAGATTCCTTATCGCCAACGACTTACCAAAACCATTTCATATTTTGGAAGAATGCAGTGACCGGACTTTCATTATCGAGATATCAGGAAAAAGGAAGAATCTGAGGAAGGCCATATCAACTTCGGAACCAAGACTTCAAATACCAGATTTCAACGAGAAAGGTCTTATCCAAGTGGATGCATTGGATAACTACACTGTAACTGTTTTATTGCAAGAAGACAAGGAAGGAATCCTTCATCCTGCGTACCTTATGTCTTAAAACGCTGAAGAAGAAGCAACGGGTTGACTCGACAGTTGAAACAGAACTGCTGACCCTGATTGCAGCAATGAACAGGTTTTCAATTTATGTAAGGCGACCAAAAAGTGAAGAGATTATATTATAGTCCAATCACAATCCTTTAAATTTTGTGAATGAAATGAAAAATAATAATCAAAGGTTAACTAGGTGTTTACAACCATATTGTATCAATGTAAAACATATAACACGTAAAGATAAAATGGTTGCTTATTATTTGTCTCGGGCAGAAGCGATATAATCAAACCCGAAATAAATAATATTTTTTCGGGGGAGCTATCTTACGATGCCGGTCTAGTGTAGAGTAAATATCGTAGTTTATTGATAATTTTACTTATATTTCATATATTGTTTTCATTTGTGCATTGAAGAGATGATAACCAGCCCGTAAAATAAGCCCCTCTCATGTAGATGTAAGTATTTTATGTACAGTACGTAAGATTTTTGTCGTGAATCTCATTATATTATTTCTCTAAGTTAAAGATGTAATTTACGTATTTTCTTTTAACCAGAGAAATGCGGCAGTGTCATTTTACTAAAATCCCATGGTGCGGCTATCTTGACAAAAATACAATGTTTCAGAATCTAACCCATAACTATACCAATGTTTTTGTAATAACTTCGTGCATGTATCATCCAAATATTTCATCCTACATCTTGTTTGTTAAATTATTCTGTTATAAACCATCAAAGTTAATTTTAAAGCGCGACGTGGCATCTTGCGTGATGGCCAATGGGTGAGTCTGGATTGTCTTTCATGAGTAGTATATTGGGTAGCACCCACGGTATCACGGGACTGTTTGCGCCCGGTAGAGGTTAGCGATTTTTATTTACTAAATATCGTACTATGTACTGAAGGTTTTAGCCTATTTTTAACAAAAAGCCATTACTATATATTGAAAAGTGTCGTGATAAAAAAAAATTACTTTATATTTTCAAATCCTATGATATAAAATTGTATCTATTCCTGAAATTATAATGATAATTTTAGTTGATGTAGTCACATTTACTATTTACAAATACTTTATTTGCTTCGTTTTTTTCCTTTATCTATTCATAAAGTGACTATTGTTACCAATGCAATTATTTTAAATCTGTTTAAAATAATATATCATATTTAGAGAGATATATTTTTACTTAAAATTTTGATAAACCAGCTTAGAATATTTGAAGGAACAAATTGAATCAAAGTAATGCAATATCATAGTCCTTTACAAATATATATATTAGTTATAACCTAAAAAGTCATAATATTTAAAGTACATAAAGAGAGCAATAATTATAATCATATTGAAAACATACTATTATTGGAATCTTGTATAGATAAACATAGTAACTAATGAACTCATGACCTGGCCTATGTGTTCAGGTTAATTACAATAGGTTTTTATATGACATCTTTAAGCATTTGTATATAGTAATGCGTATATCAAAAGCATCACCGCATATTAAAATATACAGTATATACGGTATATACAAAAGATATAGAAAATTCCTATTGTGGATATACATAATGAATACAGGCTATATAAAACATTTCATAAAAAGATTATTCTCTCTCTCTCTCTCTCTCTCTCTCTCTCTCTCTCTCTCTCTCTCTCTCTCTCTCTCTCTCTCTCTCTCTCTCTCAATATTTATTTTGGGTATGCCAGTGACGAAAGCAGTCAGTTGGACATAAAGGCACATTACATTACATTATAATAGTAACTCGTACTCCTTGTAAACAACCCACCAGTTACTTATAATAAAATTATACTTTGTAAACAAACACTCGCGAAATATTCAAAACAAAAATATTCGGTATTGTTGTCGTAATATAAAACGTAGGATTGGAGAGTTGCCACAGGTTTTTTTTTTCCTCCTTACACAATATATTACGATGTGATATCGTTGGTGTGTATTAGTATGTATAATGTTATATGTTTTTCTTTTTCATCATTTATGTTTCTAATATGTTAATATAAAACCAGTTTTAACTGAAAATAATTACAATTCGCCTTTTTCCCTTGCAAAAAAGTTAAAAGTCCATATATGGAAAGGTTTTTTATTATACATAATTATATAGGTAAAATAAAGTTATAAACATTAAAATTTCTACAAGAAATATTGTTTTATCATAAGAAAAATAATAAAAGTCGAATAAGTTTACAAGGGAATTTGCAAGAAGAGATAGAAAACTGCGTTCTGAAGAGGCTTATAGCAGTCTCCCATACAGCCGCCCAAGAGGCTTGTAGCAGTTCTCGGGTTAAGGATCAACTTTTTTTTCATGTTTGTTTGCTTTGAAGTCTTGCGTAGTCTATTTGAAAGTGTTTTAGGCTTCATGCAAGATAGGAGAAAGGGCTCAGGTAATGTTCTTTTATATTTTATGATGCATTGTGTCAGGTTTGTGAGAGAATATATAAAATTTTCAGGGATTTAAGGGATGGACATTAACTCTGTCCATACCAATTTTCACGTTGATATGTGCCATATAAAAGTAACAGCAAACTGTTATTTAGGTAGGGGTTAATTACTTAATTTTGGCAATGGGGTAACTTGTTCCGAGAATAATTCACATATCTAAATAAAAATTTCAGGGATTAATATGAGATATAGTTTTTCTGTTCCTGCCAGAAATTCATGGTAATATCTACAATTGAAAATACTCAGTTTTCATGAAGCCTTCTTGATTATGCTGTTAGATTTAGCAAAATTACAGTGAACTGTGTGATAGTGAGAGACATCGACGAGGGGCAATGCCGACTTCATAGTCAATATCCGTCCAGAGTGGCAATTGCTAATTAATATTTTTATCAGTTTCAATAGATATTTACATGTAATCTAGATATTTCCTTTAATTATATATTCATAACCTTTGTATGCATATCTTTATTGAATAAATTATTATTTGATTATTACAGATAATTTACTTTCCTCTTTTTATTGGAATTTGTATTATAGACTTCCTTATTAATTATTGGAGTAATTAACTGAATGCGCTATCTCACTGTTTCCGCTTATCTCCGGTAGCAAAGGGTTAGGAACCATGGCCTCTGAAGATTCTAAACTACATGCTCAAAGACCATTGTACTAGGCTTCCAATCTCTCTGTGGCCACGGCCATGGCCAGGCTGCTCATGTCTAGTGAAAATCCTCATTTTAGCATCCTCGGAGAAATCTCTGGATTGTGCAACCCCATTGTAGGTGGTAGGTTGGCTAGGGCACCAACCACCAGTTCAGATACTACCACTAGAGAGTTATGGGGTCTTTTGACTGGCCACAAAGTACTACATTGGATCCTTCACTATGGTTACGGTTCATTCAACCTTCGCCTAAACATACACACCGAGTCATCCGGCCTATTCTTTAAATATTCTCCTCTGTCCTCATAAACCTGACAACACTGACATTACCAAACAATTCTTCTTCACGCAAGGGGTTAATCCACTGTAATTGTTCAGCGGCCTCTTTCCACTTGGTAAGGGTATAAGAGACTCTTTAGCTATGGTATGCAGCTCTTCTAGGAGATGGACGCTCCAAAATCCAACCATTGTTTTCTTGTCTTGGATATTTTCATAACCTCTTTACCATGGTCTTCTACTGTCTTGAGTTAGAGTTCTCTTGCTGGAGGGGAAAATCGGGTACACTATTCAATCTTATTTCTCTTCCTCTTATTTTGTTAAAGTTTTTATACCTTATATGGGAGATATTTATTTTAATGTTGTTTCTCTATCTAAAATATTTTTTTATTCCTTGTTTCCTTTCATTAATGGATTGTTTTCCCTGTTGGAGCCCCTGTGGTTATAGCATCCTACTTTTCCAACTAGGTTTATAGCTTAGCAAGTAATAAGGATAATGATGATAATAACCCTTAAGCCACCCCATTTTAACCCTCCATTTGTGTCACCTGAGTGTCATTCCCTGAATGTGCCATCCAATTTCTTTCCCACTGTAGATTCACCTCATTTGTGGATTGTCTCTCTCCTCTGGAAATATCATTGCTTAGAATAAATTTGCAACTCAAGTTCACCTGTTATACCTGTGCATTTTGGGGAAAGAACTAATGACATATTTTCTTTCTTTAGAGAAAAATGTATTCTCGACACATTAGAATTTAAAAAAAAAATATAGGCTGTTCATAACATTTGGGTTACATTTAAGACTTATTTTGAAATCAAACAAACTCTACTATGTTTCTTGTGTACTAGTCTATTTCAAGTAATTGCATTAAATTTGGTCAAATTCAGGTAACAGGTACAAAATAGTCATAAATTAGAGAGCTTCACTAGGTTTTTTTTTTTTTTTTTTTTTTTTTTTTTAATTGGGTGGTTGGGTGGGGGGGGGGGGGGTAATAAAACCATTTTTGAAATGCTTAGTCTGCTGAATGTACTTAGTCTGGGGAAGGATGATAATGGCACTTGTACACCAAATTTCACACATCCCAATCCTTATTCTGGCGAAATAATTTACTTCCCCTTTTTTTCAGCTCAAATATGCCATGCTAAGGCCAAAGAGGAAATATACTGTATACATGTTTTTTATTAAGTTCTTTTCTTCATATTATTTTTTCATATTTTTATGAAAAAGAATTCATTTCAACCTTTTGTATAGCGCCTTACATGATACTCGTCAATGACAAGGGGTTATTATAGTTGATAATTATTTAATGTATATTAGCTTTCTCTTTAAAAGCTGAAAGCATTTAAACCACTCGGAATATGCCAATCCTGTTAAAATAAACAAGACAGTTTGGAAACCTTACCAGAATACGTTTAGATATCAGCGAAAATAAGAAGCAAGCTATTCACTAACTAATATCTATTGATATGAAATTTCTTTTTTAATTGGACATCAATTCTAAAAGCTGGGTGTAGAATTAATTAGGAAAAAAAAGTCGAAAGTACGGCAATCCTATAAAAGTTAAAAAAAATAACTGTGAATTCAAGAAAAATACTTCGTAAGATAATTCTACCAACAATTATTAAAAAGAAAAAAAAATTATCTTAGCCATGTCAGCCCGAGTTATAGCCACACAAGACCGACCTTCCCTGGAATATAAATATCCCATTTCTTTTATCCTCTTTTCCAGTTGTGCTAAGCCTTCGCGTGTTTAATTTATGCTAATGCAGGAAATTAAAAACATTGCCGTAGGTTAGACGTTGACTTTAGTTCTACCGAGGAATTACAACAAAATCATAGATATTATCATATAATGTAAATACTGCAGTAGTTTCTGGCTGGTCACGGTGTAAATGGGTGTTTCATTTATTGACATGAGATCGGGTGTGAGTAAACAATAGGAATGGATTGAGAGTGGAAAAGTCAACAATAATTTACTTTAAACATATTATATAATTTAGAAATTTCAGTAGATGCATATTACTTTTACCTATTATTCCTACCATATCACGACTGTTAAGAAAGTGCTTCTTTTGTCTAAAAAAAAGAAAATTTATCTTAACACTGACTAAAGTATTTTTAACAGCTTCTGCCAAGGAAATATCAAAACCAGTGATATAGAAATTAAAAGGCATAAAAAAAACTTGATCATGAACGTAAAATGCATAGTATCTATAACATGAAAATCCCAATATGAATTGGAATATAATTCCAATGAAGCATATCAAAGACCGGAGGCCAGAAATTATAGAAGAGAAAGAGACAGTCTTAAAATATCTTCTATACTTCATATTAAAAATGGTCTATTTATATTACCAACTGACTACAAACGAACGTATATTTAATTTAACGTGTCGCTTTCCCATATTTTCTTTCAAATTCAGTACAATACCTTATAACGTAGCATCTCAAACAGATATCAAATTAATTTATTAAACAATCATTTTTTTGTTTCGTATAACTCACATGCATGTTAATGGTGGATATCACGCCATTAACTGAACGTATACGTTTCCCCGCTACAGTTGTGATATATATAGCAAATCATAGATAAACTCCATATAAACATATATACGTAAATACATGTGTATGTATATATCTATCTATCTATATCTCTATAAATCTATCTATCTATCTATCTATCTATCTATCTATCTATATATATATATATATATATATATATATATATATATATATATATATATATATATATATATATATAAATATATATATGCATATATATATATATATATATATATATATATATATATATATATATATATATATATATATATGTGTGTGTGTGTGTGTTTGTATCTGTATATATATATATATATATATATATATATATATATATATATATATATATATATATATATATATATGTATATATATATGTATATGTATATATATACATATATATGTATATATATATATATATATATATATATATATATATATATATATATATATATATATATATACATATATATATATATATATATATATATATATATATATATATATATATATATATATATATATATCTTTCCCTTGTCTGATTTTCAAAGTTGAATGGTCAAATAATACAGACGAAATCTGGTTAATTATCCAACTTTTAATACTATTGTTAACATCTTGGAATATAATACAACATGTGTCCATAAGGACCTTTACTGTACTTGGGGAACACTAGGGGTACCATTATACGCTGGATCTGCTTGGGTAAAGAGAGCGTAGAATGATAAGAAATAAAGTTCTTTGCATTTTATTATTTTTTTTCCCCTTGGCAAACACCTACCTTGATCTGAATGAACATATTTTTAAAAGTTGGCTCCTAGTTTGCTCACTCATTATAGCTGGCTAAAGCCTTTCAAGAAAAGCTATTCATATGGAAATAAAAAAGAAAAGGTTAGATCCTTTTGGACTCTTTCCTTGCTACATCAGTTTCACACTTCCTTTTTTACTCTACAGCTCCCTCATACCTTTTAAACGAACGTGGGTCTATGTACTCCATTGGATACATTACATTAATTGAAGAGGAATATTATCCTATAACATCTCAACAAACATTGGAATACAATTTTTTTTTTTTTTTTATGAAGCTTATATGAATATTATTGAGAATATCAGGATTTGCCAAGTATTACTGAAAAATAGTTGTGTATTTCTATAATTTTCAAGTATATTTCTGTGATACTCAGACTTTTGTTATCAGCAAAAATCCCTACATTAAGAGGAAAAAAAAAAGTCCTAAACCTTCTATAATCTTTTCTTGCTCGACAAATACCTCACACATCTTGGTTGGCCACTCATTCTAATTATAACGTCTGTATCGAAGGACCATGACTGCAATAGAATTGATTCCCGGCGTCCCTCTTGCCCCCTTTTGATTTTTTTCTCTTATATTTTCAACATCCTTCAGCCATTCACCAAATTGTGCTAACTCTCACACGTTTTTAAAAAATAAATTCACAAATCTCTCATTAAGTGATTCCCACTAAATTTGGAGCTTAGGTTCCATCAGGTTATTATCTTACGTACCTGCTCCTCACTTCAGTTTTCTCAATCACTAAGCTATTCGTACTCCAGTGCACCTATGCAAGAGCACACAAATACAAACAAGCATAGTATACAAGAAGACACGTATTTGAAAACATACCGCAGTAATAAAACCTGTATACAAACACACGCGCATACATGTACACACACAGACACCCACACGCACACACATACATACACACATATATATATATATACATATATATATATATATATATATATATATATATATATATATATATATAAATATATAGATATACATATATATATATATATATATATATATATATATATATATATATATATATATATATATATTATGAAACAATGGAAAATGTCAATATTATTTTGAAAGATTATGGTTTATCATCTTGTTCAATACTTCAACAAATGATACTACAGTCTGTTGTAATTCTCTTCGACTTAACTTTACTTCCAAAACTTGTTTTTATCATCTGAAGAAAACCGTATTCTAATCACGATTGTAATTATTATAGCAGTACCACTTCTACTGTAATGTAATTTCTCTTCAATTGAAATAATTAAATTCTATAATTTCAAAGGAAAGTTCACGCAAACATCAGGGTTGATGAAAGCTTTGTTTAGACGATATTACTAAAACGAAAGATCTGGTAGTGCACTTTTTCCATTCATAACAATTGTGAATCGGGAAAAGAAGATAAGGATATGTGAAAGATACATTTTTGTTGTTGAAGGTAGTGTCCCAGTCCAAAAAAAACTCTTTATGTGAGTAAAATAAGTCTGGAATGTGGTTTACTTTCAGACGAGTAATTTAATGAGGATCAAGTAACTTTTGAAAATAAATCAACATATTTATCCTATAATTAGTATTATCTTGAAGGCATATGTGTTTAATTGTTTTTCGAATATCCCCAAGAAATTGATTATCATTTGTTTTTAGAAGCAAAAAAAAAAAAGAAAAAGAAAAAAAAGTTACTTCCTACACAAGTTATCTATCTGTTCGTTTCTCTTTTTCTAATTTTCTTTGGATAATTTCAGTGCCATTTTTATACCCTAAAGTAATAATAACTGATATATTCAGTTTTCATTTTGAACCATTTTATGATGAATTGTTGAAGCACATATAATAAATAGATCGACTCCTCCTTTAATTGTCAGAAAAAAAAATCTCTTTAATTGTTCGATTGTATGTAATACCTCGACTGATCCTATTCATTAAACAATATTTTTTTTTTCTAAATACCATTTCAATGTGGCCAGACGTAATTATAGCGATACGCTAAATATGTCCTTGCAATGTGGTAATTCAAGATTAACGAGGCAAATTATATCTAAGTTTTAAAAGCACACTCGATAAGCCTGAATTTTTCGTGTTCACCAAATTTAAACATAAAACGATTAAACTTTAGGAGGTTTACTCTGATCATCAAAATATTTTCTAGGTATTCGATCACTAATCACTGAGAATTATTTATTTACAAAAATAACTGATACCATGACTTTTTTCTTTGTGGATATGATTATTATTTCATTAAGACTATTTTTTTTTCTGGAAATAACAACGTTAAAGTGAGGGAAATGTACAGAAAAATTTAAAGCCAGTTGACGGAGATTAATTCAGTAAAATAAGTAGTCACAGATTTTTATGCAAACATAAATATACTGATATTTCAAGAAGAGACAGACTTAGAAATGAAATGAAGTAGATTTTATTTGCTGACTTTTATTGTGAATGAGTATATTGGTCATGTATTGTTTAAAACATAAACCTCCCATTGCGTGAAGTTTTGGAAAAAACAAATTAGGAACAGGTGAAGGAATTTGCAGTGATAACATAAGCACGATATAGAAAAAGGTAATATTGTTTACGAATATAATTCTTTGAAGTCCCAACAAAAATATAGGGCGAAGAAACTCAAAATAACTATGAAAAAAAATGACATTAATAGTAAAGTATTAAAAAGAAATAGTCTGGAAATATTATTGAATAGAATATTTATAAATATATATATATATATATATATATATATATATATATATATATATATATATATATATATATATATAGATAGATAGATAGATAGATAGATATATATATATATATATATATATATATATATATATATATATATATATATATATATATATACATATATATATATATATTTCTGGGCTCAAGCCATGTCGTCCTGATGGAAGTTCCTATAGGGTAGCTTCCTAGGGTATATTACAACTACGGCGATATTCCCAGAGAATTTACCTTAAGGTACCAGAATTCTAACTCCTGGAGCGAATATCCCTCGTGAAAGGGATATCGCGACATATCAGAGGACGTATTCTTGACACGCCACATGGCAATCTGCACCCCGAACAGAGATTTCGTATCGCAGGGGGCAATTGGCAAGAAACGAATTCGGGAAAGAAAAAGGGGGAGCCGCTCCCGAGGCTCCCTATCTCCCGTTTCGTAAGCGTGCCTGGCGCCAATCCTGGCGCCATCTGTATTCCTTTTTGCGTAGCTTAACAACTCGGTGTTTTTTCCTGTGTTTCTCGCAAATCTTGGATTTATTCTACTTTTCATGGCTTCTCTAACTTCGTCGGCCTCTGATAAGTTGAGTACCATGTCTTTTATGTATAAATGTAGGCTCTTGGTAATTTTTTAGTGATTATTAAGGTTTAATCTTTGTTACAAGAGCCGTAGCCTACCGGAGGCGTCATGGACACTGTCGCTCGCTAGGTATAAGTTTAGTTCGTCAGAGCGACATTCCCGGTTGTTTTGCTTTAATAAATTTTAGCTATTTAGCGTTACATAAGATTTCCTTTCGTGCTTTAGTATTATTTTGGCGAAGTATTCGCCAATTCTGGCCTACGCTAGGCCATGTAGCCTAGTCGTTTGGTCCTAGTACTTCATGCATGATTTTGGGTTTTCCGAGTTTATTAAAATTTTATTGAAGCTTTAGGCTATGTTTTATACATTTAAGATTATGTGGAATATTTCCAAGATAGTATACGAGTGAGTTTCGGTGATTTAGGTAATCGATTCTCTTGGTGCCTAGGCTAAGTTGCTTAAGGAGCCTTAGTATATATATATATATATATATATATATATATATATATATATATATATATATATATATATATATATATATATATATATATATATATATATATATATATATATATATATATATATATATAGATAGATAGATAGATATATATATATATATATATATATATATATATATATATATATATATATATATATATATATATATATATATATATATATATATATATATATATATATATTTCTGGGCTCAAGCCATGTCGTCCTGATGGAAGTTCCTATAGGGTAGCTTCCTAGGGTATATTAGAACTACGGCGATATTCCCAGAGAATTTACCTTAAGGTACCAGAATTCTAACTCCTGGAGCGAATATCCCTCGTGAAAGGGATATCGCGACATATCAGAGGACGTATTCTTGACACGCCACATGGCAATCTGCACCCCGAACTGAGATTTCGTATCGCAGGGGGCAATTGGCAAGAAACGAATTCGGGAAAGAAAAAGGGGGAGCCGCTCCCAAGGCTCCCTATCTCCCGTTTCGTAAGCGTGCCTGGCGCCAATCCTGGCGCCATCTGTATTCCTTTTTGCGTAGCTTAACAACTCGGTGTTTTTTCCTGTGTTTCTCGCAAATCTTGGATTTATTCTACTTTTCATGGCTTCTCTAACTTCGTCGGCCTCTGATAAGTTGAGTACCATGTCTTTTATGTATAAATGTAGGTTCTTGGTAATTTTTTAGTGATTATTAAGGTTTAATCTTTGTTACAAGAGCCGTAGCCTACCGGAGGCGTCATGGACACTGTCGCTCGCTAGGTATAAGTTTAGTTCGTCAGAGCGACATTCCCGGTTGTTTTGCTTTAATAAATTTTAGCTATTTAGCATTACATAGGATTTCCTTTCGTGCTTTAGTATTATTTTGACGAAGTATTCGCCAATTCTGGCCTACGCTAGGCTATGTAGCCTAGTCGTTTGGTCCTAGTACTTCATGCATGATTTTGAGATTTTCAGAGTTTATTAAAATTTTATTGAAGCTTTAGGCTATGTTTTATACATTTAAGATTATGTGGAATATTTCCAAGATAGTATACGAGTGAGTTTCGGTGATTTAGGTAATCGATTCTCTTGGTGCCTAGGCTAAGTTGCTTATGGAGCCTTAGTATACTTTCTCATACTCCCCGGTTGCCTTCTTTTCTTCGGAGAAGGTATGCATTCCCTTTCCCTCTGTTTAAGCCTTGGGCTTATCCCTAAGTGGTTTATCTGAATTAATTTTCGATAAAACTATACTGGGGTGTTACTGTACCTTCCTGTTCCAGTAAGTCTGGTTCAAAGAGGGACAGAACAACAGAGTTTTTTAGTCTGAGTCTGTGTTTGTCTGGCTTGCTGTTCTCTAGGGAGGATAAGTTTCTTTCCCTGGGAGTAGCAACACCTTCCTTGCTTTGGTGCTCTGGGAGCTGGCAAGTATTGCTGGCCTCCCCCCTTGGATGTCCCTTAGGCTAAGATGAGTTTCTTGGCTGCGGGTGATCCGTCACTAAAGCAAGGTTGGTAGGACCCTCTTTTGTCCCTTCCCCCTCTATCTCTGTAATGGCCTAGCCATTACAGTACTGTACGTCATTCTACATCTGGACCTAGAATAGGTTAGGATGTGGAATTGACTCAGTCCCTTGCCGGCCGTCAGAGCTGCTGGCCGGCAAGGGTCTTCTGTTTTGAGTGCTGCCCGGACCTCCCTTGGTCCCTCATCCATGCCTGCCTGCAGAGTCAGACGGCATTGGTCAGGAAGCCTGAATTAGATTCTCCCCTTCCTTATATGCACTCTTTCGGATTGCCGGGCTTGGAGGTAGTGTACTCTCTTATCCCGGCATCCATTCTGTTTTCTTCTAGTGCTGTACCCGACCCGGCTGCCGGTCTATGATGCCGGAAGCCGGGCAGGTGTAGTCCTCTGGTTCTTTTGCTGCCGGCTGGCATCGGTCCTGTACCTCTGCCGGCCGGCTAATGTCAGCCCTTGTCTGCCGGTCGCCAAGAGTGTGGCCGGCAGCCGGGTACTACCTTGTGTAGTGGTCGGTCAGCAGTCATTGCCGACCGACATTGGCTGTGCCGGCCGGCAGTTACTGCCGGCCGGCACATGCATTTTAACCAGCATTCTGCCGCCTTATAGCTGTTAAGTAGTATACTTTAAAGCTAGTTATGGTGTGTGCCGGCCGGCACATAACCTCCTATACTGTACCAGTATTCTTCAGTATAACAGATACTGTAAGAAGAAAACTATAGTATGGGTTTTGGTACAGCACTGTGTGTTCTAACACTTTTGTGTTTTCTTGCACAGCCCTTTGCTGTTGCCCTACAGATAGGAAAGTGAGTTCTTTCCTGTCTATTATCCAGGATTTTAAAATCATTGCTTAGGTGTGAGCTCCACCTGTTTCCTCTGGAAACTTTGCATTGGTTATCCTAGAAGAGATTAACCATTCGATTTCATTATTTGGAAGGCTGCAGCAATTGGTTGTGAAGGAAACACAAGTGTGTGTCTTTCCTTTCTGAATTGTTATGCTATACTATGCATATCCAGTGATACATAGTTCACTTGATACTCATGGAAATTTCTTCTCTTTACAGAAGGACCCTCCGAAGTGCGGAAGTGTCTTCTGCAACGTCTGCAGCAAGAGCCTCTGCGGACATGAGTTTGGTAGGAGACACGCAGCATGCGCTGTCTCCAAGGGTGATCTCCGGTATTGGGATTCTCAGGTATGTACTGTGTGCATTAATCTAATTACGGAGGCCTTTGATTCCCCTAGGATGGCGGAATCAAGGGATATAGCAAGGGAGAAGCTTCGTACCCGGGTAAGGGGCTTCCAGAAGAACACCTCTGGACCTTATCTTCCAAGTGAGAAGATGAGGGCGTATCTTTTCCCTAAGGCATCAGCTGATGCAGTGATTCCCCAGCCTCAAGAGGAGATCCCCCAAGTTCAGATCCAGGTGGATGCTGAAGTCTCGGTCGCTATGCAAGACATCCAGTTAGATGACAGGATGTCTGTCGTAGACGAGCGTCTGGAGGAAGACCTCCTGGCAGAAGCCCAGGGTGAAGTTCAATCCCCAGACGTTGTAGAGGAAGAGGTCGACGAGGTGTCGGCTACTCCGGTTCAGATCCCGGAGCCTATTCCCTCAACATCGGCCGGTCTCCCAGTAGAGCTGGGACAGGCCCTCTCCTCCATTGTTGGAATGATCCAACAGATGCAGAAGGAGAATCAGGAGAAGGCGGCTGCAATGGAACTGCGGATGCAGAGCCTTGCAGAATCACATGGGCCCCAGAAAAGGCTCAATGTGAAAGACCTTCCCTTGTGCTCAGATGCTAAACCATGTGTCCGGCTGAGGAAGGAACCAGCTTCAAAGGAGGAGACAGAGCCGAAGGAGGTCATAGTGAAGGACCATACTAAGGCTCAAGCTCTACTTTCATCCTCGTTGAAAGAGAGGGGCTTCTGTAACTCAAAGGTAGCTGCATTGAGCAAGAAGCTCCCTTCCTTTGTGTCCTCTCCTGCTAGAGCCTTCCCCTTTTTACAGAAAGGGTCTGCGGCTGTACTAAAAGCAGTCGAGGCCGACAAGCCTTGCCCCTCCCTGGAGGAGTGTAAACCCTTGTCGCTGGCCCTACCTATGGACCACAAAGACTGGAAGGACGTCCATCTCACGTTCTCAGTTGGGAAGTTGGAGGCTGATATCGCCGGACGTCAGTTCGGCGAGGACCTCCCTAAGCTGTCTGACTTTCTCTTGCAGAGAGAGTTCGAGACAAAAGAAAGACTGGCTGCCTCAATGTCTCTTCAGACTACTCTTGAGACGATGGCAAGTGACCCCAAGGTCCATGAAATGTTCATGGTGGTGGCCAAGACTCATCTGGCCACAGTGACGAAGGACCTTTATGGCTTCGTCAAGGCGAGGAGAGCTTGTAGGGAGTTCGTGTTCACCTCGGCTACGGTGAGGCACGAGCCAAGGAAACTAATCTCCTCCAACAATTGGGGCAAAGACCTTTTCCCTACTACGGTGAGGCACGAGCCAAGGAAACTAATCTCCTCCAACATTTGGGGCAAAGACCTTTTCCCTACCGATTTGGTCAAAGAAGTAGTTGATAAGGCCGCCTTGGAGAATAGAAACCTTCTCCAGAAGTGGGGCCTGGCTATCAAAGGAAAGTCTTCCCCGGATGAGGGTCCTCAACCAAAGAGGAAGACTATGAGGACTAGGCTACCGTCTCGGCCAGCCAAGCCTTTTAGACAGCAACAGCAGCTACAATTGCCATTGCCTCCAGTGCCCCAGATCGTGGCACAAACCCCGACCACTTTTCAGTGGGTACCCCAGGCCGTGTCGACACAGTCCACGGCATTCACCCCATCGTTCGAGGGGCAGTCTATTTCCTTTCGAGCAAAGCCTAGATGGGCAGCCAGAGGCTCGTCTGGGCGCCCCTCAAGGGGAAGGGGATTCAGGGGTGGTCGAGGTCAGAGAGGCAAGACCTCGGGACGGCAGTCCAAGTGGGATGATACCGGTAGGAGGGAGACTTCTGAGATTTCGGGATCGGTGGACCTTCGATCCCTGGGCCCACAGCCTACTCAAGAATGGACTGGGCTGGAGCTGGTACAGCACTCCACCCCCGGGCCTTCGGGTTTTCCAACACTCCACCCCCGTTCTGGAGGAGTACGTTCAAGAACTGTTGGAGAAAAATGTGATCCGAAAGGTGAAGTCCATCAAATTCCAAGGGAGGCTGTTTTGTGTTCCCAAGAAAGACTCGGAAAAGCTCAGAGTCTTTCTGGACTTGTCGCCACTCAACAAGTTCATAGTGTATTGCAAATTCAAGATGCTAACACTGCAACACATAAGGACCTTACTGCCCAAGAGGGCATATTCCGTCTCTATAGACTTGTCAGACGCCTATTGGCACATTCCAATCAACCGTCGACTCTCACCCTACCTAGGGTTCAGGCTACAACGAAGACTATACGCCTTCAGAGCCATGCCATTCGGGCTAAACATAGCCCCAAGGATTTTTACGAAGCTTGCGAGCGTAGCTCTCAAACAATTACGCCTAAAGGGAATTCAGGTAGTAGCCTACCTGGACGACTGGTTGGTGTGGGCAGCATCCGAGACAGAATGCTTGCAAGCTTCCAGTCAAGTGATCCAGTTCCTAGAGTACCTAGGTTTCAAGATCAACAGAAAAAAGTCTCGACTTTCTCCATCTCAAAAGTTCCAGTGGCTGGGAATCCACTGGGGCCTTTTGTCACACCGTTTCTCCATCCCGGCGAAGAAAAGGAAGGAGATAGCGGGTTCTGTCAAGAGACTTCTAGATTCCGAAAGGATATCAAGACGCGAACAGGAGAGGGTACTGAGCTCTCTCCAGTTTGCTTCGGTGACAGACCCAGTGCTAAGAGCACAGCTAAAGGATGCAACCGGAGTTTGGAGAAGTTATGCATCAAACGTGCGAAGAGATCTGAGAAGACCAGTTCCGCTTCGGCTACGTACTCTTCTCAGGCCTTGGTCCCAAGCCAGACATCTAAAGAAGTCGGTTCTTCTTCAGCCACCTCCCCCGTCGGTGACGATTCACTCAGA
>NC_090729.1:27358138-27360638 GCF_036898095.1 Palaemon carinicauda | reverse complement strand
GAAGAAAAAAATTAAATATGGAGATCCTACAACAAAAGATACCCAATGGAGAGAGAGTATATAAGAAGATTGGTCAACATCTGGAATGAGAGGAATAAAACCCCCCAAACAGAGCAAAGGCTTGCAGACCAAATAGGTAACATAAAGAAAATTAATTGGCTCTCCACAACAGAAAGAGAGGAATTGGAAAAGGGAAATGACACACGAGAACGAATTACAAAAAGATAAACTGAGAGACGATACCACAGAAGACAACAAGGCTGAGGAGATATCAAACAATGTCACACATAGAAGCACCGACGAAGTAACAGAAAGGATGGAATGGGTACAAAAGATTAGACAGTGGATGGAGCTAGATACAGAGAAAACAAAGATCACGTCCATGAAAAGCCTACAACACCAAGAAATTAAGAAAAAAAAACAAGTGAGGTCAATAAGATAATGAGAATAATACAGACCCCAAGTATCACAGAAAAAAAAAATAACCTGGCATATGCCGGAGAAAAATTAGGTGATGAGATCTGACTTGAGTAAAGTGAAAGAGATGGCAGAAAAAAAAGCCTAAGAAGCAAAAAAAGGGGGAGGAACTCAACAAGAAATACAAAATACAAGCGAGGGGACTAAACAACATAATAGTAGATGTAAAACAGAGTCTTAAGGCCAAATCACATAAGATCCAACGGTATATTAACAGGAATAAGGGATAACAACAGAACAAACTATTCGGAACCAACCAGAAAAGACTATACAGCCAACCTAGAGGGGAAGACAAACACTAAAAAATCCCTGAAGCCAAACCAAGTAAGAGACTCTGGGAAAACATATGGAATAATCCAGCATCACACAACAAACTTGCAACATGGCTCCAGGAAATAAAGGTAAAAGAAAAAGGGAGAACCAAAAAAAAAGATTCACTGAGATCACGACATACACAGATAATGCCAAACTGGAAAGCCCCAGGTACCGATGAAGTCAATGGATATTGGCTCAAATACTTCAAGGCCCTACACCCACGTATAGCAGAACAACTCTAGCATTGTATCTCAAATCACCATGCACCCAAATGGATGACCACGGGAAGAACATCCTTAGTACAAAAAGACAAGAGTAAGGGAAATATATCCAGTAACTACAGGCCTTTCACCGTCCTACCAATAATGTGGAAGTTACTAACAAGTATCATCACTGAAAGACTATACAAATACCTAGAGGAGTCAAACACTATCCCTACCAACAGAAAGGTTGCAGAAGGAAGTCTAGAGGCACAGAAGACCAGCTCCTGATAGAAAAAAGGGTAATGAAGGACAGTAGGAGAAGGAAAACCAACCTAATACTGGTATGGATGGACTTTGAGAAAGCCTTCGACATGATACCACACAAATGGCAAATAGAATGCCTGAAAATATATGGAACAGAGGAAAATACCTTCAGCTTCCTTAAAAATAGAAGGCGCAACTGGAATACAGCACTTACAAGCTCTGGAATAAGACTAATAAGGTTAGTATCAGGGGTGGGGTGGGGGGGGTGATATTCCAGGGCGACTCACTGTCCACACTACTCTTCATAGTAGCCATGACTCCCATGTTAAAAGTACTGCAGAAGATGGATGCTGGGTACCAGCTAAAATAAAAAGGTGACAGAATTAACCATCGGATGTTCATGGACTACATCAAGCTGTATAGTAAGAGCATCAAGGAAATAGATACCTTAGCCCAGACTGTAAGAATTGCATCCGGGGACATCACGATGGAGTTTGGAATAGAAAAACGGGCCTTAGTCAGCATACACAAGGGCAAAGTAACAAGGACTTGAGCGATAAAGCTACCAGATGGGAACAACATGAAACACATAGATGAGACGGGATACAAATACTTGGGAATAATGGGAGGAGGGGATATAAAACAACAAGAGATAAAGGACACGATCAGAAAAGAATATATGCAGAGACTCAAGTCAAAACTCAACGCTGAAAATATGATAAAAGCCATAAACATATGGGCTGTACCAGTAATCAGATACAGCGCAGGAATAGTTGAATGGATGAAGGTAGATCTCCGCAGCATAAACCACAAAACTAGGAAACATATGGCAATGCACAATACACTACACCGAAGAGCAAATACGGACACACTATACATAACGCAGAAGGAAGAAGGGAGAGGACTACCATGTACAGAGGACTTTGTTAACATTGGGAATAGATCACTGGAGCAATATCTGAAAACCAGTAAAGACGAGTAGCTCAAGAGTACATGGGAAGAATGACTGATAAAAGTAGACGGACACCCAAAAATATGATAACAGTGGCTCAAGATCAGGCTCTACGCCTCCCACAGGGGCAAGCCAATAGAACTCATGTGGAGTCCCCTTCAAGAAATGGCCTTCTGCAAAGCAAGGAAGCTTTATCAATCGCTGTTTTTCTGCCCTAAGAACCAGAAACTTTCAAAGAACGACAGAAGGAAATAACATCTCTCCAACATGTAGGAAGTGTAACACGAAA
>NC_090729.1:27338138-27350638 GCF_036898095.1 Palaemon carinicauda | reverse complement strand
AAAGAAGAGCTTTAGCGAAATGCCCCCATTTTAGAGCGTTTTCAACCTTTACCTACCTTCCTTAACCAAAAGAAAAAAAAAAGAAAATAAAATTCCTATGCCTATGACCTATACTAATGTATTGACAGTAAAGTATGAAGCCCAGCATCAGTGTCTCCATTCACCACAGAGCAACCTAGCCGATTACTTCCACCGGTACCCAATTTGTGACCGCCAGTAGGTCGAGCTTCCTCCCTCCTGCCTTCTCCCTCACAGTGTCAGTGTTTCAAGTATGGATACGAAAGTTTCCTTTGGATACATTTTAATGTTGGTGGTACATTTTTACGACACTGGACAAAAGGAGGCAAAATTAAATGAGGAGACCAAAGATGGATATATTTTACATTTTTTTTTTTTTTTTTAAAGAATTGGATACTTTTTGCATCCAAATTGTTTTAGTTATTATTTTTCACAAACTGTGAAAACCCATCAAAACTCATAAACACAACATCGCTCCTAATCGTATGGTAGATTATCTGTTTTTTTAAGTGGGGGTCTGGGGGATGGGGATGGACATATTGTGGGTCAATGGGGCTTATTCATATGTCAAATTATGATGTGTGCAATTATGAATGGCAGTCACTTACTTTTCATGAATAATTCTGGACTACTTCCAATAACCCTGCTGAAATTTGGTGATCAGTTCAAAAACTTAAAAACTTAATCGGTAAATTAACTGTTATTAAGTAAAGGAAACGAAGAGCACAGTGCATTGCTATCTTTAGGAGCCTGCTAATTTGATGATAAACTGCTGAGTATGAATTCGAGAAAGGATAACAGTGAAGCATATATAGCTGTATAGACAGAAGATATAAGCTTGAATTTGTGTAGTTTTATATTGTTTTTAGTAGAGGTTTTCATATAATCTAATTGTGCAGTGTTAGTATATTGTATCCAAGTTCAATATATCTTTGTTCGTACAAACCTTTATTAATTATAATATTCATTAAAGATCTAAAGAAAAATATATTTGTTCTGTACTGTTGTGTAAAAATTGCCTTGTATTATGCAAGACGCAGGCTCTTGAGTTGGAAGCCCGTAAGCGAATAAGATGGAATTTACTTTAATTTACTTCGAACGATGGAATTCTATAATGTGAGAGAGATTCAGTTTATTTACAATAATACAAGTGAGATAAATATTATACAAAATGTGGGAAAAATTAATTTTTGGAATTATTGATTATAAACTACGTTAAATTTAGAGAGCATGAGCTAACTAGGTAGTACTAGTGTAGTGACAGTCTCGAATGATCTACTTATCTTGATTCAGAAGCCTGGAATTTTGGGTTTCCAGGTGTGGGTGATGACAATATGCCATGCTTCCCACTGGATGGCTTCTGCAGAGCAGGTGCCTCGTCATTTCTCATAAGAAATGTCGTATAGCTGAATGAGAAACAGGTCCCTCAAGCTGTCACTAATTAAGAAAAAAAAGGGTAAAATGGGGTTAAAAGACTGGCATGGCAACGGAGAAACAGGCCCCGGTAGGGTGGCTCCTCTTTAGGTCCACGAAAGGAAACTTGTTGATAGGCATTGTCTATTGAGTAGTAGAAAAACTGTTTTGGCAGCGAGTCCCAGGGAAGTAAGAGATCGTGAGAAAGAATGAAAAGCAATTTAGTAGGAACAGAAGAATAGGGCAAAAACTATCCCAATCAAAAGGTTAAGCAGTAGAGGGAGCAAAAGAGGGAGTGCTAGCTGATAGGGAGAGAGCCGGCAAAAAGATTAAGTTGCTTGAACATAAACTAAGTTAGAAGAAGGTTATGATTTGTGGGAGTATGTAAAATCAGTCATAGAAATATCTAAGACGAAGAGAAATGTGTGTAAAAACACGGGTTGTAGGGAGCGAAGGAGAAAAGTGCGAGATATTACTATGGAATATTCTAGAAGGAAAGATAGCAGCAAGTATTACGCTGTTGCACGAGGCGGAGAGGAGGGAAGGAACAGGGGAAGAACTTGCCGGTCTTAATGGTTGATGTTACTTACCAACGGTTAGTCAGCTCAGTCATACTCGACAACATCTCCTCAACCAGCCCCTCCGACCTCCCTCTTCACATGGCATGGACTCCTCTTATTTCCTGGCCTTTATATCCTTTACCATGGCTCCAACAAGCCATTGGCGATCTCACCATCTCAACAAACAAATTGTCAGCCATATAAGACAGCTGATGCGAATGCCTCTGATCATAATCAGCTGTCCATACAAGCAGAGGACTGACCGTATGGTTTGTCCTTAAGGACTGAAACGACGCTCCAATCATGTGGGAAATGCCCACAGATGCTATGGACTAGCCTGCTTATTTCACGAGGATTGGGCCCCCCGGATAAGCCCACAAGGTTACGTATTTGGTACTCGTTAACTAAATTTGGTTTGTTACCGGATATCAAGTACAATTGGTAGCCTAATCTTATTTTGGTACTTTTTACTTTCTTTGTTTTTTTATATAACATAAATCTATGAAATCTGACTTGAAATAATTCTATGAAGGAACGTGATAGACATTCTGTATCAGCTTTTACGTGGATGGTGATTTGTCTACTAGTGTTAATGTTCTTATTTTTCTTGAAGTCATTATAGAATTACCTTTTAACTTCATCCCCATTAAAAATTACCCTTTAAGTTTTTCCCCATTAATCTGAGACTCAAAATGTCTCCTAAGAGGAATATACTAAAAGGATTTTTAGACCTTTCTGGATATTATCTCATGCTGAAGCACTGCTATACTTTTAAATAGAAATACTTGTTTTTGCATTAAATTATAGAAATTTTAAAAAGACTGCGTTTATATACCCAGGGGGAAAATGTTAACCGATATATATAGGTTGATAGAATTATCAGTAGCTACCACATTTATCCTCTATCTACATATTACACCGTTCTTTCCTGTTCATTTTTTTTCCTTTGGTTTCAGTATCGATTTATTATCAGAATACAAGATACTATTGCACAAAAAAGGCAGACTATTGTGTCGTTTCAAAGATAAAATATACTATGAAAAAGGAGAGGAAATTCAAGGTAATCATAACTTTGTGAATGAAAATGTGAGGGGAAAACCTAAAATAAGGAGCAATGAAATAATTGATATTACAAACTTGTGAAATACAATCAGTTTTTCTTTATAATGTAAAAAGTGATCCGATCAAGCAATGAAGAATGGAATACTTTACGTGTCAAAAAAGATGAGTAAACCCCACCAGCATGCTAAATCGTGCCTACACAAGCACGAGACAGGCGGGCTATACAGCCGATTGTGACGGGATTGGCCTCTTCAGTCAGACATGCCAGCAGGATGAGAGGGTAGGCTAGTCACACTTGGTTTGTACTGTTTACCCCCTATATACATTAAGTATTGGCGCGAACACACCAATCGCAATCAAATCAGCGTTGCTATCTTCTGCTTGTATGGCCTAATTAAGCTTCCACCTCCCCGGATCGTATCTGGAAGTGAATTTATGAAAATTATGTAAATTTATTTATATGGACTTGAATTAAGATTACTATAAAATTAACGACGAAATTCTTAGGCAATTTACGTACACATCTTAAATCTACACAAAAGGAACTCATCTTAAGAACTGGCTAACCTCATTAATGCAAATATGAAAATATAAATAAACCATGAAAAAACTCTTGTATTTACTCTACGCCAGACCAGCTTTGTAAGAATATATATATATATATATATATATATATATATATATATATATATATATATATATATATATATATATATATATATATATATATATATATATATATATATATATATATATATATATATATATATATATATATATATATATATATATATATATGTGCTTGTGTATGTCTGATATATATTTTATTTCTTAATATATTACCAGGATGAGTAGTATACTATTCATAGATACTCACTAACACTAGTTATTTTTTTAAGGGGTGATCTATAAAAAAAAGGATAAAAAAACGGATTTTGAGCGAAGCGAAAAATCTATTTTTGGGTGAGATAGTCATGTCGTCCTGATGGAAGTTCCTATAGGGTAGCTTCCTTGGGTATATTTGACTACAGTGATATTCCCAGAGAATTTACCTTAAGGTATCCAGAATTCTAACTCCTGGAGCGAATATCCCTCATTAAATGAACCAGGGATATCGCGTAATATCAGAGGACGTATTCTTGACACGCCACATAGCAATCTGCACCCCGAACAGAATTAACACTTCGAAGGGGTCAATTGACAAGAAAACGAAAAACGAGAATGAGAGGAGAGCCGCTAGCAAGGCACCTCTCCTATCTCGCTTCGAGTGCGTATATAGCGCCGCCGACGGCGCCATCTGTATTCCTTGTAGTGATACATGAGGTGCTATAGATACTGTATTTAGGGAGGGGTCCTTTAGCCCTTTTTAAAGAAAAGGAAGGGCGGGTCCATCAGGACGACATGGCTATCTCACCCAAAAATAGATTTTTCGCTTCGCTCAAAATCCATTTTTTTGGGCTCAGGCCATGTTGTCCTGATGGAAGTATACCAGAGCATTACTGTCTGTGGATTCTCAAAACGTGCCGTACTCTCAACAAGGTATTTCCCGGTCAGCCTAGACCTAGAGACCTAAGATGTTACCGTCATACATCTTATCATCTAAACATAGACTATGTTAGTGCTTCGTCATATTGCGAACTCCTTGAAGGTGAACTGCTGACAAGTGCCATCTTCTCTTCTCCGCTAGTCGGAAGATGGCCAACATCACTTGGTTGATTGAAGTTGACCTCGATCCTTGTCAATTCAGGCATCTCACTATCACCTCGCTGTCTAGTACCAACCTTATGTGGATCGAGCGGCGAGGGGAGACTTTCTTCAATGTAAGAAGTACTGCCATTGCTTCCAGAAAGTTTATGTGAAATTTCTTGAATAGGTTGGACTAGGTTCCTTGGGCCTTCTTCCGGTGAGAATGACTTCCCCATCCCTCCTTCGAGGCTTCTGTATGAAGAGTCATAGAGCGGGGAGGAGGCTGGAGAAGCACCGATTTCTCCAGTTGTTTGACTTTGGACCATGGCCTGAGAAGCGTACGTAGACGAGTCGGTACTGGTCTTATCAGATCTCTTCGCACATTTGATGCTTATTTCCTCCAAACTCCGGTTGCATCCATTAGCTGTGCTCTTAGCACTGGGTCTGTTACTGAGGTAAACTGGAGAGAGCCCAGCACTCTCTCCTGTTTGCGTCTTGATATCCTTTCGGAATCCAGAAGTCTCTTGACAGAAGCTGCTATTTCCTTCCTCTTCTTTACGGGAATGGAAAGTTGGTGTGACAGTAAGTCCCAGTGGATTCCCAGCCACTGGAACTTTTGAGATGGAGAAAGCCGAGACTTTTTTCTGTTGATCTTGAAGCCTAGATGTTTCAGGAACTGGATCACCTGTTAGGAAGCTTGCATGCACTCTGTCTTGGATGCTGCCCACACCAGCCAGTCGTCCAGGTAGGCCACTACTTGGATTCCTTTTAGGCGTAATTGTTTGAGAGCTGCGTTCGCCAGCTTCGTGAAGATCCTTGGGGCTATGTTTAGCCCGAATGGCATGGCTCTGAAGGCGTAGAGTCTTCGTTGTAGCTTGAATCCTAGGTAAGGGGAGAGTTGACGATTGATTGGAATGTGCCAATAAGCATCTGACAAGTCTATGGAGACGGTAAATGCCCGCTTGGGTAGTAAGGTCCTTATGTGTTGCAGTGTTAACATCTTGAACATGCAGTTCACTATGAACTTGTTGAGTGGCGACAAGTCCAGAACGACTCTGAGTTTTTCTGAGTACTTCTTTGGAACACCAAACAGCCTTCCTTGGAACTTGATGGACTTTACCTTTCGGATTACTCTTTTCTCCAAGAGTTCTCGAATGTATTCTTCCAAAACGGGGGTAGAGTGTTGGAAGAATCGTGGGCACGGAGGTGGAGTGCTGTGCCAGCTCCAACCCAGTCCATTCTTGATTAGGCTGTGGGCCCAGGGATCGAAGGTCCAACGATCCCGAAAAAGATCGAGTCTCCCTCCTACAGGAAGTATTTCACTTTTGCTGCTGTTGACCTGAGGCCTTGCCTCCTTGACCGCGACCTCCCCTGAACCCCCTTCCCCTTGAGGGATGTCTAGACGAACCTCTGGGTGATCCTCTAGCTCTTGCTCGAAAGGTAGTAGACTGCCCTTCGAATGCTGGGTTAAATATCAGAGACTGTGTAGTCACAGCTTGGGGTACCCACTGGTACGTGGTCGGGGTTTGAGCCACCATCTGGGGCACTGTGGTCAAAGGAAGTTGCTGCTGTTGCTGTCTGTATGGCTTGGCTGGCCGAGAGGGTAGCCTAGGCTTCTTAGTCTTATTCTTTGGTTGGGGACCCTCATCCGGGGAAGACTTTCGTTTAAGAGATAGGCCCCACTTCTGGAGAAGTTTCTATTTTCCGCGGCGGCCTTATCCACTACCTCTTTGACCGCTTCATTAGGGAAGAAGTCTTTGCCCCAAATGCAGGAGGAGATTAGTTTCCTTGGCTCATGCCTCACCGCAGCCGAGGCGAACACGAACTCCCTACAAGCCCTCCTAGCTTTGACGAAGCAGTAAATGTCCTTCGTTACTGTGGCTAGATGTGTCTTGGTGACTACCATAAACATCTCTTTAGCCTTGGGGTCACTTACCATCGTCTCTAGAGTCGTTTGCAGAGACACTGAGGTGGCAAGTCTTTCTTTTGTCTCTTGCTCCCTACGCAAGAGAAAATCAGACAGCTTCGGGAGGTCTTCACCGAACTGGCGTCCGGCAATAACGGCCTCCAACTTCCCGGCTGAGAAGGTAAGATGGACGTCCTTCCAGTCTTTCTGGTCCATGGGTAAGGCCAAGGACAGAGGTTTACACTCCTCCAAGGAGGGGCATGGTTTACCTGCCTCGACCGCTTTCAGAACAGCCTTAAACCCTTTTTCCATGAAGGGAAAGGCTCTAGTAGGAGAGGCCACAAAGGAAGGATGCTTCTTACTCAAAGCTTGACAGTAAAGCCTGAGCTTTAGCGTGGTCAAAAACTATGACCTCCTTCGGCTCCGTCTCTTCCTTTGAGGCTGGTTCCTTCCTAAGGCGGACATAGCAGTCCGGGTACGACTCCTTGCTGAGCCAGAATTCCACCTCCTTGAGGGAGACTGAGCCCAATCTCTCCGAGATGACGATTTTTCCCGTCGTTATAGGCATGTGCTCGGCATACCTCCAAGGGTTGGCATCCGAGCACAAGGGAAGGTCCTTCACGTTGAGCTTCTTCTGGGGCCCACGTGATGCTGCAAGTCTTCGCATCTCCAACTTCATTGCAGCTGCCTTCTCATTATTTTTTTTCTGCATCTGCTGGATCATTCAACGATGGAAGAAAGAGTCCTTCCCAGATCCTCTGGGATAGCAGACGATGTTGAGGGAACAGGTTCAGGGGCCTGAACCAGGGTAGCCGACTCCTCGTCGAATTCTTCCTCTTCATTGTCCGGAGCGTGGGTCAGCTCCTTTTCCTGGTCCTCTGCCAGAAGGTGTTTTTCAGTGTAATCGGACACCTCAGACATCCTATCGTCCAGTAGGATGTCTTTCAGGGCGTCCGAGACTTCAGAATCCACCGGAATCTGAACCAACGGTATCTCCGCTTGATGCTGGGGAATAACTGCATCCGCTGATGCCTTGGGGAAAAGGTAAGCCCTCATCTTCTCGCTTGGAAGATAGGGGCCAGAAGTATTCTTCTGGAAGCCCCTCACCCAGGTTCGAACTTCTCCCTCGCTGCGTCCCTTTACTCCGCCGACTTAGGGGCGTCAAATGCCTTGGTAATCAGGTTAGTGCAAGTTGTACATACCTGCGGGTCCCAATACCGGAGATCACCTTTGGAGACTGAGCATGCTGCGTGCCTCCTACACAAATCATGTTCATAGAAGTTCTTGCTGCAGAACTTGCAGAATAAACTCCCACACTTCGGATGGTCCTCCTGTAAAGAGAAGAAAATTCCATGAGTATCAAGTGAACAACGTATCACCGGATAACTAATGTTAAGTATACATAGCTTAAAGTAACTAAGCTAGAAAGGAAAGAAGGAAAGACACACACTTGTATTTCCTGCCCAGTCAATTGCTATTATCTTCCAGATAATAAAATTTTTATGGTTATTCTATTCTAGAGTAACCGATAAGGTATTTCCAGAGGAAAAATAGGTGTAGCTCACACCAAAATAAGTAATTTTAATATACTGGATAGTAAATAAAGAAAGACCTCACTTTCTTCATCTGTACGGTTTCACAAAAGGCTGTACAAGACAACACAAGAGTGTTGAAAAAAGTTAGTGTTATAATATATTCTATACTATGGTTTTCTCCATGCAGTATATCCTATACTGTAAAAATACTGGCTACTGTATATAATATAATGTGCCGGCCGGCACGTACCTTAAGTTAGTTCCAAAGTATACTACCTTTAGACTATTGGGTGGGAGAGCGCTGGTTCAAATGTGTGTGCCGGCCGGCAACTAAAAATGATAGCACCCGGCTGCCGGCCGGCAACTGAAAATGATAGCACCCGGCTGCCGGCCGCTAATCTTGGTGGCCAGCAGATCTTATGGTGTGCTTCTATTGCCGGCCGGCAATGGTATGCTACCATTGCCGGCCGGCAGCAGAAAAGAACCAGAGAACTTCCACCTGCCCGGCTGCCGGCCACTCAGGCCGGCAGTCGGGCTAGGGTACAAACACTAGAAGAGAAACAGAATGGATGTAAGGATAATAGACAGCACTGCCTCACAGCCCGGCATCCAGAAAGAGTGAACATAAGGAAGGGGAGAATGTAAATTCAGGCTTCTATCTATCCAATGCCACCTGGCTCTACAGAATGACATGGATGTGAGATCAAGGGAGGTCTAGGGAATACTCTACAGAAGATAGGCCTTTGCCGGCTGGCACGAACTTGCCGGCCGGCAAGGGACTGAGTCAGCTCCACATCTCAACCTATACTAGGTACAAATGTAGAACGACGGACAGAGATGTAATAGCTAGGCCATCACTAAGGAAAGAGGGGGAAAGAGGGAAGAGGGTCCTGCAAACTCTGCTTTAGTAATAGATCACCCCGCAGCCAAGAAAGCTCATCCTAACCTAGGGGGAATCCTAGGAGGGAGGTCGGCAATACTTGCCATCTCCCTCAGAACTAAAACAAGGTTTGGTGTTATTATTCACAGGAAAAGAAGGATCTTATCCATCAAACCGAGAACAACCACACTGGACTAGTCTGCTAGATCACAAGAAGAAGGGATCATCTCGTACAGAAACCTTCAAAAGTGGTCTAGGGAAGCTAAGCCTCCTGTGACTGCCCTAGGCCTATTAAAGGAATCTTATTCTCTATGCTAGAAAGAAAAATACCCAGACTAAAAACTCTGATGTCCTGCCCCCTCCTGAAGCCAGATTCACTGGAAACAGGAAAAAACAGAAACACCCTAGTATAGTTATATCTAAATATTTATTCAGATAAACCATTAGGGTTAAGCCCAAGGCTTAAACAGAGGGAAAAGGGATTGCGCTTATTCTCCGATGAGAAAAAAGCCACTGGGGAGTGTGAGAAAGTATACAAGAGCCTCATAGGCAACTAGCCTAGGCGCGAAGAGAACTGATTACCTAAATCACCGAAACTCTATCGTATACTATCTTGGAAGAAATATCAACAATATCTTATATATATGTAAAACTGCCTAAAGCTTCAATAAATTTTTTAAAACACTCGGAAATCTGAATATCATGCATGAAAGTACTAGGGCCAGACGTCTAGGCTACAAAGCCTAGCGTAGGCCAGGATCAGTAAATCATTCGCCAAAACGGAAATACTAATAGCATCACATAAAGAATTCCTATGTAGAGCTAAATTGCTAAAATTATTTAAGCATAACGGCCGGGAACGTCGCTCTGGCTAACTAAATGACTCATGTATGGCGAGCGACAGCGTCCAGGACGCCTCCGGTAGGCAACAGCTCTTGTAACGAAAATATCGCTATCGAATTATCTTTAAATCACAAAGAGCTTACATTTATACATAATAGAGATAATACTCAACATTCCAGAGGCAGAAGAGGCTGGAGAAAGCATCATAAAGGTTGAAAATAATCCAAGATAAGCGAGTAACACAGGGAAAAACACCGA
Source organism: Palaemon carinicauda (assembly GCF_036898095.1). Taxonomy (NCBI): domain Eukaryota; kingdom Metazoa; phylum Arthropoda; class Malacostraca; order Decapoda; family Palaemonidae; genus Palaemon; species Palaemon carinicauda. The sequence goes on along the minus strand of NC_090729.1, from coordinate 27,340,477 downwards.
GTTGTTGAGCTACGCAAAAAGGAATACAGATGGAGCCGTCGGCGGCGCTATGTACTCACTCGAAGCGAGATAGGAGAGGTGCCTTGCTAGCGGCTTTCCTTTCATTCTCGTTTTTTTTCGTTTTCTTGCCACTTGTCCCCTTCGAAGTATTAACTCTGTTCGGGGTGTAGATTGCTATATGGCGTGTCAAGAATACGTCCTCTGATATTACGCGATATCCCTGGTTCATTGAATGAGGGATATTCGCTCCAGGAGTTAGAATTCTGGGTACCTTAAGGTAAATTCCCTGGGAATATCACCGTAGTCAAATATACCCAAGGAAGCTACCCTATAGGAACTTTCATCAGGACGACATAGCCTGAGCCCAAAAATACCTATTATTTTCGTGGTACGAAAGCTAGAGATGTGTTCACGAAAGCCCAGCTAAAATATATAAATCTCAGCACAAAATATATTTTTGGATTATGGTATCAACATTCATATCATTTGTATTTTGTTTATTCTATAAATTGTATGCTTTTCTGTTATAAGAACTACAAATTATAATCCTGTTACGGTGAATATGAATTAGCACAACTCTCTTCTCACTTATTTTCTATCTTTAATTGACGAATGATAGGCACTCCCTTAAACTGCAAGTTAAAAAAAACGGGTAAAACTGAAAAAAGGGAAATGGTACAACCTATATTTACTGAGTCACATCTATCAAAATGTTCAATAGATAGGATATACTACCGCTAGAGAGTTATTGGGCTTTTTGATTGGCTATGTAGTATTACATTGGATCACTTAATGGTTAGGGCTCATTTTAGTTTGCCAACACGTATGCCGAAGCCTATTTTTTTCCACATTATCCTTTTCCGTCATAGACTTGACAACAGTAAATTAACCGAACAATTCTTCTTTACTCAATGGGTTTACTACGGTACTGTAATTGTCTAATGGCTTCTTTCCACTTGGTAAGGAAAAAAAAAACACTATAGCTATGATAAACAGGTCTTCTTGGAGAATAACACTCCAAAATAAGACCATTATTCTCAAGTGTAGGGTAATGCCATAGCGTATCTTCCATAGTCTTGCACTGTCTTGGGTTAGAGTTATCGTGGTTAAGGGTACACTGAAGCACACTATTCTATCTGTTTCCTCATTTTGTTTGGGTTAGAGTTATCGTGGTTAAGGGTACACTGAAGCACACTATTCTATCTGTTTCCTCATTTTGTTTCATCTCTGGGTTATTTTCTTTGTTTGAGCGCTGACGCTTATAGTATCCTTCTTCTACAATGAGGGTAATAGCAAACTTAGCTATAGACATGATAGTAATATTATAATAAATGTTTTCATAGGTTTTATTTTTCTACTGTCCTCAATATCAAACGATTTACATTCAAGGTCCAATTAACACCTAAAATGTTCTTCTCTGTTACATATAATTAGAATATGGTCGACTAAGAGTGTTAACAAAAGCAGTAAGAAATAGATTTGTTTTGCATGATGATATGCCAAGTTAAGCGGTGTACGTGGAAGGAAAAGATGTTTATAAATAACATAAAATATTTTCATCAGATTTGAAAAGATCTGATTGACTGTATTATCATGCTAGATCTTTTCCTTTATCTCTGATCCTATTTCCCCACCTACCTCCAACGCCCTCGCCCCCCAAACACACACAAAAGAAAACATATCCTAAGGATTATTAACCATTTTACCCCCAATGCTATATGGAAATTTCCAACCCTAAACCCCCATGCGTTTTTCTTTTTCAAGCACTGACAGCCTTAATTTTCGTCATAGAGAGGTCGGATTGGTCTCATTATTTTGGAAAATGTCTGAAGTTTCCCATAAAGTTATCAAAAATATGCAAAAATAAAATTGCAAATAGCAGCTTTTTGCAACAACGTACCGGTACGTACATGGGGGTTAAGGGAGAAGTTTTGCGAAATATACCAGTACGTCCATTGGGGGTAGAAGGGTTAAGTTCCATAGTAAACTAGGCAAAACAATGGAGCTGCTTCCAATGGCAGCCGAGAAATTAACATGTAGATAATTATAAATTTTATCAAAAATGTCAGAGCTGAGTTATTTATTTTTAGGGATAATTTAAAATAAAATCATATGACATCCGGTTTGTGGGAAAGTATCATTATCTTTATATCTCATTTATTTTCCAGAGGAAAATTCACGAATCATATGAAAGTTTTCAGCACGACATTCGGAAATGTTGGTCTTAGCTTTTAGATAGAAAAGGAAGAATATAATGTTTACCTTCTATAGTAGTTACTGATATCTGTGAGATATAAAATGGAGGGATCCGTAGAAGCCTTGTAAACAATCCACGAACT